>NC_044549.1:75181766-75484796 GCF_007565055.1 Rhinopithecus roxellana | reverse complement strand
TTCCAAAGAGTACCCTGCACTGTTCCCACCTAACCCAGTGAGGGGAGTGGCGGACATCCATGGATTTAAGATAAGGATATGTTAAATGAGAAAAACCCTTTATGTATTTTTAGAAGCACTTCTACAGTCATTAGCTGATTGAAAACCACCCTGTGTGGGAGATGGCAAGACAGGATATCTCTGATATCCTGAAGGACAAAGAGACTGAGGCTCAGGGTAACTCAGTGAAGTCCCAGAGTGAACGTGGGACTCCGGCAGGACAGAACCTAAGTCTTCCAGCCCCTTCCTGGGGTTGGAGCCACATCTTGGGAGCCTAGGGCATCTCCCATCTTGCAAGCTCAGACACCCACACCATAGGTGGATGGCTGGTGGCAGGTGGGTCCTAAAATGGAGAAGGAGGCAGAGTCAACCAGCCTACCGCCCATGACCTTGGGAATCTAGCATGATTCTAAAGATGAAACCCTCAAAAGGGGGTTCAATGAACAATTTGAGAAGTGAAAAATTGCCAAGCTTCTAGAAGGCCACGTGTAATATGTCTGAATTGCAGACTTAAAGAAGACATTCTTTCCGATTCTTGGTCATAATGGGAGCATATCCTCAATGACAACTTAAGGTTAAATTGCAACATTAGTCATAGACATTCTCAGCCCCTCCCACAGAATACTGTGATCAGAGATGTAAGTATTCATCTATGTTCATGCATGGCTGCACAGGGTTTACAGTTCATAAACTTCATACTTACCTTGAGGGAAAAAAGACTATGTTATAAAACCAAAGATTTTCTCAAATCATCAGTGTTACCACACTTTGCAAATAAACACCAAATCCAATGTGCAGATTAAAGTCTGTTCAAGAATACAATAGGATGGCATGGCCACACACATGAAGGAGCCAAGGAGCAGAAACAGATACAGGTATTTCCAAATGGCTGACAGACTGGAAGACACACAGCACCATCTAACATTTCCTCATGAGAAGTCAATCACATGGTCTCGACTAGCCTTTCTAAAATGAGGGCGTTTTAATTCAGTGCTTAGGGGATTGCATTTGTGTTGGTCTGACAGTCCCCCGGGGTCTATGCAACATAAATTGTCTTCCTCTCAACATTTATATCCTTCTGGTTTTGCAGTACCTCTCTAGTGCTCCCTTAAAAAATTATGAAGACTCGAGGCTAAAATTTTTTTTTAAATAATAATTTGCTTTAACAACAACAAAACTATCAACGGGAAAGTAAGAGGGGAGTAGCAGGCAGAGAGGGAAGGCGGTGGTTGGGGGGGCGGAGGTGGAGGCATGCCAGCCCGTCGTCAGTCTCCAGGGGAGATGCCTCCTCATCTCTCCAGGGCAGCTCACAGAGCCTCTGGGTCTGCGCCTCTATTGAACATGTGCCCTTCTGCACTGCTTCAAAATGGGCTACCCCACGAGATAATGAATGCCTAAGCACAAGGCCACTGTCTGTGTCTGAGATATCTTGGCACCCCTGTCCTCTGGACCAGAGCCGGGCACTCTACAGGATCTCAGGAAATACCGGCCAAATCAGGAACACTGCTGCGAGGCTGTGCTTTGCAGACACGGTTCTGTCTTTACCCAAACCAGCCCTAGCAGAGGCCTTCTGGGGGAGTAGACAGGAGGTCGTGGGCAGCCCCTAGGGGTCTGAGCACAACACACACTGATAGTTAAAATCGCTGGGAAGTCTCGGGGTTTTCTTTTATAATTTCGTGTGTCATTTCCAGTCTCCTTCATAAGGGATCTAAGTTTTGTTTTGATGAGAAAATATTTTTTTTTTAATTATTTTCCCCCAAAATATATTTCAGTAAACTGGTTGTTCCATGAAGGAGTGCACCTTTTTTATCCTCCAGCTTTGGGTACCTCCCACGGAGTTGCAGGTTTAACCCCCATTTGTGATAGTGGGAAGCCCTCCCTCCCATCTTTTTCTCTTTTCTTTTTTTAAGCACCTCACGATCTGGCTCCTGCCTCTGCTTCATCATGCCTGCTGGGGCAATGGTTCCTGCCTGGGGAAGCTAAAAGATAAGGCATGTCACCGGCACTGTTAAAATTAGTGGTTTCCATGGCCTCCGTCAGTTTAGCTGGGTTTAGGAGACATGAGGCGCCAAGGAATTCACACCAGGATTGCTGCTGACCTTGTACAGGAAGCTCCTGTGGCAAAATCAAACACGATGTTATTTCTCCGGGAATAGACACCACCCTCACATGTCCAACCCTAGCCTAAGGCCGCCGAGGTTTACTAGGAGAAAGACACTTCTCACGTTGAGGTGAAAGGGCCTGAGGCTTGAGGAGCCACTCATCTACAGCAGGCGGCTCAGGCAGGGGAGGGTTATGTGGCCCCAACCCAGGCCCAGCCACCACCTCCCTCTCTCTGGGGGCAGTGGCCCCTGGGGCCATCTCTACATAGGGACTTCCTGTGACAGTGTGCATCCCTGGTGTGGAACTGACTACATTCATTCCAGGGCAGGTTTGGGGAAGATGCAGAAAGGAAGCCAAGATGGATAAATGCACTCGGCTTTCTGCTCTGGAAAAGGCAGTGTTTCCAAAAAATGCGATCAAAGCCTTTTCACTAACTCAGCATACATGAAGACATCACTTCCCCGAGATACAGCCTCGGAAAGAGCAAGATAAAGTGAGTGAGGAAGAGATAAACTCACCTGGAATCAAATCCATCAACACTACTTCCTGAGGGTGCCTGGGCGCAGCGCAGTGACAGAGGCTCCTCTGGGAGACACGGGGCCCTCTTGGGCCTCCTGGTATCCTGCCTGCCCCCGACAACCTGGCAATGGCTATATAAAGGAGCTGACTGTGAGAGAGCCAGACAGCCCCCAGCTCCCTTCTCTGTAGCACCCCACCTTCTGGGGGCATCTGAGAGGCGGTGTGGATGCAGGGCTGACCACAAGGGTTCTGGGATGCCATCTCCAGCTACAGGCAAGGCACAGCCTGCCACATAAGGAGTCCCCTTTCCAGGCCAGTCTCTGCTACAGCCTCTTTATGGAGAGTCAATCCATGGAGAGGAAGTGATAAACAAGTAAACTTCAAAAATGGTGACTGAATGATGCGATCCCTGTAAGGCCATGGGAAATGTGTGCACAAAAGTCGCTCATCACTCTGCATTAAGAGAAGGATTCTATAGGTCATGGTTAAAACTGAATCACAGGGCCAGTTCTCACAGTGACAGCACTACAAAACCAAGCTAATAAAGAATCCCAATCTGAGGAAGATTTTGAAACTGTACAGTATTTATATGCTTGAGGCTTATTTCTCTGTCACAGTAAAATCTAAAACTCCCCTGGAAGTATTTATAATGCACTGTGGTGACCTAAAGGGGCCAGGTTATGTACTAATAGATACAAAATTACAAGGGACGAAAGCCTCTTTCCTGAGGAGACCAAGGCTGGAATTTCTTTAACTCACTTGTAATCCACCTCTACACATTCACATACTAACACGACTGGCTTCGGGGGAACGTTTTCATTAAATTAACAGTGTTTGGCAAGCATCGGAAACACAGAATCTCACAGACAGATACAGGGAGAAAGAATCACAGTTCAATCCAAAAGCAACACACTGAGGGGACATCAGAGACCAAACACATGCAGAGAAGCTGTCAGGGAGCAGCTGGGAGACACGCAGAGTTGCCTCACATGTGGCAGCAGGAGAAGGTGAAACACGGATCCAACTGCTTACCCACTAAGGACACCAAGAACCAGGTTAAGGACGAAAAATGAGCCAAGGATGATCAGACTAACAAAATACACCCATGGCCATTCCCATCCTATCGCATCATTTACCTGTAAAATGTAAGGAGATCAGTTATCAGTTACCCATTTGCTAAAGAGCAGAGCCCCAGTTGCAGCTGCCAGACCTCTCAGTGCTTTGCTGAAGGTTAGTGCTCCTAGGACAGGGACTGGGCCTAGGTCCTTCCTTTTTTTTTTCTGCAAATAAGGACAAGCTCAGCTGCTGAAATCTACAAATGGGGCCTACCAAAAGCCCACCCAATCCAGCTCATTTTGCAACCGTTTTATAACAATTAATCTGCATTATATTTGGATCCAGACAAATAAAGCAATTATAAATGTATCTCATTTTAGAACAGACAAAAAAGGGCAAGCAATGGAAATTGTTTAAATCTCAAGCAACAATGCTGATTAATTGCTGGTCAATAATCGTTCTATAGTTCTCCTTCATGAAGCCTGGTGAGGTTCCAGGAAACAGCTTGATTTGGGAAGCCTCAGCAGAAAAGAAAGCATCTCAGAGGACACATAAAATGTCTGGCAACCCCTCTTGGCGGCCCTCATCCAGCAAAGCCTGTGTGGTCTTGGCAACTGTCCTCAGGACTCTGCTTTCAAGATGAAAGAGGTGTAGCTTACCCGCTCAATACACCAAGTACAAGATTTAGTACGAAAAATGACCCAAAGATGACGAGACTGACAAAATACACCCAGGGCAATTCAAATCCCATAGCATCATTCATCTGCAAGAAATAAGATGGTCTCATAGGAGTGGGTTAGTAAGAGAATTCAGTAAGGAGAAAGGGTCACATTAGAGATAGCATTCTATACATTTAATTAAACATTTACTTAGATTTAAATCAGAAACAACAGTAGCCAAATCAGAGACAACAGCACCCAACACACATTCATCACATATTCCCAATACACACACATACACACACACATACACACACACACACACACACACAGAGTTATCAAGGCTTTTAAGCCAAATAATAGCAGATTTTGGCCCCAGGAAGGAAAATCAGCTGGGATTTGGTTTTTTCTTACAGGAAACTGTCTTGATACGTGATTTTCAGGAAAGGTCTTGGTAGAGGACAAAACTAGTGCTTAGCTAGAACCTATTTTCTATACTGCCCAAGATTTTAGACTTTGTGTTTAAAATTTGTGATGGTGGAAAAGTCTTAAATATAGAGACAAACTTGCACCATTTGACTCTATAAACTCTTTTTAAAAACTCCTAAAATAACCTTCTACTGGAAGCCAACCTACCCAAGGAAACCAAACCCACTTTACATCTGGATTATCTGCAACCTGTGAGTGCAAACAACATGAATGCAGCAAAATGAATGCAAAAAAGAATTTTTTCAAGGTCAACCAGCTGACACACTGTCAGGGGCTCTTTGCGGAATGTGCTTTTTCTTAGCTGAACCCACAGAAAGAGAAGCAGCCCTTATTCTTCACACTTAGCTTTGATCTAAATGACCCCCCTGGGAGACTGGCTCCAGCTGTGAGCTGACTGGGTTTCGAGGTGAAAGGGTGTGGCCTGAGGAACCCCATTCCCCTACTCCTGGACAAGCTCATGCTGCACACTCAGACACAGTCTCCCTGGTAGAGCAAACAGGTGCTTTAAGGATCACAGCTGGATGGAACTTTCCACCAGCATAGGTCAGTGTTAAATTCAGCAAACACCTTTCCCAGGAAGGAGGTGTTAAGGACCAGTCAGGGGACAGAATGGATGACCCAAAGTATGACCCTGCCATAACACCCAGAATTTCCAGCCAATAAGAATTGCGAACAGTCTGGATAGAGCCATCTCTCTTGCCTTGCAGGGGCAAGCCCTCAGGGTGTTAAGCATGTGCTTTTTTGCACATGATCTGGCTCCAGGTTTTAGCTTTATAGAATGAGGCTCGTGCACTTCACAATGTTTGCCTCATGCAGAAGCCAAATAGGGAAAGTGAACATTAAAAAAAATTACCTAACATCTGTTGCTGAAGTCTAGGGAGAGGGCATTAAATCCCTTATGAAACACCTGTTTGGCCACATGAAAACTGATGTCCTTAACAGAACTCATATCAGTCTGCACATCTTACATTGGCAATTAGAGTAAGGAATGATCCTGGGCCGTGACTGCAATTGTTGATCTAATTAAGTTGGATAAACTAATTTCAACAGGAAGGCAGAGGGTAATTCATCCAGAGCAACTATACCACTAAACTTACTGAAAACCCCATAGATGAAGAAGAAACTGGCTGCCTAGTGTGGTGGCCTGTGCCTGGCCTGGGTCAGCACCTGAGACAGAGCCCCATCTGGGCTTGTTTCCATCTGGTTTGGAATAGAGGTGCATGCAGTAGGGGAGAAGGTGCCCATCAAGGTGACAGGAGGGCGGACAGGTCCAGGGCTCCCATCAGGAAACCTCACTCTTCCGTGACCCTAGCAACCGTCATCTGCTTAGCCATCTGCTTCACTAACCCTCCTTCAGGCCTCAGTCTGGTGTTCCAGAGAATGGCTCTAGTAACGGCTGTCTTCTCCACTTGGGAGGGACAATTTTCCTTTAAAAAATTTAATACCCTTTAATGTCTTGGGAGTAGGTGTTCATCAGATTCACATTTGCTCAAATCAGAAGTATCACTTGGAATGACAGTTGAGGCCTAGAGGGAAAGGCTGGAGTTGAACACAGTCCACTGGAGATTCCAAATCTCGAAGTCAGAAGGTGGGGCAAAAGAGACAAGCTTCAGTTCTGAGAGCCAGTCTTGCTCCCAGTGAACCCTTCTCAATCCAAGTCCCTTTTCAGAGCCCAGCATTTCTTAGATCTTAACATATACAAAAGACAAATCAGAACATGCAAGCTGTTCTCAAAAACACCCACATGAAAATAAAGACTGCTTGGGATTTTGCCTGTATGGTCTTTATCAACAATGAAGAAACCGGCTTCCACTGAAGGACTTCAATTTAGATAAATTTTTAAAAAACTTGTATCAAAGTCATCAAGGAGTGTCATCTGGTGTCCAGGAATTTTCTTTTTAGCTTCAGTTTTCCTTCTTTTAGAAGGCTGAAATGGGCCAGGTGTAGTGGCTCATGCCTGTAATCCCAACACTTTGAGAGGCCAAGGCAGGCAGATCACCTGAGGTTGGGAGTTCAAGACCAGTCTGGCCAACATGGTGAAACCTGTCTCTATTAAAAATACAAAAATTAGCTGGACGTGGTAGCAAGTACCTGTAATCCCAGCTACTTGGGAGGCTGAGGCATGAGAATCACCTGAACCCCAGAGGCAAGGGTTGCAGTGAGCTGAGATCATGCCGTTGCACTCCAGCCTGGGCGACAGAGCAAAACTCCATCTCAAAAAAATTAAACAAAATAAAAATAAAAGGCTGAAATGCATATTCATGTCTCAAGTTATAGACCAATGCAAGGCTGTTTTTCTAGCTGCTGAAACACTTCTGGAAACTTGTTATACCGGTTTTAACTCCCCAGAGCATGCAACAAGGAAAAGGCAAGCCCTCGGCTGGTTATTGAGAAACTTCCTAGGTGCCCTGGATGAAGAAGATTGTCAGCTTGACCATGAGTACTTCTTGTGAAGGTCTGACAGCCAGCACCTCCGCAGGAGTGTGCACTGAGAAAAGAGCTCAGTGCTAAAGTAAGACATCAGAAATTATTTATCTGGATAGCTGTCTCCTGAAAGCAATACTTTTTATTTCCTACATTTAAAAACAACTTCTTTCAGTTGAAGGGAAAAAAATTTCCTCCAAGTTGAAGAGAAAAATTAAATCATGTAAGTCTAATTCTGCATCTTGAGAAGCCCAGAGAGGTTCCATGACCTACTCAAGGTCACACAACCAGCCTAAACAAGCACTCTTTCCCTGCCCTACACCCTGCTGCCTCTGTGAGCAATAAACACTTACATGTGGGTCAAACAACAGCTCAGTTATATTTATGGAACTCACTTTATCAAAGAACTCTACCATAGGTTTCTTTCCGCCAGAACTTAATGATCCCACTTCCCACACATCCAAATAGTCCTGTTCTAAGTGTGCCTTTCTACATATTGGACCTACCCGTAATTCCCTTCTCAAGACCCTGCCAGACATTTTCCAGACACTAAGGAGAAGCAAGGCATAAATGAGCTTGAGAACGCTGACTGAATATAAACTTGACTCGACGCAAAACAATGCCCTGTAAAGACTTTGTCCACCATATGTAAACACCTAAAGGATTCAGAAATGTGCTTGTAGTCAATATTTAAAATCTAATCTCTTTTTATCTCCCAAGATGTTCCCTTTATGCCCTACTTGTGGATAAAAATAGATATTCAAACATGGCACATCTACACTAATGAGGCAATATGCCTGGTACACTTGAAGGATGATGCCCATCACTTGTGTTTATTGAGTACCAGGCACCGTGCTGGGCAGGGATGTTCTGCTACGTATCACAGTGGTGTGGCTTCCAGCTGACTGTGGCCCATGAAATATTAGGAAGGCTTGGTTCCTTGGCCCCTGCCTGTCTCTATGATGAGCTAATAAATGCAATCAATAGGTAATTAAAAACAATCCTGATGTGTTTCAGAGAGTAAGATCTTAGAGAACAGTCGGGAAGACATTACTTAGCTGCCCCCTAGTGTTCTGGAAGGATTCATAAACTGCTGACAGGTGGAAGAATGCCAAGGAAAGAGTGTTGGGTTCTAGTCTAGGCCAGGGGGTTCCCACAGCATGACCCGCAGGCCAAATCCAGCTTGCTGTCTGCTTTTATATGGCCTCAAGCTAAAAATGATCTTTACAGTTTGAAATGGTTGGTGGAGGAAAAAATCAAAAGCAAAATATTTCATGACACAGAGAAGTCATACAAAATTCAATTTCAGGGTCCATAAATGAAGTCTGATTAGAATAAAGCCACATCCATTTGCTGATGTATTGCCCATGGCTGCTTCCTAGCTATAGTGGCAGGGCTGAATAGTTGCCGAGGTGACCATAGAGCCTGCAAGACCAAATACATTTTCTATTTGGCCCCTTATAAAAAGGTTTGCAGACCTCTGTTCTAGATCAAGGACCACAGCCATTTGCTGTAGAACCCAGGGAATGTTCCATGGTCTCTACTCCACTGTCTCCATCTTCAAGATCCCAGATCTTCTATAAAGGGATATAGACTGGGATAAAGTTTATAAACGACTTGAGATCCTCCACCAGAATAAAGATGTTGTGTAATTCATGGAGAATGCAATTATACTGTCAAATTATTAACCATGTGATTGTCATATTAATAATAAAAATAATAATTATATCATCCTAGATGATATTTAAACCTTCTCAGGAAAGCAAGTGGAAACTTTTGTTTCCAGGAGCCTGAAGTTCCCTCTCCTTTAATCATCTACTCCCAGTTTTACACTTGCTTGGCAACAGGAAAATTGTGAGAATCGATGTGCAGGAATATAACATAAAGTATAAAATTGTTCATTAGTCAAGGTATGTTGGATCCACAGTTGACAATTTACCACGTCAATAGAGAGAAAAACAAAGCTGAGAGGAGTCACAGATTTTGATTTTTTTAAAAATCAAAATGTTGTTTTCTGTACTGTCTGGGGAGGGGAAATATCAGAGTTTGGGCTATTGTGATGATGCTTTTTCTATTTATGAGAAACTTCAAGGGAAGACAGGAATTGAGATTTCAACTAATCTGACTAGAAGTTGCAATTTAGGAAATAATAGCAAAAATGAACGCTTCACCTAACCTGAGGGCCCTCTTGCATACAGAAGCCATGACCCTGGCTCAACCAATACCATCCCCCTCCTCCTTCCTCTGCATGAAAAGACATTGTTTTACAAATATAAATAACAGATGTGCATACCACCCCCCACATACACACACACACAGACACACACACACACACACACAGACACTCTCTCTCACACTCCTAGGACAATCAGAAAAAGAAAGGGAAGTAGGAAAAACAAGATGTAACATGTTGGTGATGCTTAAACCTCATCAAACTAGACTCACTTCGGGGACTAAAGGTAAAAATATACCTTCTTTGCCTAATATTAAATATATGGGGACATCTACATATATATGTGAGCTGGTGAAGGGAAGCAAAAACCTATTTATAACCATTATCTGTTACAGTCTCTGAAGTTAAGGAGGAACAGCAAATCCTAAAAAGTATCTAAAATTTAGAAACTATCAGAAGCTATTTCTCAATGTACAGGCCTTCTGTCTAAAAGCTGCTGATTTCAGAAGCACTTTATTACTAATTTCCTTTTAACAACTCATGATTGGAATCCTGGTAACTCCCCTTTGGACTTGGATTTAGGCTCAAAATCTACATGTTAGCTGTCTTTACCAGCAACTCTTACACCATGGAAAACAATTTCTAAACTTCTGTGAGCTTTATTTACATTCTAACAAACAAACTCAGCCCTGGGAAATGGCTGTTAAAATACTACAGCACTTATTTTTATGTAGCAAATCTTTCTGGCTATATCAGGAACAAGAGGAATCAGACCTTCACCTTGAAAGAGCGTCCAGCTGTTTTCATGGCAGGCTGGATGGGTCCACCAGCCCTGGAAGTCTACATGCCATTCCTACCCTTTCTGCCAGAGTTCTGTAGCTTCAAATAGAAAGGAAGACAGCTAAGGGTTTGTGCTGGGCCAATTTATGGTAATACTAAAGATAAGAACAGGAAATATTATCATGGGAGAAACTCACATTGGGTTTAAAGTTATACTGAGTTACGGAGAGCATTAAAGGGATCTGATTTACATTCCCTTTCTTCCCTTTAGGATCTAGTAGAGCAACCTGCCTTGATGTATAAACGATTAACTTTAGCCTGTGGCAGTCTAGGAGCCTCCTTACCTGGAAAGTGACCCTTTGGCTCTCTTAAGAATTGAATCAGGATAGCCCTGGCTTCCTGGAGTTCCTCCAAAGGGGACCACTGGGCACCCTTGGCACCAAGTCTTCAGGCAGCACTGGGGAGTGGAGGACTAAAGCCAGAAGCCAACATTGTGCAGCAGCTTCCTGCAACTGAAACTAAGGCCCTCGAGGAGCAGGATGGTGAAGGCTGCTGGTAAAGACAGCATCTGCTTCCCTTCCCAAATAACTGACTTCAGGGTTTCTTTTCCAGCCACCTCTCCAGTGGCTCTAGCTCATAAAACTCACTTATCCAAGGAAAGAACACTTCATAAACTCTCTCCCCAGGGTACTTACCCAGTAGAGCACATCTGTCCAGCCCTCCATGGTGATGCACTGAAACACAGTGAGCATAGCAAAGGCAAAGTTATCAAAGTTGGTGATGCCTCCGTTCGGGCCGACCCAGCCACTCCTACATTCCGTGCCATTGGCAGTACACTGGCGTCCATTCCCTGAGAACGCACATGGAGCTGGGTCCTCTTCAGCTACGATATCTGCAAACACAGCAAACAGGCTGCACCACTCAGGACAGAAACATCAGGAAATCCAAGCCAGGGAAGGTGAGCATCCTCGCCAGAGCCTGGGACACCCTACCGCCCCATCTGCGATGCCTCAGGATTCTGCTTGTCCTTCAACATTCCCTTCAGATGCTCCCTCCTTAGTGGAATCTGCCATTTCCTCTTGTCAGAATCCATGGCTCTTTTCCTCTGCACCTGTGCTTACAGCACCCTCCTTAGGCTTAGACAGCACAATGCCGTTGGTTTGCCTCATGTTTTTACTTTGGAGGTCTCTCATCTTGTTTGCCAGGACACATTACACAGGAAATCGGGGTGGAAAGGGAGACTGAATTCTCATCTATTCTGAACATAGCTCATACTGAGAACTGGCTCAGTAAATGTGCTGGTATATTGGGCATTTTTTTTCCTATTTTGTTTTAGATTTTCCCCAAACCATGAAAGTTGCTTTGGGGAAAACCAAAAATTTTTTTAATTAAGTTAGCTACAATTCCCATTACTCACCTGAGTCAGCAAAAAAACATGTTTTGTGCATTTTTCCAATAAAAAGTTCCAATCCTATAATAGCATAGATTATGATTACAAATAATACCAAAAGGGCTATGTGAAGGAGGGGAACCATGGCTTTTATAATGGAGTTCAGGACAACTTGTAAACCTAGGAAAGACAAAAAAAAAAAAAAAAAAAAAAATAAGTTTGTGAGCCAGGAAGGCACTCCAATGACTGATATATATAATTCCTACTCATGCCTCCTTTATTTAGAACACATAGTAATAAAATTCAAAGAGGTATTTCAAAGCTTTTCATTAATATTAAGCCTGGATATGAGATAGACTGAAAAGGAACCTTCAAGATCATCTAGTCCAATTCCCTCACTAGACAGAGGGAAAAACTGATGCCTAGGGAGGAGACTGCCCACTGTCGAAGTTCATCATTCATTTATGCATTTCTTCATTCATCTGACAAAATCTCTTAAACATCTAACATGTGGAAATCATAAGGTTTGGTGCTTTGGAGCAATATGAAGATGGTTTATGTAAAATTATATTCTAGGAGACACAGAATTACACACAAATAACTCTACCCTGGGGTAGCACACAGATGCTATATGAATATCCAACAGTTAAAATTAATAGGTGTTGGGAGCTGAAAAGGCCAAAGGGATTGTGACCAACTCAGCATTCCACTGGAGGCTGTATGATCAAACAGCAAACTGTTTATCATGAATGCCATCATGAATGCAGGATGTGGGCAAACTCACAACTGCACCTACGACCAGGTTTGCTGAGGGCAATCACTCCCTGGTGCTGTGCTCATTGAGGTTATCTACTGGGATATCTAGAGCCTATTGTTAGAAGAATGCAGTCTTGTAAGCCTGCTGTAAATCAAGCAGCTTACCGACAACCACTCCCCACTCTCCCTATCTCCTTTACCCAATAAAATGCAAAAGGCTCTAAAGCTCAGGGCTCTTGTTCACTAGAAGCAAGGAGCCCCGTGACCCTTTCTTCCAAATATATGCTTTTGTCTCTGTCTTTGTCTTTATTCCCACGTTCATCATCCTTTGTTCAGACCCCCAAGGTCCATGCAGGTAACAAATAGGGATGAACAAGGTGAAGAAAGGGCCCTGAGGCAGCTTCCCTGTGGGCACACCCCAAAGGCCAGGTAGGGTGGATTTCCAGAGGTGGGCATGGCAGACTGGCGACTTCAGGGAAGAACAGAGTACCAAAAGCACAGAGGAGAGTAAGTAGCACAGTGTGGGCTTGATTGGTGGTTATATAGTGGAAAAGAAAATCAGGAAAGAGAAGAAGATTGCAGCCAGGGTTGTGGGTTTTGAATCCGGATTATGGAGCCAGACTAGACCACTGGCAAAAGGCAGCTGCTTTAGAAAGACCAACAGGACAGCAGCAGGCCAGACACACAGAGAGGTAGTTCAAGAGTGCTGGAGTAGCGAGGGTGAAGATCAGGATGAGACCAGAACTCAGCAACTGAGTCAGAATGAGAGGAAGGTACCTATGGAGCACACCAGTTATTCGAGCCAGGGTCTTGAGGCAAAATCCCAGTGCCCCCAACAAAACTACGCATTTCAAAGGGAGATTCTCCACGAATGAGGGAGGTGGGAGGGGCAGGGGGAGGGTTGAGAGTGATTTGAGCCTTGTTAAGTTTGATGCTGGTATAACATTAAGGTAGACGTGTCCTGAAGCTGAAATGTGGTCTTGAGAGACAGGCACTTGAGAAATGATTTCTGGCCTTGTGAGGTGGCTCACGCCTGTAATCCCAGCAATTTGGGAGGCCGAGGTGGGTGGATCACTTGAGGTCAGGAGTTCGAGACAAGCCTGGCCAACATGATGAAACCCCATCTCTACCAAAAATACAAAAATTAGTTGGGTGTGGTGGTGTGCGCCTGTAATCCCAGCTACTCGGGAGGTTGAGGTCAGAGAATCGCTTGAACCTGGGAGGCGGAGGTTGCAACTCCAGTCTAGGGGACAGAGCAAGACTTCGTCTCCAAAAAAAAAAAAAAAAGAAAAAAAAGAAAAAAAAAAGGGAGAGAGAGAGAAAAAAAAATGATTATTTCCTACATTTAAAACTTTTGCTGCCATGGAGGTCTTAGCAAGGCAGGGTCTTGCTGAGTCTGAAATCCTCAGACTCAGAGACATTACTTTCAATGGCAAAAACCACAATTACTTTCACACCAACCTAATACAAGCTACCCATGGAGTTACACTCAGTGCCACAGTGTGGGTAAGGCTACCCACCAAGCGAGAGAAAAAGAGGTCATGAAAAGAAGGATGGGGGCAGCACTCAGGATTAGGATTGGGTCTGCAGGACCAAGAGAATGAGGGAGAATGGGCAGGAACCCAGAACCTGCCCTGGAGACGAGGCCTCCTGACCCTGCTCTGGTGTCCCCCATCTTCTCCATGGCCCCATGACCTCAGCACGACTGTGATGCTCACTCTTTTCCTTCTTACCTTCTCCTTCCCTGTCCTTCCCTGTTGTCTCTCTACCTTCAAACTTTCCCTCTTCTGCTATCACCTCACTTTCCCAATACATATTCAGGAAAGAAAGAATGCAAGAAGCTGAGATGCTTACATCAGAAACCAGAATACAGCAAGCAAAGAGAAGACTTAGCAATAATGACAAACCTTTACCGTGATAAGCAGCACAGGAGGAGGCAGAGGAGAGGATGGTGAGGGAAAAGCAGTAAGAGGATTTCAGACTCAGCACGACCCTGACTTGCTATGACATCTATTACAACTAAAACCGTGAGTGCTACACCTTTGGATATGTAAACGTCCACATGGTTTTTTCAAAATGATCAATTAGGATGATTTTCAATATTTTTTTCCTCCTACAAGGAACACATGGAAGGGAAAAGACAACACCCGTTCCAATCCCCATGGCCAGGTTTCTATTGTTGTTTTGGTTTTCTTGAGATACCAGTGGGCCATGCAAAATCAACCCCCAGCCGTTAGCTCTTCTAAATTCCATGGCAGTAAGCTTTGTGAACATTTTTTACATTTAGAGTAATTACTGTATTTCAGATTGGTCACATTTTAGGAGATGATAAAGTTGTATCCGACTGTGAACATGTATACTTTATTGCATTCAGCTCCTTTGTACATACTCAACATGTATGGTAGATCTCAGTGGATCTCAAGGGACTCTAGTCAAGGAGGCAGAAGTGGGAAGAACACCGGGTCAGGAATGTGGAGATCGTGAGTCTGGTTCTGTCTGGCTACTCACTAGCTGTGAGAACTTACACAAGTCACTACCTCCAACAGACCTCAGTTTCCTTGTCTAAAAGATGCAGGTAGACGAGATGATCTTTAGGATTCTTTTCCACTTTGATAGTCTTGAACTTTGATAAATGTTTCCCTGTCCAACACAGAAGGACAGAGAAAGAGAAGGGAAGAAGTTAAACAGTGAGCACCACAGTAGTGCTGAGGTTGCTGGGCCGTGGAGAGAATGGGGGACGTCAACACAGGGGTCAGGAGGCCTGGTCTCCAGGGCAGGTTCTGGGTTCCCGCCCATTCTCCCTCAGTCTCTTAATGTGGGTGGTTAAGAACTCCACAAATGCCTGATTCACCACCTTGTGAAATAAATTTATGTTTCACTGAATGAATACATATTTCCATACACACATGCACACAAAATTATGTCTTACAGAACAGTCTGGATTCTCTTTAGCAGGGACTAAACAATTCCAAGATAAGTGTAAACAGTCAGACATTCCTGGACATTTTTAACAACTTCGGGTACTAGAGAAGTAATCAGCAGGCCACGGCTGCCAACCAGCAGCATTAGAAACAGCACATCCAACAACCTCTGATCCCTTCTTTCAAACGCCTGTTTAAGTTTGATGAGAGACTGGGATGTTCCCTACCCAGATGGTTAAAAATGTAAGCTCAAAAGTCCTCATACAAGACTCAGACTCACATTTTTCCCCGCTGACCTGTGGGAGAGTTAAATGCAAATCTCCCTATCAAATTTCAAACAGTGATGTCTGTTGGGGAAAGGAAAAAATACAGTTTAAAACGAATTCTCAAGAATATCTAGGAGCACTGCACTAGTTGATTAGTAAAAATCTCATTAGCCAAGGAAGCAAACACAACGCTATGTGAGTTCTTGGATTCTTCACTGGCTAGAGGCTCGCACGCACACACGCGCACAGCCGCCGCCCGCAAAGTCTGCATGCAACACATACCACAGACAGGCTGTCCTGTTATTTGCTCTTTGGGGGAAAAAGCTGTCGTGGTTACTTTGAAATTAGATTAAGCTATAACAACTAAATCTGGAAGAACATGTTTGCTCACTGAACTTCTCATTTAATCGTGTTACACTTAACAGAGCCAGTCATTTCCAAGGTATTTCTGTTTTTCCCAATTGATTCCACACAGTTCTGTGGTTTTGACTTGTGCTGATCTTTTTCAATGAAAATAAATGAACCATCTGGAAAAACAAGTACACATAAAACACTACTTCCTACATTTTAAAATGTTAAATTTGGAAATTTTTTTTTCCAGAGGATTTTTGGTGCATTCTAAGTGCCAACAAATTTAATAAAAATTTCATGAAGAACTTCTGGAGAGGCAAAAAATGTGATCTGTGTTCTTCTGATGGCTTTATGAGTTGTGAAAAACAGGCGCACCCTGCAATCCCGTATTCCTGCTCAGAGGCACCAGCCCTCAGAAAGGTGTTAGGACTTCTACCCATGGAAGTGCCCAACACAGGAGTCCTGTCAGAGGCAGAGCCCAGTGAGGCAACCCCAAACGCCGTATGGAAGGATAAGAGGCTGCAGCTGTTGGCCAGGGCACAGACAGGGCATCTGTTCCAACTCAGGTATGATTTAACCTGGCTTGCAGGCCTGGAGCCAGAAGCACACTGGGGCCTGGCACCGAGTGGTATGGTAGGGCCTAGTGGCTAAAACTCTCTCTCTCACTCACTGAGAGCCTCTGTGCTCCAGACATCCATTAGGGGCTCTCCCTCCATTACCTCATTCTGTTCTCACAACAGCCTTCAAGGCACGTGCTCCTGTGCCCTGTATCCAGGTGAGACAGCTGAAGCGTTCATCCCTTCCCCCAGAGCTGGGTAGCACAGTTCCTGATAGTAGAGGAGCTAATCAGAGTTTCCAGGAGTCCATCCCTCTGGTGCTCCCCACTTGGGGAAAAAAAAAAAAAAAAAGGCAGGCAGCCGAGTCCTCCAACACCCTCATCCACAAACACACTACTTTCAGAGGGGCAAGCCTGGGAGTGGAGGAGTGGACAGCAGCATGTTGCCAGAGAGGAAAAATAGACCGGAATTAAAGGCCTGAACCCAAGGTCTCACCCCAATGCCTTGTCTTTCTGCAAGAGAAGATTCTCTCGTCCACAAAATCAGAATGACAATAACTGCCACCTGTCCCCCTCTCGGGGCTGTCAGAGGGATCCAACGTGACAGTGCAAGCCAGAGTGTCCTGTCAACTGTGAAGGAGGCCACAGTCGTCCGCTGACCCCTGGCTGGCACAGAGCAACTCACCTCGAAGCACCAGTCAATGATTCTGAGACCCACCTGGAAGGAAAAACCAGCACACTCCTGACTCTAGGAAACAATAAGTGCTTACTGGGCACTCCTGACACTAGTCGAAGTGGTCGCAACACTCGAAAGGCACGGAGGGCTTTGACATCAAAGCCTCCAGATTTGCCGCTAGAGTGGTTCCCGCCTTCTGTTTCTTTGGTTAATTGTTCCAAAATTACACTAAACAATCTGAAAGAAGAGAAAGAGAAAGAAATGTTAGAGTCTGTCACCCCAGGGAAGCGAAACAGGATGATAATCAGTAGTTATTTCTGAACAAGGGCTAATTCTGTACGGCTGCCACTTAAATCAAAGGAAGACAAAGACGAGAACTGGGCTGTGGAATTGGAATACAGATGACTCCAACTCCAGAATGACTGGGACAGGGATTAACCTCATCTGTTTTTATCGCAATGGAGCAGCAGAGAGCAAGTCTGTTCCCAAAGAAGAGGGGACTCCCTGGGAACACAATGATGACAAGTGGAACTGCTGCAAACTGAAATGACCACAGTCATATTGGTGGCTACCATTCATGAGCACACGCTATGTGCTGAGCACTGCACATACATTGTCGCATTAATTCTCACAAAATGTTACGCAGTAGGAATTATGAACACCATGTTACACATGAGAAAAACTCGATAGGAATAAGTAGCTTGTCCAAGATCACACAACCAGCAGCAACACATGTAAAGGTAGGCCTGTGGACCCCACTAGAACGAAGGTTCTGTAACAGCAAGGAGTTTTAGTCTGCTCTGCTCATTTGTGCATGTGGTCTATTCTAGTCTAGTGCCTATTACAGTATCTGACACATAGGAAGTACTCCAAAAATATCTGATGAATCAATCAATGCATGACTTCAAAGTCTCACATCTTAATACGTCATACGTAGTCAATGTAGTCACTAACACACACACCCCAACCTTCACCTTCATAGGGATATTTGGAGGATGTAAATCACAGATACTAAGGAGCTGTGCAAAGGCTAAAGGCAGTTATCTAAGGTAAGGTATTAATATCATCATTCTCTCTTTTGAAATGTGAATAATATTGTACCTGGCAGCCACAATAAATTTTGTCCTAGTCTTAAAAGGTTCGGATAAAGCTATTTTCAGGCAATCTGCTCATTTAACAGTTACTTTTCCTCTTTTAAATAAATATTCTTTGGAATTATTGCTCGTTTTTCAGAGTAAGTATAAAATTTGCCCATTTCAAACAGCATCAACTCTGGCCAATCAGATTGTGGGAATGACTGACCCAGCAACAAAGAAAAGGTCTCCAGAGTTTAATGAGCAGACAAAGCAGAAACTGCCCCCACTGGCATGCCTCTGGACTGCCAAGACACTAAGTCCATAAAACATAGGGTGGTCTGATTGCAGCCCTGACTGGGTATAGTTGTGTAGTTCTGAGGCATTTATAGATCAATCCTTTGTTTTAGTAACAGTATAGCAATTAGCAACAAACCCAGCCAGGAGGGAAAACAAGCCTGGTCTCCACCTCTACAAAGCTTCAGATAGTGAGCTCTCCCTAGTTATGACTGAGGAAACAGATCAGATTTATGACAGGCTTCTCTCTCTTCAGCATAGTTTTTAAAAAATTACTGTAAATCCCTGCAGCAAGGCTAAAGTGAAAAGTCTCTCCTCCAAAACAAATTCATAGCTTCAGAAAAACAAAGAAAAAGAAAGAAAGAAAACCTCAAACTCTTCTGAAAAGTGCAAGCCACAGGAATTTTCATCCCAAAGGGTTAGCAAAGTAATTTATGCAGTTAGTGACTGAAGACTGCTTTCAAGTATCCGTGTTTTGCAACGTATACTTCACGGTCCCTTTATTCCTTGTTCTTCAGCAATGTCCTTGAAAACACATGAAAAATTTCTCTCTCTTATTACCAAAGAGCCCAAGTCAGAGAGAGAAGCAGGCTGTGTTCCCAGGCAGTGCAGGGCTGCAAGGGGCCAGGGCTGGTTTCCATTCCTAAGAGTTATGAGATATTAGGGAAGTCCCTCTCCTTCTCTGGGCCTCAGTTCTCCTCTCTGTAAAATGACAAAACTGGATTTAACGACTCAGAGAATGACGTTTCCACTCTACTATTCCGTGATTCTGTTCCTCACTATCACGCCTCTCAAAAAATAGTACCATGGGCCTGAAGAGATAAGGACAGGATGAGAAAGGAGTAACTGACTCTAGATTGTTACTAAAAGTTTACCCCAGGGTGGGAGAAAAAAGACAAGAAGCTGTCTGAACTGACTAAAGTCAGAAGCACCAGAATGAGGAGTCACGTTCTTAAAAAAGCTTCAGCGACAGAGCCTGAATGCTTGAAATATATCTTTATTGAAAATTTAGAGGCATGGGACAAAAGCTGGCTTAGATCAAACTTTTCTCTAAAGGAATAACTTCAGCTCTGGCAGACACACTGAGTCCTCCTGTGCTCACATTAACAGTTAACATTTTAGAAATATCAATTACTTTCTTAACGTCTTGGTTATTGGGAATCTTGACAAAAGCAATAGGTCACTGCTGACTTGGAATGGAAAATCCATTGGATTGAGATACAGACTGCAGTTGGAAACTTTAGTGAGTAGGAATTTGATTCAAATGAAGACATCATAATTCTTCTTTTTCTTTTTTAAAACTTTTGTTCCGCTCTTTGACTCCAATTTCGTGCATATTTTAGATAAAAAATAATCTGATGTTCTGAAGTTTTTCTAAGAGTCCAGTTCTGCTTCAGTTTCCTAGATTTTTTTTTTTTTTGCTTTTTAAATCACTTTATATTGCAGTTTAATTTATCTATAATAAAACACAGTCATTTAAAGTCTATGATGAGTTTTGAAAAATGCATAAGCCTAAGTAACAAACACCATGATCAAGATAGAGAAGATTTCAACATTTCAAATGATTCACTTGTGCCCCCTGCACAGCCTCATGCAGAGCTTCCCTCGAAGCTCAGCCTTGAGTATCCAGTGATTGGCTGTTTATTGCTAGAGTTTTGTTTTGTTTTTTTTTCTAGAACCCATATAAATGGAATCACATAGTATGTTCTCCTGGCTCATCTTCTTTTGCTCAGCATAATGTTTTTGACATTCATCTGCGTTGTTTTATCAGCAGTTCATTTCTTTTCGTTGTTCTGTAATATCCCATTATATGAATACACCACAATGAGTTTATCCATTCACCCGTTGAGGGATATATGGGTTGTTTCCAGTTTTTCTCTATTATGAATAAAGTTTTTTTGTGGACATGTGTTTTCATTTTTCTTGGATAAATACCTAAGAGTAGAACTGGTAATATGGTCATATGGTAAGTCTATGTTTAACACTGTAAGAAATGGGCACATTTTTTCCAAAGTAATTATACCATTTTCCATTTCTACAAGTGGTGTATGAGAGTTCCAGTTGTTCCATATTTTGGTTAAGACTTGGTATTTTCAGTCTTTTTACATTTAGTAATACTAGTGGGTATGCAGTACTGTTACTGTAGTTTTAATTTGCATTTCTCTAATTACTAACAATGTTGAGCATCTTTTCAGATGTTTGTTGACGATCCATGTACCTTCTTTTGTGAAGATCTGTTCAAATCTTTTACCTACTTGCTTATTGGGTTGTCTTCTTACTATCGGGTTGTAAGAGTTCTTTATATATTCTGAATACAAGTGTTCTGTCAGATGTATGTATTGTGAATATTTTCCCAATCTGCACCTTGCTTTTTCATTGTCTTCACACTGTCTTTTGAAGAAAAGTTTTAAATTTTGATAAAGTCAACATTTTCAATTACTCTTTCATGACTGGAGCTTTTTGTATCCTGAGAAATCTCTGCCTACACTGAGGTCATAAAGATTTTATCCAATATTTTCTACTAGAAATGTCATGGTTTTACACTGCTCAAAGAAATCAGAGATGACACAAACAAATGGAAAAACATACCATGTTCACAAATAGGAAGACTCAGTATCAGTTAGTCATACTGCCCAAAACAACTTACAGATTCAATGCTACTCCTATCAAACTACCAATTGACATTATTCACATAACTAGAAAAAAACGATTTTAAAATTCATATGGAACAAAAAAGGAGCCTGGTTGGCCAAGGCAATCCTAAACAAAACAACAAAGTTAGAAGGGTCACATTACCCAACTTCAAATTATACTACAGGGCTACAGTAACCAGAACAACATAGTGCTCATACGAAAACAGACACATAGCCCAACAGAACATAGTAGAGAGCCCAGAAATAAGGTCACACACCTACAACCATCTGATCTTCGACAAAGGTGACAAAAAAAAAAGCAATGGGGAAAGGACTCCCCATTCAATAAACCATGCTGGGATAACTGCCAAGCCATATGCACAAGATTGAAACTGGACCTCTTTCTTATATATACAAAAATCAGCTCAGATGGATTAAAGACTTAAATGTAAGACCCAAAACCATAAAAAACCCTGGAAGACAACCTAGGCAATACCATTCCGGACATAGGAATGGGCAAGGACTTCATGATGAAGATGCCAAAAGCGATCACAACAAAAGCAAAACCTGACATATGGGGCCTAATTAAACTTAAGAGCTTCTGCACAACAAAAGAAACAGGGTAAAGAGACAACCTACAGAATAAGAAAAAAAAATTGGCAAATTATGCATCTGACAAAGGTCTAATATCCCAACATCTATAAGGAACTCAAACAACTTCACAAGAAAAAAGAAAACTCCCATTAAAAAGCAAAGGACACAAAGAGATACTATTCCAAAGACATACATGTGGTCAAGAAGTATATGAAAAAAAGTTCCGTATTACTGATCGCCAGATAAGTGCAAATCAAAACCACAATGAGATACCATTTCATACCAGTTAAAATGGCTACTCTTAAAAAGTCAGAAAATAACAGATGCTGGCGAGGTTGCAGAGGAAAAGGAATGCTTATACACTGTTGGTGGGAGTGTAAATTAGTTCAATCATTGTGGAAAGCAGTGTGGCAATTCCTCAAAGAGCTAACAACAGAACTACCATTTGACCCAGAAATCCCATTACTTGGTATACACCCAGAGAAAAATAAACCATTCTACCATAAAGATACATGCATGTGAATGTTCATTGTGGCACTATTCACAATAGCAAAGGCATGGAATCAACCTACATGCCCATCAATACAGACTGGATAAGGAAAATGTGAACAACTACACCAAGGAACACTATGCAGTCATAAAAAAGAACAAGATCACTTCTTTTGTGGGCACATGGATGGAGCTGGAAGCCATTATCCTTAGCAAACTACTGCTGGAACAAAAAAACAAATACCACATGTTCTCACTTACAAGTGGGAGCTAAATGATGAGAGCACATGGACACAAAGGCCGTTATCCTTTCTTTGTGATAATGATTTTAATAAGGATTTGCCTAGGTTTAAATCTAGCTACTTGCCATTTGTTTTCTATTTGTCCTGTCCTTTGTTCCTTTTCTCTTCTTCCCTGCCTGTTTTGGATTGAGGGTTTTTAAAAATTCCATTTAATCTCTACTATAGGCTTATTAGATATACCTGGGATTTTTTTATTTTTTATTTTTTTTAGTGGCTTCTCTAAGGCAAGTGTCAATAAATATTTTCTATAAAGTGCCAAATAGTAAATATTTTAGAATCTGCAGGCCATAGGGTTTGTCACAACTACCCAACTTTGCCATTATAACACCAAATAGCCATAGACATGACTGAATGTGGCTGAATTACAATGAAACTTTTTTGCCAGAGCAGGCAGTCAATAAAATACTTTGTCAATGGTGGGGGGATAAAAGGCTCAAACTAGATTTGGTCTACAGGTTGTAGTTCGCCAATCCATATTCTAGGGTTTACAATATACATCTTGAAGGTATTACAGTCTATCTTCAGATAACATTTAATCATTCCAACTACTGTATAAGTATATGACAAGCCCATATGGCTATTTCCCTGTTCCTGTCCTTCATGCTACCATTGTCATGTACTTTATTTCTATAGAAGATATAGGCACAACAATACATTGTTATTATTTTTGCTTTAAATAATTACCTTTAAAGAAATTTTTAAATGAGGGGGAAAATGTCTGTATATGTACCCACATATTTACCCTTTCTGGCACTCTTCATTCTTTCTGTGTAGATCCACTTTTCTACCTCGTGTCATTTTCCTTCAGCCCTGAGGAATTGTCTTTAACATTGACTGAGGTACAGGTCTATTAGTCATTAATTCTGAAACTCTGGAATGTCTGAAAAAGTTTTTATTTTGACTCCAACTCTGAAAGACATTTTACTGAGTGAGAATCCTAGGTTGACATTTTCCCCCAGTACTTTAAAGATGTCTCTCTATTGTCTTGGCTTGCATAGCTGTTGACAAACAGTCTGAGATTTTTTTCTCTGTTTTAAGGTTTTCTCCTTATCTTTGGTTTTTAACAATTTGATTACAATTTTGATGTGCCTTGATGTGGCTTTCTTCATGTTTATTTTGCTCAGGGTTTGCTGAGCTTCTTGTGAGTTTAGTTTTTCATCACATTTGGAAAATCTGGAGCCGTTTCTTCAAATATTTTTTTCTGTCTCTTCTTTCTCTCCTCTCCTTCTGAGACCCGAAATATACACGTTAGACCACTTGATATTCCCCCACAGGTCACAGAGGTGGTATTCATTTTCTTCTCAATCATTATTCTTCATGTTATTGCTATATGTTCATATTCCCTGAAATTTTTTCCTTTTACAGTGTCTAAGCTGAGGTTAAGCTAATCCAGAGAATTTTTCGTTTTGGATATATTTTTCATCTCTTAAAGTTCCATTTTTTTAATACTGTCCCATCTTTCCTTACTATAATCATGTATCCCTTTAAGTCCATAAATACATGTATAATAGTAGTTTTTACAGTTTTGTGAAGTCCTTCTCTCATTCCACCACCTCTGTTATTTCAGGATCTGTTTCTACTGATGGAGTTTCCTCCTGGTTATGGGTTACATTCCTTCATATGTTCCGTGTCTGGATTTTGTTGTCTTCCTTTAAACAATGTTGACTTGTCTTCTGGCAGGCAGTTCAGTTAGCATATCAGTTTGCTTTTCTTTTTTTCTGAAACAGAGTCTCACCCTGTCACCCAGGTTGGAGTGCAGTGGCACAATTTTGGCTCACTGCAACCTCTGCCTCCCAGGTTTAAGCAATTCTCCTTCCTCAGCCTCCCATGTAGCTGGGATTACAGGCACACACCACCACACCCAGATAATTTTTGTATTTTTAGTAGAGATGTGGTTTCACCATGCTGGTCACGGCTGGTCTTGAACTCTCGACCTCAGGTGATCCACCCACCTCGGCCTCCCAAGGTGTTGGGATTACAGGCATGAGCCACCATGCCCAACCTAGTTTGCTTCTTTTTAGACTTCTTTTCAAACATTGTAAACAAGGGTTTCAGGTAGTCTCTGTACTCTAGAGCAGCGATTGGCAAACTTTTTCTGTAAAGGGCCAGATAGTAAATATTTAAATATCTTAGGTTTTGTGGACCTAAACTACTCAAACTGAACTATGTAAACAAATGAGCGTGGCCACGTTACAATAAAACTTTATTTATAAAAATAGGTGGCAGGCTAGATGGGCTAGGAGTTGGCCCATTGGCCACAGTTTGCCAGCCCCTGCTCTAGAACCAGTTTAGCACTACTACTAATGGCCCTGTGGGGTCTCTACCGACAGTCCAGGGTGTTCAATGAGGTCTTTCCACCCTAATTAGTCAGAATTTGAACGCCTTCCAGTCCTTTGTGAGCCCTGGTTATTATTCATTTTACAGCTCCCTGATCTTTCTCTTTTCCCTAGTAGTGGTCTTTCCTGGCCTCATGGACTCACAACTCCGTGTAGGTGTAGCTTAGCCCTCAGCCAAAACTAAAGAGGACTCTAAGGAATATTTATGAAGCTCTTTCTCTAAATAGCTCCCTCCCTTCCCATATTCTGCCTCCCCAAACTCTCCTCTCTGTCTCCTTAACTCAATAAGACCACCATGCTCCACTTGGTTCCCTGTCCTTGTGCTGTGCTGTAGTGTGAAAAATGTCTCCAGGCAGAAATCTGAGGTGATTATAGCATGGTCATGAAAGAAATGGGGCTAAGCATCTCCATTCCCAGCTGAACAAAAAGTCCAGTGGCAGAAGAGGCACAGCCAGATTATCCCAGAACCAACATACCTGCAAGGCTCCTACCTGCCATTCCTTGACAGAGTCCACCAAATACAGGAAAGTATGGCACATATCTACCACCTGTTCATTTTGGTGCACTTCTTTTGCAATGATGCCTTAAATGCCAATGTGCTGTGGGGGGTTTTGCAAAAGCTAACTTGTTTCCCACAAGTCTAACTGTCCCACCGGGCAATCAGGATCTCATATTAACTTCCTAGGTTGAAAGGACCTAGGAAGGCCCACAACCAATTCCACTCTCCCAATACCCAGCAGAATTCGTCTCCAATGAAAAGACAGAAGATTCATGATAAAAGGATAATCCACAAGAAAAATCACCTTGCTCAACCGCAAAAGGCAGTTCACTGAAGTCATGAAGATGAAAACAGAGAGGCTATTTAAAAACTTCTCTTTACAGAAACATAATTTTAGGAGCAACTCACTTTACAGCTAGCATAACTAAGACTGGGAAAAAGGATATATCTTATCTTCCTACATGGGTATTTTGGTCCAAAGACCCAGCATTCCTGTAACGTGGATTAATTTTTCTCTTCCTGGCAGCATTTCCAGGTGTGGAAGGACTAAAATAACCCAGGCCACTATTTTTTATTTTAACATTCTCCTTTAACTAAAACTACTGATGTCTTCTTCCTGCAACAGGATTTTGATGGAACACCTGCTTCTCTGCATTTTCTAGCTCATTTCATTTTATGCCAGATACATGACATTATCCAGACACTTGTTTCGTTATTTAAAATGGAATTGTAGTATGCCAGAGTTTCTCCCACAAGTCAGCAAAAAAAAAAAAAAAAAAAGAAGAAGAAAGAAAATTAATAGCTTTGCTCAAGGGATGTTAAATAGCAGAGTACCTCACTGCTATGAAGGTTTTATTACTTTTTACTTTTTTTAACTTAACATTGGCACTAAGTATTAAAAGCTCTACTCACTTGACTCTAATCACCAACAGGATTGGTCTATTTCTGGAGATCCAAGACCCTGTTAGGTAAAGCCTCTCACATTAGGAGCTTACACTCCCATCTATAACATGTTACTAAAAAGGGGAGTAACAACGAGAGAATTTCAAACTAGTCTCTGCCCAGAGATTGACAGCAGCATCATCAGCCTTAAAAGAACTCCTGAGAGGTTCTGGTGCAACAGCTGGCATAAAAGAGCAACAACATTCCCTAAAAAGACTGTTTTGTTACCGTCCCCCCAACCTCCACCTCCCATTATCTGTTTTCCAAATCAACATTTCCCCAAAGTAAAAGGGACTTACCCTACTATTACTATAACAAAATCCAGTAAATTCCATCCATTCCTAACATAAGCATTAGGATGTAGCAATAATCCATACGCTATAATCTTCAAAAATGTCTCGACTGTAAAAATAATCAGGAAGGCATATTCTACTTTTTCCTGTGAAGAAAAACAAAGAAACATACCAAAAAAGTAGGGGCAGGGGAGGAAGAGGAGACAGAAAAAGGAAGAGAGATTAGAATCAACATCTTAGACATATAAGCATTTTCCTCCAAGCAAAGTTTTATTATGAGAAATGGAACAATTATACTGCCCCTGGGCCAGGAAGGCATTTACATTCTAACACTGAATTTCTCATAAGCAACTACGTGTGCAACACTTTTCGTTCCAGGCTGCATGACTGCATTTTGCCACCTGCCCCAGTGCGTGTGTGATGAGTCTGCTTAGGACATAACGGGCATGTTTGTTATTTGCACACATTTGCAAAACACAGCATGCTCTCCTCCTGAGGTTGCCAAATCAGGCCCAGAAAAGCACAAGGGCACAACAAAGATTCCAATGGTGGCTTTGAATAGAAGAAATTCATCCTCCAGAAGAAATGAAGATGCATCTGTTTTGACCCTCTCTTCTTCTTGGGTTTATGTCTGAGTTCGAAGTCAGAGTCAGTTTTGTCACTGAGTAGCAAGGTGACCCTGAGCAAGTCCTTCTCCTCCTCTGGGCATAAGTTTCTGCATCCGCACAATAAGGGAAGTGAATTCACGATGGCAAACACCCTGACTGCTTATTGGCATGCTGCCTCTTCTGGCTGAACTTGTGACAGGTCACCATGCCCTTTCCCAGGAAACCTAGGCAGAGCGTCTGACCTTTTCTCTTGTATCCGCCCCAGCGGCCATGCCCATCTGACTGCCACAGACCTCACAGGTGCTTCTCATGGGCTAAATGACTCTTGGAACCTTTCCAGGTCCAACCCATGCAACTCCATGAGCTGTGGAAAATATATCAATCAGCAAGTCTAAAAACTTTATGACTCTTTCCCCTCTTTTATAAATGTTTTCTTTATGCAGCTTCAGTTTCAACAGAAACATGGACCGACAGAGATGTGGGTAATTAACTTTGCAAGAGGCATTCCCCGGTATGAAGCTATTTAAGTAACAAAGTATCATCAGCAACTGTAACTTTTCAATATGAACTATAGAGTCCTACACTACTATGAGTGGGACCTGAAAAGTTACCAATACCTTAGAGAAATGGAGGTCATGAAATTCACTCATTAAAATGCCTAGTGCAAGAGGTCAAAATAAATTAGGCTCAGGAAACACTGACATGAACACCACTTCTAAATGACAGGCACCATACCAGGAGCCAGAAAAATGTCCCCACCATGGTACCTGTCATTTATTCTGTTGGTGTTGGGGGGAGGTGTGAGGAGAGGGAAGTTTTGAATGTGGACACAGAGAATTTCTCAAGAGTCACAAAAGTAGTAACTGACGAGGGCGATTCTAGATCTTCAGCCCTCTGATCAGGCCACCCCCTCCTTTTCACAACTGATTCCAGGGGGGAAAAAAGCACTTTGCTGTGTTATATGTTATCACTATTACAGACTTATTTTTATGCAATGGGCAAATGTGTATTTTTAAAGAAATTTTACATTTCTGAAGAGAACACTTTTTATTCAGAAACATTTTTAAAAACACGAATTTTAGGATGATTCCAATAAGCCTGACCCTTTGAGGAACTGTCACCTGTTAAATGTTTGCTTGCAGTATCCCCAGCACCCTTGTGCATTTACATGGGAGCCTCGCCTGTGCCGCCCCTGGGCTCTGGCTGTCTGCTGCCAGAATGGCTGCCCCTCTGTCACCGGCCGTGCCAGGCGGAACTTCCCTTTGTCGTGCCACAGGTATCCTCCCTCTTGACCACCAAGGGGACCATGCAGCCATGGTCATGCATCCCAGCCTTTGCCCCCATTCTCCACTCTTCACTGGTCATATAACAGGGCTTCCTCTCAAGGACAGGGCTGTTGTGATTCCTGTCATTTCTTTTCTTTTTTTTTTTTTTTTTTTTGAGATGGAGTCTTGCTCTGTCGCCCAGGCTGGAGTGCAGTGGCCGGATCTCAGCTCACTGCAAGCTCCGCCTCCCGGGTTCACGCCATTCTCCTGCCTCAGCCTCCCGAGTAGCTGGGACTACAGGCGCCCGCCACCTCGCCCAGCTAGTTTTTTTGTATTTTTTAGTAGAGACGGGGTTTCACTGTGTTAGCCAGGATGGTCTTGATCTCTTGACCTCGTGATCCGCCCGTCTCGGCCTCCCAAAGTGCTGGGATTACAGGCTTGAGCCACCGCGCCCAGCCCGATTCCTGTCATTTCTAAACACTTGCCTCCAGAGCTCCCTGTGCTCCTCAGAACACCATTACAACAGTCTAGTGAACGAGTTGTGTGTGTGGTTTTTTTTGTTTTTTGTTTCTTGTTTTTTTTTTTTTTTTTTTTTTTTGAGAGTTAGCCAGCATCAGTGTGTTTATAATTTAATTTAGAAAGCCTAGCTCATCTCCAACCTCTATACTCATGACCCCTCTAGACTTTCAGACCAGTCCTGTTCTCAGCCAGGCTCATCCCATGCCCCCACGCCTTCTTCCCCATGCCCTTCATACAGCTACATGAGATGCTAGGCTCAGAGCTACAAGGATGCCCTTCCTTGCTTACTGTCCAGATTCCCCATTGTCCTGTTCCCTGCCATATCCCCCAGGGGAGTGCTCAGTCGGGAGGCATGCGAGGCGTGGCTGTTGGAGGAATGATCGCACACTCATGCCACTGGTATTCTGAGGAGCAGGGACCAGCGTTGCCACTGGATAGAGCGAAAGATACAGGAAGGCCTCAATGAAGCCATAACATTAACTCTGAAAACTCAAAGAAAAAGGAACTCTGTTACTTTAACCAGAGGCAAAAATCCCTGAAAATACCAACCCACTGTGCTCACATCAGACCCTGACCACCAAATGCAGATTGTCAATATGTTTGAGACTTAAGAGTTCTAAGGGAACCAGAGAAGCTAAAAACAGCACACTGATTTTACAATTCATCCCTTTTTATCCTTGCTGCTTTATTTACTAGGCCAGACAGAAAAAAAAAAAAAAGCTTTTGCTGCCATCAATATTCATAGCAGTTACATCCCTACGTCAAGACAGCACACTATACTTCAGAGCAGAAAAACAAAGCAGAGAACAGACAGTACACCTCCCAAACACAGCTTGTTTTACCTCTTAGACTTTTATTTAGAAGTAATTTTGCCACAATAACACAAGGACCATTAGTATAAATGAATCGTTAAACGTTCTTTTTCCTTCTCCTTTGCCCTCTCCCTGCTTTTTAAATAATTTGGTTTCTCTTTCCAAAATCCTTAGTGAATTATTTGATGGGATTCTTTATAAGAAATACAAACTTCCTTTAATACAATTCTTTATTACAGAGATTCTACCATGATGCCAACTGAACAATCGCAGCCTGGAGAGCAGGCAGACAAGTTTATCTAGAAGCCAGTGTCATCCTGGTCCTCAATCCTGCCACTAAAAAGGAATCCTATGAAACAGGTGTACCTCCACATTCAACAAACGAAGTATTATTTTTAAATCTTGCAAAACGTCGTTCAGGAGAAGTGGGATAATTACTTGCTTTACAAAAGGATTGTTCATTTGAGAAAAGAATGTTGAATTAACAATTTGAAAAGGAAGCCAACGAGAAAGGTTCCTAACCAGGCAGGGTGGGACTGTGGGCCCAGCCAAAGCAGCTCGGTGAAAGGTAACACACAGAAGACACTGAGGTCTTCTCAGTGTGGCCACGATGGATGGAAGCACAAAGGAAGAAAGACTGGGATGGTGGAAGAAGGGGCCAGCAGGAACCCTCCAGAACCAGACATGAAATGAGGCATCCCTGGTATAAAAGGCCTGAGCAGGAGCTGTACCTTAACAGCCCTTCCCCAGGTAAACGAAAAGAGTAAATGATTCCTGCATCTCATCCCCTCCGTGTGCCAGGCAGAGTCACGCTGTGGCACTCAGTCACCCACCAGCAGAGATTTCTTCTCCCTGGCGGAGATCCTGAGTGGGCATGGCCAGTCAAACCTTCCTTTAGAAAACAATGTCCAGAAACTACCCTATACATGGACAGAAGTCCTCCCTCCGCCCCCACCCCCAGCCAAAACTCAAGCCACTAGAGAAACAAAGGCTCAATTCTAATTCTAAAACCTGATATATCTTCTTCAAACAGTGAAGTTTCACCAACAGGACAGGCTCTAAACCAATAGTCTCTAAACTAGTTAATAATCTCCAAACCAGTTAATGCTATACAGAATCTTGAGAAACAGAAACTGTCAACTAGCAAGAGGTGGGAGATGCCAGAATCCTTCATTAGACTTGGTAGTCTCCTGTTTCAAGAATCCTCTTATTAGCGCTGTGGTATGAATGCTTGTCTATCTGTCTATCTGTCCATCCCTGAGCACCTGCATCCTCCTCAGCAAAGCTAGAACCCTGTCCTCACAGAGCTCCCAAGCTGCTGTCAAAAGGTGAATGGAGGCTTGATGCAGCCAGGTAAGAGTCACTTCTCGGTTTTGCTCTTCCACCCACGTGGCCCAAGGCTTTGGGAAGGCTTTCTGGCTTATACTCTGCCAGAAGTCCCCATCTCCCACTGACACCTTCCATCCCTTCTGTGCCCTGCAGTCCTGGATTCTTTATTGAAAGGGACCCTCTCTGTCTTTAACTGTAGCATCAGACATATGTAAGGTACTCGTAAGTGCTACTAGAAAGCAGACAAGAAAAAAAATGGAAGGAATAAAGCTATAGATCTAGACATGTAGGGGCTATTACAGCATGAGATTTTATGATCCTAGCATATGTATTAAAAAAACAACACGGCCGGGCGCGGTGGCTCAAGCCTGTAATCCCAGCACTTTGGGAGGCCGAGACGGGCGGATCACGAGGTCAGGAGATCGAGACCATCCTGGCTAACCCGGTGAAACCCCGTCCCTACTAAAAAATACAAAAAAAAAAAACTAGCCGGTGAGGTGGCGGGCGCCTGTAGTCCCAACTTGGGAGGCTGAGGCAGGAGAATGGCGTAAACCCGGGAGGCGGAGCTTGCAGTGAGCTGAGATCCGGCCACCACACTCCAGCCTGGGCGACAGAGCGAGACTCCGTCTCAAAAAAACACACACACACACACAGGATACATATGATAGTAAGTTACCATAAACCCTTTTTAGAACAAGCCTGAAATAAAGAGTCAAACTGCTGAGACAACAGCTGATCTCAACATCTCACCTGGCTTCCTCTGCTATCCCAACCTGCAGCTCCTTGGTTAAGGACCTCATCCTTTCATCCTTGCCTAGATTCCTCTTCCAACTTTCCCACCTCTCCTCTGTCAGAGTGCTTCACTCCAAGTCATGGGCCAGCCTGCTCCCTCCCACACATGCCAGTCGCCTTCCCACCTCCATGTCTTTGCCCTCCCTGCTTTACCCACCGAGAGTGCCTGCCCCATGGACATGAACTTCCCTCTTCAGATGAATGAGCATAGAGCTCTGTGATACAGGGCCCAAAACACACCCAGTGGGGTTGAATGCAAGGAACACAGGGCCTGGAGCCATATATCTGATTTCTGCTAGTCCTAGCTCAGCCACTGATTCATGCCGTGGCCCTGGGCCACGGTGGAACCATTCCACATCCTGTTCCCTTCTTTCTGAAACAGTCTCCCCATCCCTCTTTCTCATCAGACTAGGCTCTGCTTGCCCTTCAAGGCTCAGCTTAAATGACATTTCCTCAGCAAAACCTTTACTGACCTCCCAGACAAAATTAGAGCCTGCTGTTACATGCTGTCAAAGCCCATTATACTTCTTCACAGCCCTAATTCACAATAGAAATTTAAATTTTAAAAAATTACCTCTTTAACAGAAAGCCAAGAAATAAATCCAGGCATTTATGGTCAACTGATCTTTGACAGAGGTGCCAAGAACACAGAGTGGGGAAAGGACAGTCTCTTCAATAACCAGTATGGTAAAACTGGACATCCACAGGCAGAGGAATGAAATCAGACCCTTATCTCACCCCATATACAAAATTCAGCTCAAAATAGATCAAAGACTTAAACATTAAGACCGAAAACAGTGAAAGTACTACAGAAAAACACAGAGTAAAAGCTTCTTGACATTAGAGCAAAGATTTTTGAGATATGAGTCTGTAAGCACAGGCAACATAAGCAACAACAAACAAATGGAACTGCATCGAACTAAAACGCTTACACACAACAAAGGGAAAACCATCAGAATAAAGAGACAACCTATGAAATGGGAGAAAAGATTTTTAAAACATTCATCTGATAAAGGGTTAATATCAAAAATAGATAAGGAACTCAAACAACTCAACAGAAAGAAAACAACCTGATTTTAAAATGGGCAAAGGACCTGAAAGGACATTTCTCAAAAGACACATGAATAGCCAACAGATACATGAAAAACTGCTCAACATCACTAATCATCAAGGAAATATAAATTAAAAACACAATGAGCCATCACCTCATATCCATTAGAATGGCTGTTGTCAAAAAGACAAGTGATAAGTGTTGGCAAAGATATGGAGAAGAGGGAAGCTTTGTACACTGTTGATAGGAATGTAAATTAGTACTGCCACTATGGAAAACAGTTACAGAAGGTCCTCAAAAAATTAAGAGTGGAACTACCATATAATGCAGTGATTCCACTTCTGGGAATGTATATACAAAGGAAATGAAATCAGTATGTCAAAGAACTGCCTGCCACGCCCATGTTCTTCATAACATTATTCACAATAGCTAAGACACGGAATTAACCTCCATGTTCATCAATGGATGAATGGGTAAAGAAAATGTGGTACAGATACACAATGAAATACTATTTAGCCTTTAAAAAGAAGGAAATCTTGCCATTTGCAATAACCTGGGTGAACCTAGAGGACACTACACTAAGCTAAATAAGCCAGGCACGGATAAGGCAAATACTGCATAATCTCACTTATATGAGGAGTCTTAAAAAACTGAACTCACAGAAGCAGAGAGAAGAACGATGATTTCCAGAGGTGGGGGTCAAGAAGATTGGGGAGATGCTGATCAACATATACAAAATTTCAAAGTATACAAAGTTAGAAAGAGTAAGTTCAGGAGATCTATTGTACAACATAGTGGCTATAGTTACAACAATGTATTGCATACTTGAAAATTGCTAAGACTATATTTAAAATTTTCTCACCACAAAAAATAAGCATGTGAGTTAACAGATATGTTAATGAGTTTAATTTAGCCATTCCACGGTGGATGCATATATCAAAACATCATGTTGTATACCCTAATTATGTAGCTATTTGTCAATTTTTTAAAATTACCTCTTTAATATTTGTCTCCCCCAATAAATTATCATTCCTTTAAAGCCAGAGATCATTTCTATTTCATGCATCATTGCATTCCCAAGGCCTGTCACAAAAATAGATATTCAGCACTTATAAATGAATAAATGGGCAAAATGAGAGGTTTGGACCAACTATTATTAAATGTCCCTTCCCACTAAGAAGTTCTATGATACCAGGGCCCCCTGGTTTTGCTCTGTTCCAGGAAAACGTCCATGAGTGCATGTCAGGGAAAGGCTCAGCACAGCCACCTGCTCCCTCATCATGGCCCTCCCTGCTCCAGGCAGGGTGTTCCATCCAGAAGAGGAGCCCGCACAAAGGCAAGCTGTTCAGGGAGGTCCACGTGGCTGGAGCACAAGGTATGAGGACAGGTGGGAAGGGGAGGGAGAGGCCACAGGGACACAGTGGAGGGCAGACACAAAGGGCCCCAGGTGCCATGGTATGGGGTTTGGTCTCCGTTTCTCACGTGTGAAATGAACAGACTAAATCAGATGATCTCTTCCAGCTGGAAAACAACAATTGTCTGTGACCTAGTGAGCAAAGTCTCCAAGCACAGGCTTCACAGGGAGGCCCTGTGAGGGCCCAGAGACCCCAGGGGTAAGAGCTGACCAAGCAAGAGCAGCAAGAACTGAGAGCAATGGCTGCTTTTTCAAGTGGCTGGGTCACTTGAGGCCATCGTGCACGTTCAGGCTGGGCTTGCTGAGACACCCTCCCACTCACGACCCTACACATTTCAGGAGGTGACCCAGGGGAGCCGCAGTGCTATCACACAACTTCTACAAGCTGATTCAACCTCTAGTAAAACGTTGGTGGGTAAACCACAGGAGGCTGGTGGGCAGGCAGGCCTTGGCTCAGAGACAGTTGGCTGTACATAGAGCTCATTTTTTCCCTGCAGGTATTAATGAAGTATGCACTTGGAGGAACTCCGATGGGTACTTCAGCACCACATTTACATGAAGAAACTGGCTACAATAGTCAGTTTGCCTTCATCTTTCTTCACCTTTGGTTTAAAAGTACAAATTTTATGTGACATTTGTGTCCCCTGAGTCTAACGCTAGTCTCGACAGCTGTGATGCCCTGAGACATTTACCCCTCCTGATCCCCAGTTCTTTCATCCATAAAACAGGGACAATCACGCCTGCTTTGCCGTGCCCACCAGCGTTATGGTAAAAGCCAGATTCAGTAATAAGTTGGGTAGAGCTGTGGAACTATAAAGCACCTCACAATGGAAGGCTCGCCCTGACCGAGGACAGGCGAGACAGCTCCCGGCCTGTGGGAAGGGGGAATACACTTCTCCCTGTGGATGCAGACTCTCTGAAGAGGTTTCTCCCGAGATCCCACAATAGTTCAGTGACCCCACCATCACCCAGATGGGACAAGGCCCCTGCCCAAGACGCTGTCTAGAATGCCCAGGGATGACAAATGGAGGTGGCCAGCAGGGTGACCTGGTGGACCACTCTACGGAGCCCAGCTTCAAGGACATGCAGTCTGTGGAAAGAGGGCAGCAGCATGTCTGGGGCGTCAGAGGCTGGCAGGGAGCTCTCCTCCTCACCGGCAGAGCAAAGGCAGCCTCTGCTTTGCTGCCAAGATTACCACAGTTAGCCTGGATGGGGTGCTAACGAGGGCCTTGCCACCCAGCAAAACTCCAAGGGTAACAGCACCCTGACCTTCCCCCAGGAACTGCTCCACTCCTGCTCTCATCCCAGGGGCAATAAGAGTTGGCGTGCAGCCAAGGTTATTGGTTCAGGGATAGGCATACACTCCAACCCACACCAACCAGGTCCAAAGAGAGCGAGTCTGGGGGTTTTCCCTGCAGTAACTAGGTAAGAAGTTCCTTCGCTGGTGGAATTCAGCCCTGAGAGGCCACAAGCCTAGAGTTGGCAGTGGTACATAGGGATGAAGAGCTAACACCCACCAAGGAAAGCCAAGCCAAAAAATGAAGAGAAAGTGTGCCAGCCAGCCAGCCAGCCAGCCAGCAAAACTCAGAAGCACGCACCTGGCCCCGAGGCCACAGTATGCATCCCTGGATCAAGTTGGGCCTGAAGTCAAAAATTCCGTTCCCTTCCCTCCCCATTTGGGCTTTTCCATTATAAAAGTCACCAAATTAAGCCAGTTTGGGTTCAGTTTTTGTCACCTGCAAATGAAGGAGTCCCAACTAAATATTAATACAATGGGCTGTAGGATCACTCCACATCTCTACAATGCTGAGGTATCTGATGACAGAGAATCTTCAGTAGCTCCTCATTTCTCAAGAGACAACGTCTTTGAGGACTCCCTCTGAGCCACAGGCTCAGCGGCTGCTTCCCTATACACAGGGTCTCCGAGCCCTGTAAGTCACTGCCTCCGGGAATTCATCTAGGCTCAGCCTTCCAAATTCCCTCCCTCAGCCTTGTCCATTCTCTGGTGCCATCTTCAATTTCAACTGGTTTCCTGTGCTGTGCACACTCCTGTAAACTTGACGCTCCAGACTTGCCTTGCTTCCCATCCTGTACATCCCAGGGACATGGACTCTGAGCTCCCTTGGCAGAGGGTACATTCTATGCTTGGCAGCCTCCCACTTCCGCACCCAGCTTCACCTCTAAGGCACAGCCCACTTCCACCCCATCTCACCTGGCAGTTCAGGGACCCTATTTCAGTTTAATTCAACACCACTCACTGGGTATCTGCTCCATGCCAGGCATGATCGTGAGCACTGGGGATTCAAAGATGGCTAAAACACTGTTCATGTCCTCAAGGAGGATGACAGATAATACATAAACATTTCAGGACAGCAGACAAGAATCCAAGCTCAAGCAGAGTAGTAGGAGTCTCCTCTGAGGTGGAGAAGATGGAGCAGCTAATTGTGTCCGGAGCATTTGGGAAGGCTTCTTGAGAAGCACAGGGCTGCATCACATCTAAATTCCTCCATCTGGCATCCCCGAGGACCTCTGCAATCTGTCTACACTCAAACTACCAACAACCAACTGACGTCTGTCATGGCTCCAGCAAGGACAGCGCCCCTGCCCCACCTAATACTCCTTCCTCTTCCACGTGCCTCCAGTCCCTCAGCTCCCACAGCCTCCCGCATATCTGCATACTCACTGAAAGGTATTGTCTTCACGTCTGCTCTTCTCCAAGACAGAAAGCACTTCTGTTTGCCTAAATCCTGTTTCACCCTTTAAGGGAAGACTAAGGAGTTTCATTTCCTCTGAGCATCATCTCCCCCCCGCTTTTGAAAGCCTAATGTACTTAGGATGAACCAACGACCATCACATGCATGCTGCTTCTGCTCCCCATCCCCTCACCATAGCAGACATTCCCACTGGTCATCAGACAGCACTCTCTCCCTCCTGGCACCCTGAGACAGTGTCACATGTTGCGGCAGTCAGGCATCACCCACTGGGTGGAGTTGGCATCCAAGTTGAAACTGTTTGCCATCCAGAGCTAAAAATTATATCACATGTTTTGACATGTAATCATGAAAGTAAATCATATCAACAAACAATTGAGCGCCAACCAACTAAGTACAAGAGCAGAGAAGGGTTGGGAAGGTGAACCTATTGATACATTGTCGTGTATCATTTGCAGTTTGTCAGTGCCTTGAGGACAAAAACCATTCCATCTACCTCTGTAGAATCCCCTCACAGTACCAAAGCAGAGAACTGGGTACTTCACCTCACTAGATTCCAAAAGGAAAAACAGCACCATGATCTCAGGCTACATTTCTCAGCACCTGGGCTGGCAATCTTGTCTTAGTTGTCACACTCAGGCCAGAATCCCATTTACCCCATCCTAGTTGGCATTGCAGAGTTATGCTTTCTTTCTAAACCATGTCAGGCCTTTGCATCCCATCCCAATGCCTCCGGTAAAATTGGATGTCAATGTGAATATGCCCTACACGGGCTGATCATAGTCATGCACTATCTCCCTGGGAATCTATGGAGTTCAGGTCAACCCTCCAATATGTCTACCTTCTTTGTCAAAAAGTAAGAAATGATGGCTGGGCACAGTGGCTCACGCCTGTAATTCCAGCACTTTGGGAGGCCGAGGCAGATGGATCACCTGAGGTCAGGAGTTCAAGACCAGCCTGGCCAACATGGTGAAACCTGTCTCTACTAAAAATACAAAAATTAGCTGAGCATGGTGGCACAAGCCTGTAATCCCAGTTACTCAGGAGGCTGAGGCATGAGAATTGTTTGAACCCAGGAGGCAGAGGTTGCAGTGAGCTGAGATCGCACCACTGCACTCCAGCCTGGGCAACAGAGCGAGACTCTATGTCCAGAAAAAAATAATAATAATAAAGAAATGAGTGAACATTTCAAAATGGCAGGAACTGGTAAGGTTAAAACTGAACATTTTCATTTTTACAAGAAAGCAGTCATTCCTTTTCTCCGTTAACAGAGATAAAGAAAAGCTTTTCAAATCTGTATACAGTTAATTTGATTGGCGTCTGAGTTAAAAATGAAACCTCAGTCGGGCACGGTGGCTTACACCTGTAATGCCAGCACTTTGGGAGGCCGAGGTGGGTAGATCATGAGGTCAGGAGATCGAGATGATCCTGGTTAACATGGTGAAATCCCATCTCTACTAAAAACACAAAAAATTAGCTGGGCGTGGTGGCAGGCGCCTGTAGTCCCAGCTACTCGGGAGGCTGAGGCAGGAGAATCACTTGAACACAGGAGGCGGAAGCTGCAGTGAGCCAAGAGTGTACCACTGCACGCCAGCCTGGGTGACAGAGCAAGACTCCATCTCAAAAAAAAAAAAAAAAAAAGAGAAATCTCATTTCCCTGTTGCTCTGTCACATTCCTGTAAACACATTACTTGCCTGCCTGGACACAGTTATCACTTTCCAACCTCTGATCTCAGCGATTTCCCACGCTGCAGAGTAAGATAGGCAGAGAATCTGTGTATTTTTAGTAGAGACGGTTTCACCATGTTGGTCAGGCTGGTCTTGAACTCTAGCCTAGGCAACACAGTGAGACTCCGTCTCAAAAAAAAAAAAGGCAGAGAAGGGGTTATTTATATTTCACAGATGAGGTTCACAGGCACTGAGTTATTTTTGCTACAGTCAACATGAACAATAAAAACAGCAATTGTGCCCTCTGGTTTGAAGAGACCTGGCTCCACCCACCTGGTGGGGAAAACTACATCTCCACCCTGGTCCCACGCCTGCCATCTCTCACCTGGGCTCCTCTGTTGTCCCAGTCCAAGTCACATCTAAGCATGACCTCAGCTGCTCAAAGGACTACTGAGAAAGTTAGTCAAGTCATGCAGCCAACACTTAGCAAACTGAGGACCCATCGGGGAGGTGGAGCCACCCTACCCAGTCACAGCTGCTGGGAGTGTATCTGTCCCAGTGGGTGGTGCAGCTGAGCTCCTTCCTAGAGGTGGCCAGCATGCTAGGAAGCACCTTCACCTTGGACAGTGGGCTCAGGTTCTGGCTCTGCCACTTATCAGCTATGTAGAATTGGGCAGGTGACTTTACCCCTCCTCACTGCAGCTTCTTCATCGTAAAATGAGGACACCAGAAGCTACCCAGGTTTGTTGGTAAGTGCAAATCAGGCAGCCTATGTAAACAAGAGCCAGTGTCTACATGTGGCAAACCCATGGCAAGCTCTCATGGAACACTGGCTATTACCGCTGTGTGTAGTCTACGTAACACTCGCTGCACTGCCCCAGCCGCCACCCAGGAACAGCACAGTGCCCGGTGCAGAGTAACCGCTCCATACTAAGTCAGTACACTCACAGTGTACCTAACTCACTGATGCCCCTGAAGGAGGTGCACAGTTCTTCCCGGAGGAGGCCCTGCCCTGGCTTAGGGCTGGTGCTGCTATGAGGGTGACAGCTGCCCCAGCAAAAGCTGCTCTTACACCTTCCAGGACTGTCCACAAAAAGACTGTTTGCTAGAGACAGAACAGTCAGGAGGTGAAAGAGGGCCCAGATCCCCAGGCCCCATCTTACCCCAACTCCCTTCACTGTGAAGGCAAAGAATGTCTGTGGGTTAGTGGAGACCAGGCAGCGTTCATGTCATCACGGAAACTGCTCTTTGGTACAAACGTCTCCAGTGTATGGACACCATTTTCCCACTGAGTGTGCCGACACCATAGAAACACAGATCATGTCTTTCTAAGTAAATATATGAATAGAAGCTTTAAAATACTTTAAGTGTAGAGTCCATAATTAAGACACAGTGTGTGAGATATTTACACAGAAGATTAATAACTCCATGTGCATAATTCATCATTGCTTTACTATTACAAAGTAATATTAAGTTAATTAAGAGACATTGGGAAGTTGAAAACCCAGGCACAACCCAACTGCAGCCCTGCAATGGAAACGAATGAACAAGTCAGCAGGCAGAACTGAGTCTCGGGAGATCCACAGTGAGCTGAGCAGCATCTAAGAAACCAATGTCACTTGCACTGACCTGGTCTTGCCAATCCAAGGTCACTCTCATCCATCATTTGTCACCTCCCGGAGGCTAAAGAGAGGGCTCTGTCACCATCTCCAAAGTTCAGAATCCACACAGGCCTTTCCACAAGCAATTCCACTCCCAAGGAAGTTGGTGGCTCCGAGAGGAGTTACTAGGGGATTATATTTAGTTAGGTGGCGAGGGCTAGTTAATTATCTCTACTCTTCTTTTGAAACTAAATTTTATTTTTTTTATTCCTTTTCTTGCTCCAAAAAAAACTTACAGCAGCAAGAATATAAAAATTCAAAGTAGGTGAGAAAGGGAACATTACATGGCTATTGAAAAGGAAAAGGCAGATCAACATGTGAGGGCAAGAAAGAGTGCCTACGATCTTATTATTCCAGATTCTTACAGTGTGTACTACGAATACTGCAGTTGTATGAACATTACAAGCCCCCGGAATCTGAAAAGATAATGACCTCTTCATAAGCCAGTCTGCAGGGCAAGCACCCGGAAGCAAAGAGGCTTGTCTCAGAGAAAAAGATCCTTGGGACTTTCCAGCTCGACTTTTAGGTAGCTCTGATTTGTGTGAGCTTTTCCCATTGAGCATCTTTTACTTTAAAATCAGCTGAAACTTTAAATATTTAGGACAGAAGAATAAAGTAAAACTGAAAAAAAAGAGCAAGGAAAATAAAATAGAAATAAGACCATTATAAAGATGTATCCTATGAAGGCAAATCTTTATTAATAAGTCTGAGATTTCTGATAGTTAACGTAAAAGAAGGAAATCACATCAGTGACACAAGTCACCTTAACCATTGAATGAAACTGTTTTTCAGCACAGAAGAAAATATTTCTCCAGAGGATTTGCATAGAGAAAAGAATCAGTTGACAATAGGTATTAAGCACCAATTAAAGGAAGAATAACATGGAATTCCTGTCTTCATGAAATGCATACTGTAATGGAGGAGAGAGGATTGTTTAAATAAAATACATATGAAATTAATTTAGTGCTTTGTATCCAGCAATTTTTGAAAAATGAAATAAAATTATATGGAAAATATCAAACTGCACAGGAAGTATCAGAATGTAAGAGTATATAGTTTTCAGCCAGGCACAGTGGCTCATGCCTATAATCCCAGCACTTTGCGGGGCCAAGGCAGGCGGATTGCTTAAGGTCAGGAGTTTGAGACCAGCTTGACCAACATGGTGAAACCCCATCTCTACTAAAAATACAAACAATTAGCCGGGCGTGGTGGTGCATGCCTGTAGTCCCAGCTACTCAGGAGGCTGAGGCAGGAGAATTGTTTGAACCCAAGAGGCGGAGCCTGCAGTGAGCTGAGATTGCGCCATCGCACTCCACCCTGGGTGACAGAGCAAGACTCCATCTCAAAAACCAAATAAATCGTATATATTTTTCAAACATGTTTCAGATGACATTTATGTGTGCTTGGGAGTTACAATGTATTTATTACTGCTCACTAAGGTAAAAAAAAAAAAAAAAAAAGTTGAAAAACACAACTCTAGAAGTCAATAATCTTCAGCCACCCCACACCAGTTGTGATAAATAGTAACTCCTGTTCTCATGCTCACTCATATACACTCTCTCCCTCCACCACATACACATCCACAAAAACCCTTAAGTTAAAAAGGTATTTAAAGAGCCTCTAACTGTTTGCAGAGTCAAACACCCAAGAAGCAAACCCAATGGTCAGAAAGAACTACCCCAGGAAGCGATGGGGATGGAGGTGAATTTCCGGTGGTCAGTTTCCAGAGCAAGAACAGTCTCTCCAGGTAAGGAAACGGAGACTCAGGCAGGGTTGGGCAGTGGGTTTCCTGCCTGTCCTAAGGAATCAAATGGGGTTTTTCTGGGAGGGAGTGATCTCTAGGATTATCTGGAGAAGAAGAGAGGAGAATGGGTGGAACCAGGTTGCAAGTTTATATGGGAGGGAAGAATGCCTGTTCTTGTAATGGGGCATGGACAGCAGAAGGCAGGATGGAGTAAGAAAAAGCACCAAACTGAAGCCTATGACTCACAAATCCCACAGTGCCCAAACCAGAAGGCACTCCAGAGATCAACAGCACTGTCTTCCAGGAGCTGGAGAGGCTGAAACCCAGATAGAGAAAGGGCAGCCCCTGCATTTGGAGCACCTGAAGGCAGAAAAAAGCCTCAAACACCTGGGAGCTGGACAGAGAAAAAAGGGAAGGTGCCCAGCAAACTGTAACTCACAACCCACCCATCTTCCCTGATCCCCCCCAAATCCAGATGGGAAATGGCTCATTAAGAAACAATACAAAATACCTGACTGGGACAGGAAAATGACAACCCACCCCCCAGCATCCCCTCCCCACTCTAAGCCTGGGGCATCATTCAGGTCAGACAGAAGAGAAGCAGGGCAGGGCAGCATGAGGAATGTGAAGTCCTGGGCCATGAGTACCCACCCGAGACTACAGTCTGTAGGCCCAGAAGGGTCCACAGAAACTGGGCATCACGTATGTCCTCTGGCAGGCATGGCAACTGCTTGCAGTCAGGTGCACACACACCTCTTAGCTAAGAACAGGGCTGTCAGACACCTGTAACTCACAAGGTGAAATCGGGGAAGGGTTCCTTCTCTAGCTTCTTTGTGGCAAAGGTGGTCAATATAGGAGAAAAGCCCTCTGATGCCTGAACAGGGTCTACAGAGCCCGAGGCTGTAATTTTTAATGTATGTTTTGGTATCCTCATCCACTAAATGAGATGAATTCTTCCCTCAGCCTTTTTGACACAGTGAAGAACCCTCCCAAAACAAAAATCTTCTAAGGAAGCCCAAGGCTGCCTGCCCTACAGGCAGCCATGAGGATGGTGAAGAGCAGTCCAATTACTGATTCTGCTATTTTCCATCTGTGTGGCCCTAGGCAAAGCACTGAAAGTCTCCAAGCAGCGGTCTCCTCATCCTCTCAATGGTCACAAGAGCACCAACTTTCTGGAACTGAGGATTGATACTGATCGTGGGAAATGCCTGGCACATGGTTTGCATTCAGCGCCTGCTGTCACTGTGGTGGTTGTGTTGTGAATGTGGTGGTTGTGTTGTGAATGTTACAGAGAAGGGTCTCCACGAGCTCTTGCACAGGGGTACCTCTTTAAAACCAAGGGCTGGAGGATTCTAGGAAGTTGAGACCTCCTACTCAGCTTCACTTTACATTCCCACAATGCTAAGGACCAAGGGGACATATCAGCAAGCACACGCACACACCCATTCATACCCTGTTACAAGAAATAGTATTGAAGACTCAGAAAACACCAGCAAAATCACATACGTAAACAAGTACCTTGAAATCACAACCATGGAGGTCCTGTTGGTCAGCTGAAAGCTGAAAACCACATTTGTCCTGTTAATTCAGGCATAGGTAGGTAGATGCTTTTTTAATGGTTTCATAACTATTGAGAACAATCATCATTTTAAGAATGATTCATTTAATAAAAATAATGCCTTTTAATAAAAGGCAACAAGCTTGATCACAATTGCCTCAATTCAAAATTCATTAACACTCTGTAACCAACTGAAATCATTACATTTGAACTCTATACTTCATAAATGTATCTTCTAAGAGAATTGTCACGCCACTTGATTTCTGTAGTCTGTATTTTAAAGCTGCCTTTATATGTCAATATAGTTCACCGTCCACAGTCACTCCCTATAAATGGAAGCACACTCATATCACCTTGAGACATCTGAACATGAAGGGCCACGAAAGCTTAACCAGCTAAATAGACGCTATTTTCTAAATGTCTAGGTTTATTATTTATAAAACATCCTAGTGAGACAAAATGGAGCAAACAAATATAGGTTTTTCTTTAATTACAGTAATGTTGGTGAATCAGATCTCAAATGTCTGAAAATTACTACTTTCTACAACTTGTGATTGTGCTCAAATGCCAAACTTAAAAAACCCAAATCCAGAACAAATAGCTTAACTGTACCATCCAGTCTCACACTTTTTACAACCCAGACATATCAGGGTACAGATATGGGACAGGATTACTCCTGATTACCAGTAAAGGGCAAATAGGTGGGTTCTGAAAAGCATCTCTGTGGAGCCGACACTATACTAGTTTGCTATTAACTTTTTAAAAACCAGACATCCAGAAAATCAGGAGGAGGCAAGCTGAAATTGAGCTGGATGACTTCCTGGCTACCAGTTTGCCCTGAGCTGGAGAGCACAGTAAATATGGAGCCAAGCAGTTGGAGTTCAAAATCCCCACTTGGTCTAGCTACATAACCTCGGGCAAGCACTTTGCTCTTCTCTAACTCAGCTTTTTTGTTTTTGTTTTTTTAAGACAGGGTCTCTGTCGCCCAGGGTGGAGCGTAATGGTGCACTCTCAGCTCACTGCAACCTCTGCCTCCTGAGTTCAAGCAATTCTCCAGCCTCAGCCTCCTGAGTAGCCGGGACCATAGGTACATGCCACCACACAGGCTGTTTTTTTCCTTGTTTTAAGAGATGTGGTTACGCCATGTTGCCTAGGCTGGTCTTGAACTCCTGAGCTCAAAGCAATCTGCCCGCCTCAGCCTCCCAAAGTGCTGGGATCACAGGCATGAGCCACCACACCCAGCCCCTGCCTTGGTTTTCTAATCAGTGAAAGCACTGTTAAAAGGAGTACATGAGATAATATGCAATGCTCAGCACATAGTGTGCACACAATAGTTGTTATTACACAGGAATATCTCATTTTGTTGCACTTCACACTTTGTTGAGCTTCACAGACAATGCATTTTTTTTTTTGTAAATTGAACATCTGTGGCAATGCTGCATCAAGCAGGTCTATTGGTGCCATTTTTCCAGCAGTAAGTGTTCACTTTGTGTCTCTGTGTCACATTTTGGTAATTCTTGTGATATTTCAAACTGTTTCATTTTCATCATATCTGGTATGGTGATCTATGATCACTTATCCTCGACATTACTATTGTAATTATGTGGAGACACCACAAACTGCGCACATAGAAGACTGTGAACAAAACTGATAAATGTGTGTGTTCTGACTGCTCCACCAACCAGCTGTTCCCGATCTCTCTCTCTCTGTTCTTGGGCTTCCATATTCCCTGAGACACAATAACATTGAAATCAGACCAATTAATAACGCTACAACAGCCTCTCAGTATCAAGTGAAAGGAAGAGTCGTATATCTCACTTTAAATCACAAACTAGAAATGATTAAGCTTACTAAGGGAGGCATGTTCAAAGCAGAGACAGGATGAAAGCCAGGCCTTTCATACCAAACCATTAGCCAAGTTGTAAATGCAAAGCAAAAGTTCTTGAAGGAAATTAGAAGCGTTACTCGAATGAACATATGATAAGAAAGTGAAACACCCTTATTGCTGATACAGAAAATGTTTTAAGGGTCTGGACAGAAGATCAAACCAGCCCATTCCCTTGTGCCAAAGTCTAATCCAGAGCAAGACCCTAACTCTCTTAAATTCTATAAAGGCTGAAGATGCTGCAGAAGGAAAGTTGGAAGCTAGCAGAGCTTGGTTCATAAGTTGTAAGAAAAGCAGCCATCTCTGTAACATAAAAGTGCAAGGTGAAGCAGCAAGTGCTGATGAGGACGCTGCAGCAAGTTCTCCAGAAGATGTAAGATCACTGATGAAAGGGGTGACACTAAACAGATTTTCATGTAGACAAAACAGCCTTCTATTGGAAGGAGATGCCATTGAGGATTTTTCTAGCTAGAGAGGGGAATGCCTGGCTTCAAAGCTTCAAAGGACAGGCTGACTCTCCTGTTAGGGGATAAAGCAGCTGGTGACTAAGTTGAAGCCAATGCTCCTTTATCATTCTGAAAATCCCAGGGCCCTTAAGAATGATGCTAAATCTACTCTGTGCTCTGTAAATGGACAACAAAGCCTGAGTGACAGCACATCTGTTTATAGCATAGCTAACTGAATATTTCAAGCCCACTGTTGAGATCTACTGCTCAGAAACAAGCTCCTTTCAAAATATTACTGCTCACTAACAATGCACCTGAACTGATGGAGATGCAAAAGGAGATGAATGTTTTCATGCCTGCTAATACAACATCCATTCTGCAACCCATGAATCAAAGAGTAATTTTGACTCTGAAAAGCCTTATGATTTAAGAAAGACACTTCATAAGGCTCCAGCTGCCATAGACAGCAATTCCTCTTATAGATCTGGGCAAAGTAAATTGAAAACCTCTGGGAGGAATTCACCATTCTAGATGTCATTAAGAACATTTGTGATTCATTAAAGAAAGTCAACATTTCAACATTAACAGAAGTTTGGAAGAAGTTGATTCCAATCCTCATGGATGACTTTGAGGGGTTCAATACTTCAGTAGAGGAAGGAACTGTAGACATGGTGGAAATAGCAAAGAATAAATATTAGAAGTGAAGACTGAAGGTGGAACTGAATTGCTGCAATCTCAAGATAAAACTTGAATGAATGAGGGGTTGCTTCTAATGGATGAGCAAAGAAAGTGGTTTCCTGATATGGAATCTACTCCTGGTGAACACTGCTGAAATGAAACAGAGGGTTTAGAATATTATATAAACGTAGCTGATAAAGCAGTGACAGGGTTTGAGAGGATTGACTCCAATTTTGAGAGAAGTTCTACTGTGGGTAAAATGTCATCAAACGGCATCCCATGTTACAGAGAAATCTTTCATGAAAGGAAGAATCTATCAATGTGGCAAATTTCCTTGCTGTTTTAAGAAATTGCCACAGCCACCCCAGCCTTCGGCAACCACTACCGTGATTGGTCAGCAGCCATCAACATCAAGGCAAGGCCCCTCACCACCAAAAAGATTATAACCTGCTGAAGGCTCAGATGATCACTAGCATTTTTAGTAATAAAGTATTTTTAATTAAGGTATGTACATTTTTTAGGCATAATGCTACTGGACACTTAACAGACTACAATATAGTATAGACATAACTTTCATATGCACTGGGAAACAAAAACATTTGTGTGACTCACTTTATTGCAAATATTTGCTTTATTGTGGTAGTCTGGAACCAAACCAACCATAGCTCCAAGGTATGCCTGTTTGAGCCATTGAGGGTAGAAGCTCAGGTTCTGACCTCTTTTCCAACACTCTAGAAGCTCTCAGATTTCCTTTTAACCAACTTGTCATTTGAACTGGCATTCTTTGTTCCCTCTGTCTAAAAGGTAATGACTAATGCCCAAGCTATACTGAACTCTCATGACTTGTTAATTTCTAGAGAGCTTACACATTTTTGTTCCCCAAGAGTTGAGCTGTTTGCTCACCAGGAGTTGGTGGTTGCTTCCCAAGTTTATGTCAGTTGGATTTGTAACTACCTAAATTAATTACTTTCTCAAATAATGAGATGTGAGTGCAAAGGAAAGAGGTGTTGCTTCCACAACACCAGGCTGAATCCATTGGAAGTACTGGATAAGCCATGCTACATGTTTTATTGTTGAATCAGATATGGATGTGCAACAATAAAAGATAAAGAAAAAACCATAGACATTTAGAATTGCTCTCAGCTTTCTTCTCCTGTATCTTTATGTTCTTGTTCTATTGTTAAATAAGATGCAACGGGAAGTTGTAGACATTATAGGCGCAGCCTGTGCAAGCAAGAAAGTGGATATGCTGATCAGTAGATACAGAATAATGAAAACAAAACAAAACCTGTGGCCCTACTTCATCAGATTGGCAAATAATTGTCCAGTCATATATTCCAGGTTAAAATAACCTTTCACAGGTGTTATATCTTTTTAAATGAGCCTCCCTATAACTGACTTTTTAAAGTAACCAACCTATCAGGTCAAATATAAGGACAGGTGCAGCAGGGGGCCAGTTAGAGTCATCAGCGCTTAGTTTGTCCTCAGTTCCCTCCTGAGGTCCAGCATTTAACCATGCTTGCCATGAACTTGTCTCTAGAAATGGATAATGAGTGCAAATACACTGTCGGTCGGCAATGCAATATGTATTTAAATAAATATCACATTGTCCTTATGATGACTTTTGAACGCGCTGGCAGAGTAAGTACCAAGTGCCACCATTTATACAACAGGGCTCGAAGGGGTGAACTTTCTGAAGTTGCATGCTATGTCACCAACCTCTGTCTTCTTTGTGGGCCAGCGTGGGGTGAAATGGTGCATGGCAGCAGCAGCACTGTGTGCTGGGGGGAGAAAAAGGAAAGAAGGGAGGGAATGTGTGTGAGCATGAGTGAGAAAATGAAGGAAAGAAAGTGTCTGCGCCAGGAAGATCTGCAACGTATGCCACACTAGGAACGAGGAGGGGATGCCGCTGCTGGTGGAAACACACGACTGATTAAAGCTCCCCAGAAAGTCTCCCCAGTGACAGACTGCTAACTCCTCCCCTTTGCCACAACCTCATTTCAATGATCAAGGATGCTTTCATTCTGTAATTTATCCTATGTTGGATACTCAGTTCCTGAACATCTGCTGTGGATGAGGTAAAGTGCATACATTCCCATAAACTGATCACTTTCTTAAGAGAAAACGGAAGACCAGCCTAGGTTTCTGTCCTGGTTAGCATTAGCCAGAGAAGATGTGGGTTGGCATGAAGGTAATCAGACAAGCAAAGCTACCATCTTGGGCTAAATTCAACCATCGGTGACAACTTGAAACTTGTACTTTTCACTAGACCAGGGGTTAGCAAATTATGGCCTCTGGTCCACCGGCCAGGTTTTCGTAAATAAAGCTCTACTGTCACACAACCACGTTCATTTGTTTTCTTGTCTAAGGTTGCTTTTGCCCTATGGCAGCAGAGCTGAGTAGCTGTGACAGAAACCGCACAGCCCGCAAAGCCTAGAATATTTACTATTCAATTCTTTACAGAAAAGGTTTGCTCACCCCTGCCCTAGACCTGTAGTGCTTATGAGATAGAACGCTCTTGGCTTTCACTTCTCTGCCAGAAAAAGAAAAGAGAATGCCAGTGATTACCTACCCTTGTTCCTTCTTCTAAGATGAATGGTATAATATTTTTGCTTAATAGCTAAGATATGCATGGAATACTAGCAAAAATCTTTGCAAACACAAACATTTTTACAAACAGGTTCTGACAGTCTTTTCCCGCTGCTTCCTGTGAAGACTTGCAGGTACTGAAATGGCAGTGACCGCTGAGGCTTTTGAAAACACAAACATGCGCAGTCACATATGGCGCTCAGCTTTGTCTGGAGGGACACACTGCAATTCAGAATTGCAAGAACAAAAGAAATTGCTACTTAGAGATTTTTTTTTTTTTTGAAGACCCTGAAGGACCTGATCCCTCATTATTCCCATAGCAGCTTTCAGTTTTTACTCTGTATTTAACCAAAGTTCCTGCAAGACTATAAAAAACCCATAGCCACTGTGAAAATGAGTTAAAATAATAGTTTCTGCAAAATACTTTAAGTGCCATGGCATTCATCCTTTAGAACTGGGTTAGGGAGTACTATAATTTGGTCTGTCAGCACTGATGTAAGCACACAGCAGACCCAGAACAGTGTGTGTTGACTCTCCAAGGTTTGGAAGATGGGGAGCTTATAATGGCCTTAAAGAAGACTTAACATCTGTCCTTCCACAAGAAGTCACCCTCATTCTTTGACAAATAACCACAGAGAGAACAGCAAAAGCACAGAAAGACAACCCAAATAAAAGGCACAGGGTCTGCATCTGACACTTGTGCTTATGTGTGTATCTAAGGTATAGTAGTGTGGGTTATGATAAAATTTTTCATTCTGTACATACAGGAGAGTTGGGTGAGTGCTTCCTGTTACCCAGGTATTGGAGAAGACAGGGCTCCCTGCTGAAAACAAGAACTGAATACCTCATTTTCTTTATTTTATTTTTTTCGAGATGGAGTCTCGCTCTGTCACCCAGGCTAGAATGAAACGGTGTGATCTCAGGGCCACTGCAACCTCCGCCTCCTGGGTTCAAACGATTCTCCTACCTCAGCCTCTGCCTCCTGAGTAGCTGGGATTACAGGTGCCCACCACCACACCGGGCTAATTTTTGTATTTTTAGTAGAGATGGGGTTTCACCATGTTGGCCAGGCTGGTCTCGAACTCCTGACCTCAGGTGATCCGCCCGCCTCGGGCTCCCAAAGTGCTGGGATTACAGATGTGAGTCACCACACCTGGCCTGAATATCTCATTTTCTAAGAAACCAACAAATGGAACTAGACACCTCCCCAGCCCAGGGTTCACTAAGCTAGCCCTTTATAATCAACCGCCCCTTTTCCACTGCCCCCCACCCCCACCCATCCACAGCCACAGGCTAGTGATGCTTGAAAGGGGACACACCACTAGCAGGTTGGCAGCCTTGTGGAGGAGGATAAAAGCTAGAGGGAGGTCCCCTTCCTAGATCCAAGAAACAGGGACTCAAGAGAATCATAAAGACAATCACGTTTGCAAGATGGAGAAACTAGCACCTCAGACCTCAGGGAACTCTCAGCTTTGGCTACCGGCCTGAACCGCTGCTCTGCTTGCCCGTGCTAGGACAGTCACCATGCTACCCTTTGACCTGGCAAAGACCCATGAGCTTCCTATGAGTCAAGTGGACCCCACGGGGTGGCTAGGCTTGAGCTCTCTCTGGAATCTCACCCAAGGGGACTGGCCACCATGCAAGGTTACTCTAGCAACCAGAGGCTATGCAGCAGGGATCAGAGTGGCTAAGCCAGAGCTACAAGTCCCTATTAGGACCTGTGAGGTGGGGAGGTCTCCACAGAACCTCAGCAGGAATCTGCATGTAGATGCCTATCAGACCAAGGGTGCTGCCGCCTGGCCAGTTTCAACTAGAGAAGCTGCAAAAATCAACCAGGAAAAAAACATCCCTTGTGCCCAGTCAGGCAAAAAGGTACTTGGCTCCTATCCCTCTGCCTCCTTCTCACTAATGGAGGAGTCAGAGGTGGGAGGTAGGGAGAGCAGCCCACGCCCCCTTACTACAATGGCAAGGCAGGAGCAAGAAGGAGTCTTAAATCAGATGACAACACTGATGTTTTGTTAACTGAAAATGGGAAGTCTGCCCAAGAAGTCATCTAGGAAGGGGAGAGGCAGATCCAACAAGGCACAGGTAAAAGCAGAGATTGGAAACATATAACCATTTCATGTTACAATTCAGGATTCCTCAACTAATAAAATATAGATAGGTAAATTGAGGCTCAGAGAGAGGTAAGAACTGATCTAACATCATAAGCCAAGATGGTGGCTAAAGCTGAAACTAAAACCCCAGTCACTTGTCTCCTCCTTTCCCCACACAATGACACCTGAGTGTGACTTTATCCATGTTTGACTTTTTTTTTTTTTTTTTTTTTTTTTTTTTTGAGACGGAGTCTCGCTCTGTCGCCCAGGCTGGAGTGCAGTGGCCAGATCTCAGCTCACTGCAAGCTCTGCCTCCCGGGTTTATGCCATTCTCCTGCCTCAGCCTCCTGAGTAGCTGGGACTACAGGCACCCGCCACCTTGCCCGGCTAGTTTTTTGTGTTTTTAGTAGAGACGGGGTTTCACCATGTTAGCCAGGATGGTCTCGAACTCCTGACCTCGTGATCCACCCGTCTCGGCCTCCCAAAGTGCTGGGATTACAGGCTTGAGCCACCGTGCCCGGCCCATGTTTGACTTTAAAAAGAAAATCAGAGGAACTGGCTCAGGGCCTCAGCTCAGGTTAGAAGTCTTCCCTCCCCCAGGGCTTTTCCTAAGAGCCTCCTTTCTCTCTCCATTTCCCCTCACAAACTTTCCCTCTCTCTCCTCTTGCCCTCCCGTGTCCCAATGCACATGGCGCCTGTTATCCCTATCCCATAGGTCCCCTCTATCTGGTAGGTCCTGACTGCTACAATCATATATAAAGCTAGGTTTGGGGGCAAAACTTGGGTCTCCATCACAGTTCTCAGCTATTTCCAGATCAGCGTGACCAGGAAATGACTCTAGAGCAGGCTTTTCTGGAACCTGACATCTGCCCCCTCCTCTTCATCTCTCTGACCAAGAGGGGATGTGCCCAGGGCAGCAAACTCAACCCGCCACACTACACCAGTGGGAGTCCAGAATCAGAATCACCTCTGAGGGTCCCACTTTTAATTAGAAAGTACAGAGGAAGGTGCAAACTCTTCTCCAGAATTCCAGCAATTCTGTGCATCTCATTGGCCAGTTTCCAGCTTCTAAGCTAATCTAAAGAAACCCAAAGCAGCAGACCTACAGATGAGACTCTCCTTTATCCCCACCCCAGCCTAGTCTGTAAATGTTCTCAGATGTGCACCCCCCACACACTCCTTCTCCTCTGAAGGCAGAAAGTTGGACCACATGACCTCCATGGATCCTCACGTCCTTTCTGCATTGAATACCCTGAACCTCTATATACCCAACTGGCCCATTCACCCAACCATACATTAACAGGGAACCAGTCACTCAATACTCGGTAACAGATTAAGAAAATTATGTCTTATCTGTAAATGAATATGAAGGTCAAATAGAAATCTGGGTGGTTATGGATTATAGTTTCAGCAAATTCCTTTTGTCTATTCCCAACACGGCAAGGGCACTTAATAGTTAATAAACCAATAAATGAACACATGTTCCTCTCCCTAAAAGTTGACTGTATTACAAACCTGGTAGGGAAAGCAATGCTTGTAGGGTGGTACAGAGAATGATGTCAAGAATGCTCCCAAATCCCAGAAGAGCACACCTTCCTAGGGGAGGGAACAGCACCACTAGGGTCCTAAAGCAACCACACAGCTGAGAGTACTCAGTAGAGCAAGAACACGGTGAGGGAAGTGCGAAGAGGCCTGATGCAGGCTGCTGGGAAGTCAGAACGCCACACATCTGAACCCTTGAGAGAAGGTGTGGGAGACACAGTGGGAACGCCTCCACCGACTCTTTTTAATTGGGTAGCTCTTCCAAAGGTAGCGGGGACAGACTCTGTAGTCCATCCCACCAGCATCAACATCAGTGCTCGGACCCAGCTGCCCTCCCTAACCTTCAGTCCTCTTTCCAGGGCACACTCTCAATATCAGGACCTCAAGACCCGGCTGTGAGTGAGATGTGGTCTTTGCCTCATAGATGCCCTATACCCAGTATAGTCTACTGTACTGAGCTCTGCCTGCTTCCAGGGATTTGGAGACAGGTGGCCCTCTTTATCCAGGGCTGAGAACAATGGAGGACACTAACTATCGTGGTACTCCTTAGTGTGCACGCACACACACACACACACACACATTCTTCCCCCTTCATCCCCTCTCCAACCCTTTATCAAATGTGACAATCAGCTTTCTTACATCCCATTTCTATCAATGCAATGTTCACTGTCACTGGAATGCTTTGGATTTCTTAGCATTTTTCAGTATATCAACAGGGTATCCATTGCTGTTAGCCCCTATACAATCCCACAGATACCACCTGGACAAGTCCACTCCCAGGCCTATTACTTGTGGGAACTCACTGACCATCACAGAAATTCTATTTCCAATTACTGATTCTGTCAGAGCCACAGCTCAAGAATTTGGGAGTGCGTCATATAATCAGAATTACAGTGATGCCACTGCGGGCTTCTTGGGATACAGCAGAGAGCCTTTGTTGGAGCACTTCCCAAGTGAAGTGCCATATAATGTAAGGTAAATGCCAGGAAAACACGCCTTCCAGATGGGTGATTACAGCTAGGCCGGGGCTGGCAGGGAGAGGGGTAGTAAAGGCCCCCCAAAACACTGGCTGGGAAAGGCTCAGCATGGCAGAAGCGGGTGGGATGGGCAAAGGCAGGCAGAGCCAACCTCACTACCCAGGAGGGCTCAGGCTTGTGTTGTCTTCGTTATCACGCAAGACCTCACTAGCTAATGTGCTGAATCTCCTTTCTTCCACTTTTCCTTTCCTGTGCTTATTACTACATAGATCAGTTCAAAAATGAGGTTCACTGCAAACAAAAATGAGAACAATGTTGCTCTCACTTCATTCCCAGAAAACTGAAAAGGAATGAGTGTTGATCCAATCTCTGTCCTCAGTTCACTCTATGATTGTCTCCAGTGGTTTATAACTTCCCCTCCCCACTCAAAGGCTCACCTGATATTGCTCTCTAGAAGGATGTATCTAGCACTTTTGTCCAATGCTCTGAAAGTTAACATGAACCACCATTTCAGCTCGTGTACACAGCATCCACCACGGCACTACAGGTGGGTAACTCTCCTCAGAGAAAAGATGACCTTGTTCATCTTTTATTAAAATCTCTGTTGAAAAGCCAGAACTTTGTATATTTTAAATTATTTAGTGAACTCTGCACCCTCCCCGATTACTAATTTCCCGATCTCCTTCCACTTATTGATTCTTTGTTCTCCAAATGAACAGAGAGTGAAAGCAATTCTAAAGCTGCTCCAAGCACTCAGCATTGAGGGCAACACCTTCAGGATGATCACAGTCAAAGGGGGAGAATCAGAACTGTGGCTGGAAGATTAACTCAAAGGTATCCAGGTGATACAAATGAGTCAGAGAGGCTGGAAGTATTCTTCTGAATTTGATAAATCAGCCACATTGCAGGGGCTCCTGTGGTGGGTTTTAATGGAATTTTGAAGAAGATAAACAAATAGCACTGTGTAACAAAGGGTGATAAATCATAATTATCTTCCCTTCATGCTACTGCAACTTGCATCCTCCACTTGAGCATATTTATTCCAACATGTATTACAAACATCTTCAAATACACAGAGAAGCTACAAGAATTTTACAGTGAATACCCACAATTCCACTACCTAAACTGTACAACTAGGATTTTCCTAGCATTATCACATACCTTGTCATCCCTCAATCCATCCATCAATCTATCCTATTTTTAGATACATTTCAAAAGAAGGTGCAGACCTCTATACACTTAACCCCTAAACCCTGACACATGCATATCACCATCTAGCATTGAATATTTGGTCATGAGTATTTTAAAGTAAAATATACACATTGAGAAATGCATAAATCTCAGGTGTGGCATTTAGTGAGTTTTGATACACTGCGCTCTTTTAAGAAAGGCTTCTTTCATTGAACATAATGATGTTACCTCTAACAGTAGTTCATACCTTTTTCTTGCTGAGTAGTATTCCATCGTATGAATATATCATAATTTGGTTATCCATTCTCCCGATGGACATCTATGCTGTTTCTACCTTTGTTTAAGTACAGGGGTACAAGTGTAGATTTGTTACACAGGTAAACTTGTATACATTTCATCACCCAGGTATCAAGCCTAGTACACATTAGTTGTTTTCCTGATTCTCTCCCTCCCTCTAACCTCCAGCTTCCAAAAGGACCCAGTGTGTGTTGTTTCCCTCTGTGTCCATGTGTTCTCATCATTTAGCTCCCACTCATAAGTGAGCACATGCAGCATTTGGTATTCTGTTCCTGTGTGAGTTTGCTAAGGATAATGGCCTCTAGCTCCATCCACGTCCCTGCAAAGGGCATGATCTTGTTCTTTTTAATGGCTGCATTATTTTTCTTATTATGAATAAAGTTGCTATAACAATTTGTGTATAAATCTTTTTGTGGACATGTTTTTATTTCCCTTGAGCAAATACCTACAAATAAAATGGCTGGGTCACAGGCCTTATAAGAAACCGCCTAATGGGCATATCATTTGAGGTCAGGAGTTCAAGATAGCCTGGCCAACATGGTGAAACCCCATCCCTACTAAAACTACAGAAATTAGTTAGGCATGGTGATTCATGCCTGTAGGGAGGCTGAGGCAGGAGATTCACTTGAACCCAGGAGACGGAGGTTGCAGTGAGCTGAGATTATCGTGTCACTGCACTTCAGCCTGGGTGACAGAGTGAGACTCTGTCTCAAAAAAAAAAAAAAAAAAAAAAAAAAAAAAGTTTACCCAAAGTGTTTGGACCACTGTACAGCCCCACTGAGGATGCGTTAAGAGTCTCCAGTTATTCTACATCTTCACCAACATTAGTTTTATTAGCTTTTACATTTTAGTCACTTTGGTAGGTGGGTAGTAGCATGTCTTATGGTTTTAACTTGCATTTTTCTGATGACAATAATGTTGAACATCTTTTTATGAGCCTATTGGCCATTATATCTTCTATTAAAAATATCTGTTAAATTTTCTGCCCATTTAAAAAAACTGTTTGCTTGTTTATTATTGTGTTGGATAGACGCTTTATTTGTCCTGGATACAAATGTTTCATCAGATCGATGTTTTGCAAATATTTTCTCCCAATTAGTGGCTTACTTACTTTTTCTTAACAGCATCTTTTGATTAACACAAGTTTTTGATTTTGATGAAGTTACCGTATTGGATTTTTATGATGATTGCTTTTTGTGCCCTGTCTTAGAAACCTTTGTTTATACCTAAGTCCTTTGTTTTCTTCATGCAAGTATGCTTAAGCCTATGTTACACTTATTGCCTTGATTCCTTTTACCTCACTCCTCTCCAAAGGCAACGTTTGAGGAATACACACTTGACTCTCTCGCCACCACTGTCCCCAGCCCTAATCTTACTATCAGCATAAGGAAAAGCTGGAAAAACAGGCAGGGCTGGCTCTGGACACACAGGTTAGCTCTGTGGAGCCCAGGCTTAGCACTGGGACAGAAATTTTGAAAAGTGTCTCAGAAAAAGAGTGAGACGCTTTATCAAAACACAGGGCCTCCTAGATTCAGACTCAAATAGGGGCCATGGAGAGAGAAGCTCAGGGAGCTGCATCCCCAGTCCCGTCCACATTGATTTCTGGGAACTCACAGCTCTGCCTTAGTCGGTTCTTTTCCCTCACTTGCATTCGTAAGTGTCATCTGTAATAAAAAGCTATTCTCCAAGCTGCTACTCACTGAGGTAGGGAAGGGGCTGTGCAAGAGGACACGCAGCTTCAGGCTAGTGTCTGAGGTTTTGTTTGCAGCCGGGTATCCTCGCCACTTAGGAAGTGCCCTCCTTGCTCCCTTCTCAGTGCTCCTCTGGCAGTGCCATGGCTCGCCACTAAGGACGGGTACAGCCCTTCTTCCTCTGGCCTCAGAGCCTGCACACTCCCTCCTCTCTGTTCCCCCCACGTCTCACCTGATGCTAAAAGTTCCTAGAGGCTTTCACGTAGCAGATCTGTCATAAGTTACCCCAAAATAGTCCTTTCTGTTATGCAAATCCAGGTATATCTGCTTATGTAATAAATGCATCCCAAAATGTAGGATGCAAATCAAGTTCTTACACAAATCTATGATTGCAAACACTTTAGAGAGTTCCCAGTTGGCAGAGATGTTCCCACATCATGAAAGCACAAATTTTGTTCCTTTGGGCTTTCTTCTGTGAGTTTTGCTTTAACAGAGGGACCAGGTGGGGCATGGTGGCTCATGCCTGTAATCCCAGCACTTTGGGAAGCCGAGTGGGGAAGATCTCTTGAGCCCAAGAGTTTGAGACCAGTCTGGGCAACACAGTGAGACCCCATCTCTACAAAAAAAGAAAAAAAGAACAGCCAGGTGTGTTGGTGTGCCTGTAGTCCTAGCTACTGGGCAGGCTGAGGCAGGAGGATCACTTGAGCCCAGGAGTTCAAGGCTGCAGTGAGCTATGATGGCACCACTGCACTCCAGCCTGGAGAAAGTGAGACCCTGTCTCAAAAAAAAAAAAAAAAAAAAGAAAGAAAGAAAGAAAAGAAAGAAAGAAAGAAAAAGAAGAAAAAAGAGAGAAGGATCAGAACTGGGTTCTATTGGTAGAAATTAATCTCAACACCCTTCTAAAAAGGCCACTCCCACACCTCCAGGCCCCTCCATACACACTGCCCATGGAAAGGCCGCTCACTAGACACCTGTCCTGGCTCTGCCCTGAAAGCCTGGACTTCTCTGCTTTAAAGAGAGGGAGGCAGCCTGAGCTGATATATGATACTTAGTGTATTATTTTATTGTGTCCTACTTACACTGCTATTTAATTTTTCATACGTTTTCTTCATAGCACTTGTAACAATCTGTAACTTGATTATCCTTGTTAACTGTCCGCGCCTGTGGCCAGAAGCCTAAGAGATATCTTTTCTATTTTGCCACCATATTACCAATGCTTACCACAGGGCTGGGCACCAAGCAGACATTCAATAACTATTTGTTCAATAAAGATGCATGTGTCCTAGGCACTGCAGCGAGCTTATACATTTCTGGGTGGAAGAGACCATGTCTTCTCTTCTTTTACACTTGCCCAGTGTTCTTCACACTTAATAGAAAAAGGGATTAAAATTGTAAACAAGAAGCAGCCTTCCACTCTGGACTGGTGGCTAGTGAAGCTCTGCTGAGGGATCTTCTACTGGCCCTCCTACCCAGGGTCCAAATGCCAAGGAAGGAGACGGCCAGACAGGTTAGGAAAAGGACATTCACCTTAGAGCCACAAGATGAGGGCTTGAGTCCTGGTCCTCTAAAGTAAGGATGATTAGTAATAGCTACAGCACCCACACAGCCGTCTCCTAGCACTGTGAGGACAAACCCATCAGCACCATGAAGGTGCTTGGTGGCTGCACATCCATTTAGGAGCACTGGTTATAATTTCCAGCACCTCACAGTGCCAGGTAAACTACCCACGTTTCACAGAGGCTTAGCCAATTAATTCAAAGAAATAACCTGAAACTATGATCTTCACAGAGGAATGAAAGGAAAGAAAATGGGGAATTTTCCATGACTAATTCCAATGCTGGATTTTAATTTTCTGAGGGCCAGAAGACAGGAGGCATGAGAAAATTCAAAATCTAATTCAACTTCTTTCTACTGAGATTCAGTCCATGGAAAGTCCGGGACAAGGCTTGGGAGTGCGGGGTTGGGAAGGGTGTGGAAATCAGAGCCACTGTGTGGTGTGCCCGTTTTATTGGTGTGGTTTCTGCCCAGTGGACCTACTGTTATGCTAATACTTTACAGCATTGTTTCTACATGGAGGGAGGTTACATTGGCTTGTGAAACAGACTTGAACACAAGAGAGATGTTGGGGGTGGGAGCTGCGGGGTGAGGGCCACCTGCAAAGGGGTACAAGTGCATCATCCCACAAAACCCTAGGACGTAAGAGTTATTAACCCCATTTCACCAATGATACTGAGGTCAAAGAGGTGAAGTGACTTGCCCGAGGTTACACAGCTAGGGAGCAGCAGAGCCAGAATTTCAATCCCAGTCTGTGCAATAGCAAAGTCAGCCTGTCAACTACCGTAGTGCCCTGCCTTACAGACAATGAAGTACCAGACAGAAGCAAGTGCTCTAGTGCACTCTTGAAGGAAAACAGTCAGTCTGACCAATAAGCAGAGATTCCTTAAGGAGGACGGCATCTGAGCAGGACAGGGCGGAGCCCAAAGTGCAGTGCTGTGCCTGGAGGAGGGGCAGGTGCAATAAATGGCCCACATGAAAAACCAGGAGCAGGTGGGTTCTGGCTGTATTTGGGGAGGCTGCAGTGTGAGTGTGGGGCTCTCAGGATCTCAAGGGCCTCAGAGACAGTCTCAGAAGTTTTTTTGTGTGAGGCTTCTGAGCAGTAGACAGACCGCGAGCTGTGGTGGCTGTTGTCAGAGCCCTCAGCTCTGACCAGGCACCAACAACAGCAGCAACTGTGGCTGCCAGGGAAGTCTCCGCATCAGCACAAATCCAGGCTGCCCATGAGCTGAAGTGTTCCTGCAGAGCCCGGCCAGACCTGGGCCATCTGAGGACAGCTACATGCTGTCTGCAGCACTGCCAGCACCTGGGCGACCTTGGTGCCCGTTAGCCCAGCCCTTTATGCCCTCACCTCTCCACCTGCTTCTCCAAAAGCACAACTGAGGTAAAGACACACACTGGGTGCTGTGCAGCTGCTAGGAACTGTCAAGTTTACCAAGTGGGACCACAGGAGCTGGCGGGTCCCTACAGATCCAACCCCTCCCTGTACTGGGGAGGTCCCTGAGACTTGGCGGAGGCAAAGAGTTGTTCAGGGTTCCCCAGGTCGCAGGCACAGCCAGAGCTGTGGCTCGGCTTCTGTTCATTCCTTCAGCAGAGACTGACAGAGCACCTAAAACATACCTGGGCCTGGCCTGGGTGCTGGGGACAAAAGGGTGGAAATGACAGACAAGTGACTCTCCTTACAGTGCTTCTCTTTGGTCTCCAAGTCCAGGGCTCTTTCCACTGCACACATGCCTCCATTCCATCTCCCCCAGTACATGTGAGGCTCATATGTAAATATCTATCTCCCCAGCGGCGTCCCTAGCTGAGTGCCCGAGTCACCGTTCCAGTACAGCATCTAACACTGGGTTGGGCTTAGAGCCAACCCTGAACAATCCTGTTAGTTGACCACCCATAGTCCTTACTGGGTAGCCAATTACTGTACAACTGAACTAAGTCACCCATGTTCCCCACTTGCTTTTCCTCAGCTGTAAAGTGGGATGGTGATAATTACAATGTCATACCTAATGTTTGTTGAGCATTGCCTATGAGCCAGTCATTATGCTAAGTACTTTACAGGCAATGCGTCATTTAATTGTCATAATACCCCTAAACCCTAGGGTTTATGAAACTGAAAATGCTACTTTCAGTGCTTCACAGATGAGGAAACTGAGGCTTAGAAGGTAAAGAATTTAACGGAGGTTACATGAAGTAGCAAAACTGTCACTCCAAGACTTGTGCTCTTAGCCTAAACACTAAACTACCTACCCCTTCCTGCCTCCCCTCACTACCGCCACCCCACCCACTGACATCAGAGGGCTTTGGAGAGGACTGGGGGAGACGGCGGAGAGGAGAGCACACAGTGACTCTGGAAACACAAGCACTACACAGAGGTATGGGAGCTGGATGCTTCTGCTATCCACGGTGAGTATCATGAGGGCAACAGCCGCTATGCGTGGTTGGTCCTGCTGACAACAAAGAGGGCTAGACCTCAGGGGATCGGCAGGACTTGGAAAAGCAGAGAGGAGGAGAGAGAACATTCCAGGCAGGTGTGCTGGGGGAAGGAGGCATCATCTGGAAACAAGCCCCAGAGGAGGGAATAGAGGTTCAAGGGGCATAAGTCAAACTGCCCCAACTACATGCAAAACTCCTACTGTGACACAACCGTTCTTTCCCCTCAACCCACCAGGGAGACATACCACCAGTGTCCTACACCTGCCTCCATGGAAACCCACCTAGCATATCCTCCTATCTCAACCCTCAAACCCAGATCCCAAGAGAGCACATTCAAAAAAAAAAAAAAAAAAAAAAAGGGGGCAAGGCAAAGCTGGCATGCCTCAGAGTTTCAGGCTCCTGCCTCATTTCCTATAGGCTCTGGCACAGTGATTATTCGCATGGCTGATTGGATAACCGATTATACAGCAGAATATTTTTAGGTCTGCATCTCAAAACACACACAAAACAAAAACAGGGAAGGCATAGTTCATTTCCTCCGAGGCCTGTTGTAACAGGCAAGCATGGCATTAGGTCAGAGGGCAGGCAGGAGGAAGAAGGAAGAAAGCAGAAGAGTTGTCTCTTCATTAAGTTGGGTTGACTCCAGAGCAGCTGCATCTGTTTGGAGGGCAGAGAGAGAGAGAGAATGTGCGTGTGTGCATCCTGTGTGCCTCTGTGAGGGAGAGCAGAGAAAGAGGGGACAGGAAGACACAGACTGGGAATGTCAACCTCTTCCTCATTCCTTTTCTTAGCCTTCTCTCCACAATGTTGTCCCTTCCCCACCTCCACAGAATGAGCACTGCCCCTAGGGGTCCCAAAACAGAGACCTGATGATATGAACCGGGGGGCTGGTACCCTTTCCTCAGCTCCAGGTAGGTTCAAAGTCAAATGCTGGTCACAACCATTGATAGTGAGAAGAACGCATCATACCTCAAGCCTGCTACGTGCACAGCCCTTAGCACTCACAATTCACTTCACCTGCACCATCCCAACTGTGCTCACCCTCACCCTGCAGGGTCACCGGAGCAAGAACGCATTAGAAGGGGAACGTTTCCCAAGGATCATCAAGTCTAAACCTCCCAACTCTTCCGGTGGAGACTCAAAGGTCCACAGAGAGGAAAGGATGTACCTAATGTCACACATCAAGTCATACTGGAAAGCAGGTAAGTATGAGAATTGACAGGCCAGATGTAACAAAAATACAGAAACTGCAGGAAACCTGCTATCCATACAGTGTCCAAAAGAACTGCCAAGGAGGAGTCTGACATTTCCTTGTCACCCAGAAGTGGCTGCCCTAACTGAAGAGGAGAAAGGCTTCCAAAAGACCCAAGTTACAGCGCCAGTTGGAACAAAATAACCTGAAGAGAATTCTGTTTTATAGAATGCAGCCTATGCTTTGGACCAGACACCCATATATGGTGCAGCCTCTCTCACAGCTACAATATGTGGGTCCAGAATTCCAAGGGTGAAAGTGAGGGTGGCTCCTCTTGCTAATAAACAATGCACAGAATATTTCATTCCTGTCTCAGCAACTTTAAGCCCACTGGTTTGGAGATCTTGGTCCCCAAGGGAGGAAAGGGGGATTCTTCCACCAGGCTATAAAGCAGTGGTTCCACTGAATTTAAACACGGGATAAGCACCTGGACACTTTGGTCCCATTATGCCACCAAACCAACCAGCAGGAAAAGGTGGGTTAACCTACTGTCTGTTGTGATTGATTTTGATTAGCATAGGGCAACTGGGTTGCCTCTACGCAATCTAGGCAAGGAGGCCAGGTCTGGAACCCGGGTGATTCTCTGTGGCATCTCTTATTATTTCCACGACCTATAGTAAAGGTTAATAGAAAATTAACAGCAACCAAAACCAGGCAGGAGAACTGAAGATGTGAACCCCTGAGGAAGGAAGGTTTGGGTCCCTCTACCAGGTGAAGAAACCCGAACGGCAGGTGTTGGGGCTGAGAGTACATAAAATAGATAGTGGAAAAAATGCAGCCATGGATGTCAATGACGGTCTGGTGACCATTAAAGAAATGAAGGCTGTAGCAACTTTGCATATTTTCTATTTGCTTGTTATCTTTGCATTTTATTTAAATGTGTTAATCATTTTCTTCTCTCTGCTTCCCATTTTGATCTTCTATACAAGTTGTGGGAAATTAACTTAATTAACTTACTGAAGTACAATTTAGTGTGTAGATAACAGACTATTCCACGGGAGTGTGATGAATTTGAGGAGTAATTAAGATAGCCAGAAAGGAGTGCAATGACTCTTGGCACTGTACGTCTCCTCATTTTGGGGAATGGTGAGAACTTCTTCACTTGTAACAAAGTTAGCTGCATCTTGCTAGGTAGAGACAGTTGTTATGACACACAGGAGTTCATACAAAAAGGACGTATGGAAGCTGAGTAGCCATGTACCAGTTACACACTGATTGCCTCTCCACTCCAAGTATACCCTGTTTTCTTGTTCTATGAAACAAATCTGGGCCTTATAAATATTCTTCCATTGTTAACTGGCGAAGTGTGAAGCTTTAACAGGAAGAAAGCATTTTGTGCTCGGTTGCACTGTGCTAACTCAGCACGCTCCTGCAGTGTACCTGCCTTCTCCAGGGCCAGCTCCTACAGTGCCCGTGGACAGCAGTGCCCACTGGCCAGTGCTTTCTCCAGCATCCGCACCTCCTACACCTCAGGGAGTTTCTAAATGGAGAGCCTCCAGTGAGACATCTCCCACAGCTTTCCTTGGCACCCTAGATCTAGGGCAGATTTCTGGCAAATTCCAGAGGAGAGATTTCCAGCAAGTTCTACCAGCACAGGACCAGAGAGACTTCCCCACCATCCTCATGACACAAAATCAATTTCTCTGCCATTCAGTGAGCCACAGTCAAGCTCTGTGCAACAAGATCTGGATCTCAGCCCTGGGACGATGTCTTCCTCAAGTGCTCTATCTCAGCCCTAAGGGTAGTGTCATGTCTGTTTGTTTTTTGCTTTTTGGTTTTTTTTTTTTTTTGAGTTAGGGGCTTCACTATGTTGCCTAGGCTGGTCTTGAACTCCTGAGCTCAAGTGACCCTCCCACCTTGGCCTCCTAGTAGCTGGCACTACAGGCATGCACCAGCACACCTAGCTGTATCTTATTATCTATTCCTATCTTCTTTAGAGTTCTCTTGACTTCTTACTAGCCAATCCTTCATTACTCCAATTCTACTATGGTTAATAATTTCTTATATTGAACTTTAGTTATTCAAATTACTACGTGGTTTCTGTCTCCTGGTTACTGATACAGACTGATAGAGCAAGTGTGAGATTTGACAACATAGCTATCACAAAAAGTAGAAACTGCAGGAAACCTTATATCAATACAACATAAAGAAGAAGTGTCAGAAAGTGCCAGTTCTCAATCCAAGCAGAAGCTGGGTATTTTTGCAGGAGTGTTTAGCGGGACAAGAAGACATTTCCATTGTTGGGTTGAGTCTTAATGAGGAAACTCACAGTGACCTCAAAAACACCTTACACTGACAGCATATGTATTATGGTTTCCAAAGAATTACACATCCTTTTTTAAACATTTGAATACACACACACACACAGAGAGAGAGAGAGAGAGAGAGAGAGAGAGAGAGAGAGAGAGAGAGACAGCTGTGCCAATTATATAAATAAGGAATATGAAGCAGATGCTGAGGGCTTAAGTGTCTCATCCCAAGTCACAGACTCAGATGTGGCTCCAGAATTACAATATCCAGTTTCTTATTCAGATACTACGCTCTTTCCACTCTACTAGATCACAAGAACAACTATCATTACTGAGAAGTAGGAAGTACAGGAAGAAGAGGGAGAGATAACAAATTGAGGCATTGTGAATGAGGAAGTCTTGAACAGGGCCATCTTCTTTGTGGTCAAAAGGGAAAATGAAACCTAATTTTCAGAACCCAATGCAAAGATAGAAAAACTATAATAGCTCTGTCCTGGCAATTGATAAATACATTGTAGACAATTTAATTTACAAGCTTAAATTCACTCATTTAGGATTAATCAGAGCAATTCAGCAGCCTACTCTGCGGTGTTTGCACAGAAGCAAAGTGCCCTCTTACCTATGTAACCTATTAACTGTCTCACTTTTAAAAACTCAAACTGAAATTTCCCTTTTAATCCTACAGAACCGCATTTCTTGGCCTGTTTATAAATGACCACCTTTATAAAGGTGATGACTGCCTTCCACTTCTGGCAATGATGAAATAAAATGGACCAAATTTATCCTCCTGTCTTAAACAACTTGAAAACTGGGGAAAAATATAAAACAAATATTTCTAATACTCAACAATAGACAGTGAAGACTGTAATGCCTCAGAGATGGGCTCCTTTCTCTCAAACAAAACGAGCTTCATGACTGCCCCAGCTTTGTGCCTGAAGGTTCATTCTGAAACATGAAGCGGAGAGTGGGGACCCCAAGCAGAACACAAAGGTCTCACTGAGCTGAGGAAACAGATTGGAATGTAGGGAGTCTGAGGTGGCTAGACATTGCAGCGCAAAGAATCCAGAAATCTGAAGAGGGAAACCCTCCAGTCTTTGCTGAACACTAAGTCACAGATGTGAGGACAAACCTCCATGAGGCTAAGTAAAAAGCAAACCCTGAAACTGTGAGCTGAACAGATCCCAGAGTTCACTTAGGATTAGGATTCATTTGACTTTCCAACTATCAGAGTCGAAAGATGTTGTTGATCCCTTGGGGTTTAGGCAGAGACCCTAAAAGGCGATCCTAAACCCACCCTAACAATACTTAAAGACAGTCTCTGAAAGAATCACTATGAGCAACGAGTAACTTGACTGCCAACTGTAACAAATTACACATTCTTTAAAGGAAGAAAATTCAGATGCTACACAATATAACTTTTACAACACCCAGCATTCAATCAAAAATTACTAGAATTGCCATGAAAAAGAAAAATAGGACCCATAAGCAGTTTTTGTAAAATGACTAAACAGAAACAGACTTAGAAATGAGGAGATAATAGAATTAGCAATCAAGGATTTTAAATCAGCTATCACAATTTTATTCAAGTATTTTTTAAATCATGCATAATGAAAGAGGAAATATCAAATATTTTTTTAAAATTCAAATGAAATTTCTAGAAATGAAGATGTTTAAAATTAAAAATTCACACTTGATGGAATTAACAGTGGACTAGACCAGAGTTCAGCAAACTATGGCCCATAGACCTAATCCCAGATTGTAGCTTGTTTTCATAAAGTTTTATTGGCACACTCATTTTTTGGCGTATTGTCTATGCATATGTTTGTGATACATAGGAGAGTTGTGTGATTGTAATAGACCATCTGGTCTACAAAGCATAAAATATTTACTATCTGACCCTTTATAGAAAAAAAAGTGCTTATCCTTGAACTAGACACTACAGAAGAAAAGATTAATGAACATGTAAATGTAGCAAAAGGCTTGCAAAATTCTGGCTTGCAAAATTTCAGACAAGAACTTTCTTTTGGCCAGGCACTGGCCAAAATGTAACAAAAGGCTTCAACTGGAAGACAGAGCTGTCGTAGTGAATAATAAAGCCCAGCTAAAACTGGTCTTTCCAAGGTAGGTGCATCTTAATATTGGACAAAATAAATTTCAGAAAATGTAGCAAAAGCCTACATTATCCAAAATTAATTAAAGATTGGTTTTTAAAATGATGAACAGAAACTCAATGACTTATGAACAAGATCAACTGGGTTAATACATGTAATCGAAGTCCTGGACAGAGGAGTAGAAGCAAAAAATAATAATGATTGAAAAATTAACAAATATAAAGACTATAACCCACATAACCAAGAGCTCAATAAATCCAGAGGTGAATAAACAAAGAAAATCTCTCATTAAAATCAAGTAGCCAAAAACTGATAAAAAAAAAAAAAAAAAAAAAAACTTGAAATCAAATGAAGAAAAAAATCTTATGTGTACATTACGTACACAGAATCAAAGAAAAGTTTTGTTTTGTTTTGAGACAAGGTCTCAATCTCTGTCGCCCAGGCTGGAGTGCAGTGGTGCAATCATGGCTCAACTGCAGCCTCCAACTCCTGGGCTTAAGCAATCCTCCTGCCTCAGCCTCCAGAGCATCTGGTATTACAGGCACATGCCACCATCCCCAGCCAATGTTTTAAACTTTTTGTTGAGATGGGGTCTTGCTATGTTGCCTATATTAGGCTGGTTTTGGGCTCCTAGACTCAAGCAATCCTCCTACCTCACCCTCCTAAAGTGCTGGGATTACAGGCATGAGCCACAGTCCCCGGCCAAAAGAAAGTTCTTGTCTGAAATTTTGCAAGCCAAAAGACAATAGAATGGCATCCTTAAAGTGCTGCAAGAAAAACTGTCCATCCAAAATTCTATATCCAGTGAAAATATCTTCCCAAATGAGCGTAAAATGAAGTTTATCCAACAAACAAAAGCTGAGAGGATTCACTGCCAGTAGAAATACACTACAGAAAAGTTAAAGCAAAGTCCTCAGATGGAAGGAAAATGACACCAAATGGAAATGTGAATCTATGCAAAGAAATGAAGAGCCCTATAAATGGTAAATATGTCGTAAATACAAGAGACTTACGTATATAGAGAAGACTCATATAAAATAGATACAGCTTATGTGGCAAGAGTAGAAATAAAATGGAATGTTAAAGAATATTCAATTATGCTAAAAGAAGGCAGAAAAAGGGGGAAAGGAACAACGAATAGATGGAAAAAATAGAAAACAAGCACCAAGATGGTATATGTAAAACCCAAACATAAATGACACAAACACTTCAACTGGAAGACAGAGTTGTCATAGTGAATAATAAAGCCCAACTAAAACTGGTCTTTCCAAGGTAGGTGCATCTTAATATTGGACAAAATAAATTTCAGAACAAAGAACATCAACAGGGAGAAAGAGGAACATTTCATAAGGATTAAGTCATCAATTCATCAAGGAGACATAACGACCCTAAATGTGAATTCATCCAAGAGCAAATATTCAAAATATATGAGGCAAAAACTGACACAACTGAAAAGATAAATCAATCCACAACTATAGTTGAGAACTTCAACATTCCTCTCTCATAAGTGATGAAACAAGTAGAAAGAAAATCAGTACATATACAAAAGATAAGAATAGCACTATCGATCAGCATGGTTAAATTTATAGAGCCTGACATTTAGAAAACATTCCACCCATTAACATTCTAATAAGCATGATTTTCCAGTTAATATGGAATATCTACCAAGATAGACAATATGCTGGGCCACAAAATAAGCATTAATACATTGAAAATGTTTAAAAGAACACAAAGAACATTCCCCAAACATAACGGAATTAAAAGTCAACAATGATTGACCTTTTGATGTTGGTCAAAACCCAAATATGTAGAAATTTACAAACACATTTCTAAATAATTCAAGGGTCAAAGAAGAGAAATAAGAAAATAATTTTCAACATCTGCGTGAAATAATATGCAACATATCAAAAAAACTGAACATAGGTTAAGTCAGTGCTTAGAGGGAAATGTATAGCCAATATTCTGATATTAGAAAAGATCTAGAATCAATTGTGCAACCTTCTACCACAGAAAAGATGACCAAATTAAATCCAAAATAGTAGAAAGAAGGAAAAAACAAGGTAAAGCGCAAAAGTAAATGAAATTGAAAATAGGCAAACAATAGAGAAAAATCAAGGGAACCAAAAGGTAGTTTTTTCAACATCAATGACTCTTAGAAATCTGCAGCTAGACTGATCAGCAGAAAAGAAGGAAATGAATTACTGGCATCAGAAATAAAAGAAAGACAATTACCACAAAGCCTATAGACTTTGAAAATATAATCAGGAAATATGAATAATTCTATGCCAATAAATTTGATGCCCTAGATGAAATTGGAAGATTTCTTCCAAGATACAAGCTACCAAAGCTCATATGAGGAGAAACAGAATATCTGAGTAGCCCTGTATCTATTTAATAACTTGAATTCTTTTTTTTTTTTTTTGAGATGGAGTCTCGCTATGTTGCCCAGGCTGGAGTGCAGTGGCACCATCTCGGCTCACTGCAAGCTCCACCTCCCAGGTTCATGCCATTCTCCTGCCTCAGCCTCCCGAGTAGCTGGGACTACAGGTGCCCGCCAGCATGCCCAGCTAATTTTTTGTATTTTTAGTAGAGACGGGTTTTCACTGTGTTAGCCAGGATGGTCTCGATCTCCTGACCTCGTGATCCGCCTGCCTCAGCCTCCCAAAGTGCTGGGATTACAGGCGTGAGTCACAGCACCCAGCCTAATAACTTGAATTATTAACTTGAAATATTTCCACAAAGAAAACTCCAGATTCCATTTCACTGGTGAATTCTGTCAAACATTTAAGGAATAATACTAATCCTACACAAAGTCTTTTAGAAAGCACAGGAAGAAGGCACACTTTCCAACTTATTTTATGAAGCCAACAATACCAGAAATTTAAAGAAAGAAAACTATAAACCAATATCCCTCACGTACACAGACATAAAAATCCTTACAAAATAGTAGCAAATTAAATTCAATAATATATAAAAAGGCTAAGGCACCATCACCACAATCAAGTGATGTTTATCATAAGAAAGCAAGGTGGTTTTAGCATTTAAAAATCAATTAATGCTATTCACTATATTAGTGGAATAAAAAAGAAAACCATATGACCATTCTAATAGATGCGTTAAAAGAGTGTTACGAAATTCAATAACTACTCATGGTAAAAGCACCTGACAAACAGAAATAGAAAGAAACTTCTTCAACCTAATAAAGGACATCTGCAACAAACCCACAGCTAGCATCATACTTAACGGTGAAACAATGAGTGCTTTCCCCCAAGATCACAAACAAGGCAAGGATTCCATTGTCACTATTCCTATTCCACATCGTAATAGAGGTTTCAAATAATGTAATAAGGCAAGAAAAAGAAATTAAAGGCTTGCTGATTATAATGGGAGAAGGAAAACTATCTTTGTTCACAAATGACATGATCTATATGTCTAAACTCCTAATATATTTACCAAAAAAGTGACTAAGAAATGAGTTTACAAGGTTATGGGATACAGTCAATATACAAAAGCTGCTTTTAATTCTATATCCTAGCAATAAACAAATGAAAATTGAAATAAATACCATTTACAATAACATCAGAAACAAATGATATAGGGATGCTTTTCAAAAATTATGCAAAAGACTTGAAACTGTAAACCACAAAACATTATTGAAAAAAATTAAATCAGATCTAAATAAATTATGAGAAATACACATGTTCACGGACAGAAGATTCAAAATTAAGATGTCAATTCTCCCTACATTGATATGTAGATTCAGTGTGATCCCAATCAAAATCTAAACAGGGCTATTTTTAGAGAAATTGACAAGCCAATTATTAAATTTATATGGAAATACAAAGCACCTAATATAAAGCTGGAGAACTTATACTACCTGATTTCCAGATATACCATAAAGCTACATTAATCAAGACATAGTGGTATTGGTGTAAGAAGAGACATACCGACCAACAGGAAAAAATAGAAAGTTCTGAAATAAACACATATACAGTTAATTTATTTCACAAAGGAGCCAAAGTTATTCAACAAGCATAGTTTTTCAACAAATGATACTAGAACAACTGGATATTCAACTCTTTCTTCACATATACCTTATATAAAATTACCTCAAAATGAACCATAGAGCTACATGCAAAAGCTAAAACTATAAGCCTGGACTCTTATTCTCTGGGGGAAGAATCCACTTTCAGACTAATTCAAGTTGCTGGCAGAATTTAGTTACATAGGACTGAGGTCTCCGCTCTTGCTGTCACAGCTGGGGGTCCTTCTCACCTTCTGGAAGACATCAGCAATGCCTGGCTCATGGCCTCCTTTCCCTGTCTTCAAAGTCAGCAGGTTGAGTTCTTCCCACTCTTTAAGTCTGACCTCTCCTTCTACCATATCTCTCTGACTGGCTTATGCCCTCCCTTCCTGATTTTAAGGGTCCATGTGACAACCCTGGGGTTGCCCACTTCCAGGATAATTTTTCTATCTTAAAGTCAGCTGATCAGTAAACTTAGTTTCATCTGCACAGTTAGTCCCTTTTGCCCTGTAACATAATACATTCACAGGTGTATCACCAGGGAGCATCAAAAATCATGAGAGCCAAAACCCCACCTACAAACATTATGGCCCAGCAACTGCAGTCTTTGCTATTTTTCCCAAGGGTAATAAAAACATATATGTGTGTACACAAAGACCTGTATAAAATGTTCATAGCCACTTTATTTGTAACAGCCAAAACCTGGTTATTTTTCATAGCCAAAACAATGTTTCCAATGTTTAGACTCTAATGTCCAACAGCAGGTGCAGGGATAAACAAATAGTGGTATATCCATACAACAGACTACTATACAGCCATTAAAAGGACAAACTTGTGATGCACACAGCAGAGTACATTCTATATCATTTCATTTATGAAACTTGAATATAATTTATAATAGTCAAAAGATGAATCTAATCTATAGCAGTAAAAACAGATCAGTGTTTGCCTGGGTCAGGAATTGGGGGTGAGGACTGACTAGATAGGGCACAAGGGACCCTTACGGTGAAGGAAATGCTCTGCATCTTGAGTGGGGTGGTAGTTACAGAGTGTATATACTTATCAAAACATCCATCTGTAAAATATATACTTAAAGGGATATGTTTTAAGTAAATTTTAGCTCAATGAAGTGAGGAACTATCCCTTTTCTTAAGCGCTGGTGGGAATCAAAGCCCAAATCACATGTCACATTTACTGATAATACAGAAAGCCCAGAGCCCTTGGCCTGCCACTGTACCCTAGACTCAGATTCCAGGTGCCTGTCATTTCCAAGTCTTTTCTGCTGTCTTTTTCTTCCATGGTCAAGGCTATCACAGCAGCCAGAGAAGCTGCTCACATTAATCGTAACTGACACGGCCTCCCTCCTTCAGGGGCATCCAGCCCCAGTGCAGGGGTTTCTGCACTTTGGTTCAAGGGTTCAAGGGACTCCATCTAGATCTCTGCATTTCTCTTTACTTTTTCTTTCAGTGAAAAATGACATGGATGGTTAAAAGATAAAAAAGAGACAGCTGAGAAATCACGGGTCAGCCAACTAAATGTGACTGCAAAGCTGATTTCAGCACTCTGTTGCTATTATTGGGTCCTGTCTGTTGACATAGTTGATGGTTTTCTCCGATTCCCACACCGGCCTTCTTGGTGTTTCCTCATCTTTGCCTCCTGGGCCCATTTAAGTCACTGGGTAACAGTAGAAACAAACAGGCCCAGAGGACCATCTCCCCAGAGCTGTGCTCAGAGAATAACTAGGGCAGCTCTGGGGAGAGGGCGGGCGGACACTTCAGGAAAGCATAATACCTTCTTTCCCCAAGGGCTCGGTCCTAGGACCCAGGGCCTCTAGGGAAAGCATCTCACAGCTCTGAGCACGGATACTGCAGTCTCCAGGCCACATGCTATCTCCACCTTTACTGATCTTGTAAGTGTTCTTATCTCTGGAAAGGGAGAACAGACCTGCATCATAGACGCTGTGAACATGAAACGGGACATTCGTAAAAGTTCTTTGAAAATCAGAAGTACTGTGCTATGCTTCTGTTTTAAATTTTGGATCGCCATGTCTTAAGGCGGGCCACGTGCATTCTGGTTCGCCTCAATACTCAACAGCCAAGTGTAGTCTTCCTAACTGCTTCCCTGATTTTTGTTACCTATCTGGCTTCTGAAGGCATCAGAATTCATTATCCTTATAGAAATGCTGTAAAATGTAAAATGCACTGCACAGAAGTTATAATGACTCACAGATTGGACAGCTAGCTTTCAGTGTGCCGCTCATTCGATCACTTCAATTAGTTCAAGTCCCTTCTTTCTCTGAACAACTACAGAACCTAGGAGCCTCCCATTCATTTGGGGACATAATTACACATTCCTGGAAAGATGAAAGTACTTTGAGGGGCCAGAAAATGATACCTCATTTGTCCCCCTGAGAACTCCCTATGGTGCCAGACACACGAAGGAGCCCTCCACGGTGGTCTCACAGTGCATGGAAATTGCTGATGTCTGGAGATCTCCCTACCCACAGCCGTGGTTCTCACCTTGACAACTGCTAAGCGGTGTATGAATGTCATGTATTTCTAACAGTACAGTATGGAAATCTGAATAACCTATTGAATTTCTTATTTTTTTTATTAGGTAGATTCAGGGTTACCTTCTTAATAATGTCCCTGTTTCATACACACATAGTGCACCTTCTTGAGTAGAGGAGAAAGGAATGGTGTGAAATGTGAGCTCTGGGAAGCAGGAATAACCAGTGGCCTAAATGCAACAGCCCACAGTGAGAACCCACTACGGATACTATCACCATCAGGGGTGAGCACGCTACTCTGCCTGCAATAAATCTTAGGGATGTCCATCCTCTTACGTATCAGACCTTGAAATGAAGGCGCTAATGTTTCTAGATCTTTAGATTTGGGGCTTTGCCCCTGGTAGAGGGTCAGAGTCTGTCCCCTCCTCCTAATACCAAGGGGCATGCTATCTCCACATGGTAGCCAATGCTTCTGTAAGTACGTACAGCATTTTACAGTTAAGGCACTTTCATAGCCACCATTTCATCCAACTCCACAGCAGGTCTGTAAAGCAGAGATATTTATCCCCATTTTAGAGCAAGGACCAGCAAAACCAAGCCAGCTGCTAGATGTTGGTCCCATGGCTATTAAAAGGTTTCTGAGCTATAGGGAGAAGTGCAGGGCAGGGGTGGGTGGGAGGTGTTCAATGGCTTCCTCAAAAAGCCCTCCATTTGAAATCCTCCTTCTCCTCTTCAACAATGTGCCAGCCCCCTCTCTTTATTGAACACACGGCCCCAGGTTGTTCCTCTCTGAGAAGTGCAGAACAGCTATCTACTGAGCTCCACTCCCCATCTGCTGGCCAGTCATCCAAATGCCTGCTCACTGAGTCTTCTGCACTGTTTCCTCCATCTGCAGCTTCTATCCAGTATGCAGCAGGCAAGCCAGGATTCAAAACTGCCTACTTCCAGCTCCCTTTGCAATTATTCCCACTTCCCACTTTTCACACAATTAAGAGTACCCATCAACACAGCGCTTCATGGTCAGGGAATCAGCCAGCCAGTGAAAGCTGACCTCAATAAGAAATAGAGCCATACTCTCCGCCTCTCAGCCTCAGGCTTTAGGTGTCTTTAGATGTCTAGAATTTCCTCCAGATAAATCTGCCTGTGTTGCCCCATCCACATTACCTACTGAAAATTTATGTAAATGTAGATACCTGCTGTCAGGCCCTCTACTAAATCTTCCTGCATCGCATTAAATATAACCAACCGTTAGAGCATCCAGGTCAGATGTTACCAAACACCAGTCCATAGATCAGCTGCATTAGGATCACCTGGAAATCTTTCTGTAAAAAATAAACAAAACCTTTCTGAGTACCCCCTATCCCTGCAAAATTCTAATTCAGTGAATCTGGAAATCAACCACGGGATATGGATTTTGAAGTTCCCCAGGGATATTCATGCACAGTCGAGGCATCACTGTTCTGGGGAGCCTGTTATGTTTGTGGGCTCCCCATCATCAACAACTTGCCGGTTTTATTGCTGCCGCATGAAGTGGGATTATAAACTACAGCTTCCAACACGATATTCCATTTTTTCTCCCTCTGTCGCTAAGAGTACTGAGTGATATGTTGCAAAAGCATTCTCATTTGATTTAGAGAATCAAATGATTTCATAGTGTAATACCATCTATATATACTAGGTCCCAGAAACTGTTCTAAGAGCTTTAAAGGTAGAAAGTCATTTCATTCTCACAACAAGCCCAAGGGGTACATTTCTTATTATGTCTCATTTTACAGATGAGAAATCCGAGGCACAAAGAGGTTACAAAACTTGTCCAAGGTAAAGTAGTTAATATTCGAGGTGCGATTCAAACCCCAGCAGTCTGGCTTCAAAGCTCAGGCTTTCAATCACTCTGTGCCACCGCTGTTCAAGGCAAGCATGAGCATTATTCCCACTCTAAAGAGTTTCAGTGACTGGCTGAAGTTCATCAAAATACTTGGAACAATTTCTCCAGGGAGAAGTGTATCTGTTCCATGTGTCAGCTCAGGTCTCTCAGAAAGCCTCAGATGCAAAACCACAAGGAAGAGCACAGTTTCATGCTATATAGGTCTATGCTTCCCAACCCACCCTCCCGGCCTTCACAGCTCTAGGGACCTCACCTGTGCCACATGCCCAGCATATGACCACACCCTGTGATGCAACTGCATCTCACTCTCCAAGAGGGACAACTTCGTCCGCTGGAGAGAAAGAGCTCGGCAAAGCTGCACCACTACACGGCAAAGGAAACAGTCAACAAAGCGAAGAGGTAACCCACAGAATGGGAGAAAAGATTTGCAAAGTATCCATCTGACAAGGGATTAATAACCAGAATATATAAGCAGCTCAGACAACTCAATAGGGGGGAAAAAGCCCAATTTTGAAAATGGGCAAAAGATCTGTACAGACGTTTCTCAAAAGAAGACAAACGGCCAACAGGTTATATGAAGAAATGCTCAGCATCACTAATCATCCGAAAAATGCACATCAAAACCACGAGATACCATCTCACCCCAGTTAAAATTACTTTTATCAAAAGTACAGGGAATAACAGATGCTGGTAAGGGTACGGAGAAAGGGGAACACTCACACACTGTTAGTGGGAATATAAATTAGTACAGCCACTATGGAAAACTGTATGGGGGTTCCCAAAAATACTAAAAATAGAACTATCATATGATCCAGCAATTCCACAACTGAGTATATAGCCAAAAGAAAGGAAATCAATACATGAAAGAGATATCTAAATTCCCATGTTTATTGCAGCATTATTCACAAGCGCCAAAATACAGAATCAAGTTAAGTGCCCACCAATGGATGAAGAGATAACGAAAGTGTGGCATATATACACAATGGAATATGATGCTGCCATAAAAAGAATGAAATCCTGTCACCTGCAGCAACTTTGATGGAACCAGAGTCATTATGTTAACTGAAATAAGCCAAGCACAGAATGACAAATATCATATTCTCACTCACATGTAGGAGCTAAAAAAAAGTGGCTCTCATGAAGACAGAGACTAGAATGGTAGTTACCAGAGGCCAGGAAGGGTAAGGAGAGGGGAGAATGAGGAAAGGCTTATTAATGGGTACAAACAGATTGAAGAAATAAGACCTAGTGTTGACAGATCAATAAGGTGACTCTAGCTAACACTAATCTATTGTACATTTCAAAATAGCTAAAAGAATAATTCAAATGTTTCTAGCATGAAGAAGAGACAACTATTTAAGGTAATCAATATTCCAGTTATGCTGATTTGATCTTTACAAATTATATGAACATATTAAACTACCACAAGTCTGAAAATATGCACATCCATTATGTATCAATTAAAAAATAAAAAGTTTTTAAAAGCTATACCAGCTACATCAGATAAGAGTTCTAGAAGTGGAAGGGGATGTAAGGACCATCAAGAGAAGAAACAGCAAACAGGTTCTATCTTTCATACCAACTCTGATCAACCAGTAAAGGCTATGAGGCTTAAGAGAGGGGAAAGGAAAGGAAGGCGGGAAGAGAGGGGAACCATGGCCAATTCATGATGGATGGGAAGGAAGCTTCCCAAAGTCACAAGAGCACTTAACAACTGTCAAGACTAGTGCTCAGTCTCTTGGCTCCTGCACCAGGTTCAATGCATGGTCCACTAAACATAAACACCAGTTAAGTATTAAATGCTACTACAAAGATAGAAGTCATCAGCTCTGATCATAAAAAGAGATTGCATCCTAGCGAATGAGAGTGTATGTATTCACTTATACCCAACTCTCATTCCAGAAAGGGTTTAAACACAGCAAAGACAAGACAAGACAGGGGAGTAAAAGCTTTGTGATCCAGTAGTGGTAGGGGATGGTAGCACGCATGACCTTATAGATGTGCTTTAAAAGCTCCAGTAGGGTGTAGGACTAAAAGGACCAATCTCTGGCCTCAGATAACAGAGATAAAACCCCAGCATCTCTACTACCTAGTTGTGAGACACTGAAAAAGCTTACCTGTATGAGTCAGTCTCCTCATATCTAAAATGGGGTGAAATACCTGCAGCAGGAGATCATTGTAAGGATTAAATGAGTATGAAAAGCACCTCCCACAATGCTTTGCACATGCTAAAGGATAGCTACTGGCTGGGCGTGGTGGCTTATGCCTGTAATCCCAGCACTTTGGGAGGCTGAGGTGGGCAGATTACCTGAGGTCAGGAGTTCGAGACCAGCCTGGCCAACCTGGTGAAACCCCATCCCTACTAAAAATACAAAAATCAGCTGGGCATGGTAGTGGGCACCTGTAATCCCAGCTACTCTGGAAGCTGAGGCAGGGGAATTGCTTGGACCCAGGAGGTGGAGGTTGCAGTGAGCCGAAACAAGCTGAGATCGTGCTCTGCACTCCAGCCTGGGTGACAGAGTGAGACTCCATCTCAAAAATAATAATAATAATAATAATAATAAAAAGGGGAGATACTGCCATGATTATTATCATTATTGTTGTTACTACTACTGCTGCTATTACCACCATGATTTATATATGTTTCCTCATGGGGTCAGAAAAATCAGTGATCAAGCAATAAAAGAATGGTATTCTCCGGGATGGCTAAAGTTGGCAGGCTCTTTTCTGCTACTCAAAATCTTCCCAGCTAATTTTAGAAACCCAGGAATTATAAAATCCCAGGACTTTTAGAATCCCAGGGTCTGTTTTAAATCGTCTCCTGCCTTCTCCCTTGCTACTAAACCAGTGGTTCTTAACCAGGGAGCACAGCCCCAAGAGGGGTACATCTTGGTAGAGCGGATTGGTTCTCATGGGGGGGTGTGGACTAAAGGAGCCTATTTAGTATGAGAATACAATTTCATATTTTAACATTGAAAACCTTAGTACATATGACAGGAAGCAAAGCTTGAGCAAGCCATGCTGATGGGACGTACAGAGAAGCAGCACAACCCTCTGTGCACACTGATGGTTCTCGAGGAGGATGGAGGGGCAGTGAGCATGCACACAGCCTGAAAGTGGCACCGGTCTCCGAAGGGGGCACAGGCATTCTTTTATTCATAACAAGAGGGCATGACCTTAGAAGGCAGGGAACAGAAAAAGAGTGTGCAGTGTGGGCTTGAGATCATTTCTCTCCTAACACCAAACTTACAGCGTACTGTGGAGTTAGAGAGGGTACCCCAACACGTTGGGGTTGCCAATAAAGGAAAAACACAATGGACTCACTGCCGGAGTGGGAGGTTGGCACAGAGGACATATACGGGAATCACAGAGGAGTATCTGTTTCAATCATTCAGAACCAAGTTCTTCAGAGAACAGGGGGGTTAGAGCTATCTATCAAACAGGGGAAGCATTTTTATATTATGATCTATAGTTATCTTGTTGCTTCTCCTGTTAATACCTTATGAAAATTCCCTCAGAACAGGGACCACGTTGCCATGTTTTTCCTTGTATCCTTCCATGCAACAATTGTGTAATTGATGAACGAATACATCCCACAGCACAGAAAGGTATGAAATACATTATAATAAACAGATTAAAAGGTGGTATTGAGTAATAGTTTAAATGAAACCATACTCAGCAAGAATTCAAATCCCAGTTCTGCCATTTACTAGCTGCACGTCTTTGGCCACATTACTTTTGGTACCTCAGTTTCGCTGTCTGTTCCTATCTCATGGGTTGTGAATATTAACTACAGGAGATATTTATTATACACTCTGGAATCTGGAGTCCCAAAATTCACCTCAAGTCTTTTTGCACTACAGCCTAATGATAGCCCAAATACCAGATCAGTATGGTTTTACCAGAAAGCAACCATATGAATGTCTCTGGGTCTCTGATTCAGGAAAGAGAAACAGATTCAGCAAATACTTCATCCCTATCAATTGAGGAGGAAGCTGAAAAGAGAAAACAGAAAAGCTCTGAGCAGCTCAGAGTCCCCCAAAGGGTGAGATAAGAAGTAACTTTATGATTCATGCTGGTCAAATCAAGAGCTGAGGCTTATGTCGGGTCCTAGGTGGAACCACCAGTTTCCCAGGGACAGAGGCCCTGACAAAGGGCCAAACTCAGGCCCCTTGTTTCTGGTTTTACCAAGGTGGCGCTGGTGCCATCTGTACTTCAGTATCTGCAGAATTTCTCAAGGCTGAGAAACCAATTTCTTCTCTGCTTGGGTAATTCCAAAGCAACTAAATGGATTGCTTCATCTAGCTGCAAATAAGCATGAGAAATTTCAGCCTGATTAGTTTGTCTGAACATATAAATGTCTGAAGGCAGGCTTTCGAAATTAGAACAGACATCTCAACCCCAGTTACAGTGCACCAAGATGGTGGTGGGTTTCCTTGGGCCTACAGTGACTGCTAGAAAGCCATGGGTGGAACAGAGAGGAGACTAAGTTCTCACACTCTTCTGGGGAATAAGGAGAGGCTCAGGTACAAATTCGTAAGAATTCCCATATAGAGAATTCACGTACAGTCTGGTGTTTTAGTTATTTTGTATCATTCAATTAATGCTCGCGGTGAGTTTAAGGATATTATGTGCATTTCATAGATGAAGAAACTGAGGCTTATAGATGGGAAGTAAATTGTCAGGGTCTCACAGCTTGTTATGGTGGAGCCAGGACTCAAAATCAGGTGCATCTGACTTTAAAGTCTAGGCTCTTAAGCATTCTGTTATTTTAATATCAAAATGTCTAAGCTTTTATCACTTTCAAAAAGCAAAAGCAAAGCAAATAACTTGGCAACTCATATCAAAAAATCCTGTCTATCTTCAGTGCAGCAGTTTCAAGGCTAACAGTTTATTCTAAAGAAATAATCAGGAATATGCATTGTGATTTTGCTACCTCAAGATATTCAATGCAACATGGTTTATAGTGGTTAAAAGAGGAAAACAGCCAAAAGTCCAATGATAGGATGTGATTTTGTTTTATAAAAAACATATTGCCTTTATCTGTTTCCTACATGTTTTGAAATGAACATGTTTTACTTTAAAATATTTTTAAGCCAATGTGAAAAATGAAATTCAGGCAGAGCTGCCACTTCAGAAGACCCTGATATATTAAAAAGTAAAAGATTCCACTGATTGGAAAACTATTTTAAATTCCATTTATTCATACCCTTTTCATCAGGAACACATCTATGGTATTAAAAACAAAGGCACACCAATAACATACACATTTGTTCCCCCAACACTTACTTATTTACTTCCTTGATTGGCTAATTTGCTCATGACCTCAAGAAAACTATCCAATGGCATGAAGTTTCTCAGCTGTCCCAACTCAGAAAGGTCCTCCAAGAGACATGGACAGTCGCAGAGCCATGTCAAGCCCCAGTCTGTCAACACCCAGGCATGGGCACATCCCACTCTGCCAGCTATGGCCCAGCCTCCATTAACCAAAAGTTCAAGTTCTTCTGCAGCCAGCTAGCCCCAGGGGTTGATTATGTAATTCTTCTGAAGCCAGGCTTTCTCTTGACTTTGCGTAGAAGTAGCAGTAAGCAGAAACTAAAGGGAACGGCAGTTTCGAACTAAGCACAACAGGACAAGGCTTTGCTTTGGTTTTCTTTCTGTTTTTTTTTTTTTTGGAGATGGAGTCTCACTCTGTCGCCCAGGCTGGAGTGCAGTGGTGCAATCTCAGCTCACTATGACCTCTGCCTCCAGGTTCAAGCGATTCTCCTGCCTCAGCCTCCCGAGTAGCTGGGATTTCAGACATGAGCCACCATGCCCAAACTAATTTTTGTTTTTTTAATTTTTATTTTTTTAGTAGAGATGGGGTTGTGCCATGTTGGCTAGGCTGGTCTCAAGTTCCTGGCCTCAAGTGATCTGCCCTCCTGGGCCTCCTAAACTGCTGGGATTACAAGCCTGAGCCACCATTCCCAGGCAGGACAAGGCATTTCTTTAAACCCTCATCAGTAAAATACAACCCAAAAATATTCTCTGAAATCTGAGATGGGAAGAACCCATAAAAGTTATTCGTTATGACTTGTTAATGTATAATATTGAAATTTACTTCCACTATTCTTACTGCCAAGCACCTTTCATTTTCAAATCAGAATCTGACTGAAGAGCCAACCTATGGAGAGAGAAGCACATTTTAGAGCTTCCCTCTAAAGATCCTGAAAGCCTTTAGACTGTCCTAGAAAAACACATTCCTCAATGACAGGAAATGATACATATCAAACTGCCAGGAAAAAGCTATGCAACATAAAAATATCAGGTGGGTGCAAAAGTAATTGCGGTTTTTACAGTTACTTTTAGCGGCAAAATCCGCAATTACTTTTGCACCAACCTAACAGTAATTGTTGAAAACTGAACACCCTTTTCCCCAGAGTTACAAATGCACGTTCAGGCCTCAGCTGCAGCAAAAGCAACTTGAGTTGTGAGATGAAAGCCTGGAGTTACAGCTCCCTCAGAGAGACAGGAAACAGTGGCCGGCCCATGTGTCTTCTGTACAAGCCTCCGGAACTCACAAAACGACCTGTGCTGTCTGTGTTCCTCGTCTCATTCCCAGCATCAGCCTAGCCCTAGCTCTCTGGCATTTACTTATTAGAGAGATGGGAAAGGAGCTAAAAATATGAAACTCAGGATGACAGCAACTGTCCTAACAATAGCTGGCAGTGGGGACTCCTCTCCCTCAGTAAAGTGGGGGAATCCAAATAGGCAAAGTCAGGCAGAGCCTTCTACCAGCCTGAGAAAAGGATCAGACTAGGCCTCTGGATTCCAACTGATTTGAGTTTCAACCCTACTCCGCTACTTCCTGGTGCCATGGTCTTGAGCAAATTGCTCACCCTCTGAGCTCCTGGACTCCTAGTCAATAACATGCTCCCATCAACCTGCTCTAATTTTCTTCCATCCCAACTATCAGTTGCCAACCTAGCTGATGATTCACTTAGCAATTATGCTTACGGTTTCTCATCTGTCTCCCTAAAGATAAGCTTCAAAAAGACAGGAGATTTTTATTGGTCTTGTTCACTGCTGTATTTCTAACATCTAGAACACCATTTGGCACATATAGGCACTCAAATACTTGAATGACTAAAAGAAAATAATAATTACAAAATCTCTCTCAGGTGGTTGTAAGAATTAAATGCCATATACAGACATTAAATAATTGTGTATTTCTTTCTTCCCTATCTCCTTAAACATTTAATGCATTTTCAGGTCGATTTTCTCTCTCATGGAATCTAGAACTGGAAGGAATGCCAAAAGTCACATGGTCTAGTTCTCAGCCTTCAGGCAGAAAACATTTTGTGTCCGCATTTTAGAGCTGAAGCAACTAAAATCCAGAGGTACAAGTGATGTATGTTTCCTATTGCTTCTATAACAAGTTACTAAAATTTAGTAGCTTAAAACAACACAAACTTTGTGTCTTAAAGTTCTGGAGGTCAGATGGCAGAAATGGGTCTTGCTGAACTAAAATTAAGATATCAGCAGGACTGTGCTCCTCTGGAGGCTCTAGGGCTGAATCTGTTTCATTGCCTTTTCCAGCTTCTAAGGCTGCCCACATTCCTTGGCTCATGGTCACATTACTCTTGACTTCTGTGCTTCCATCACTGCAGCTCCTTCTCCAGCTAACTATTGTCTCGCTCTTGTAAGGATTGGGTGGGACCATCTAAATAATCCAGAGTAATCTTTCCATCTCAAGATTCTGAAATTAATCACATCTGCAACATCCCTTGTGCCATGTAAGGTATCATATTCGCAGGTTCAAGAGATTAGAATGTGGAAATCTTTGGCGGGGGGCCATTTTGCAAAATGACACAGTTGGTAGGTGCCAAAGAGAGGACCACTATTCAGGGCATCTATCTCCTGGCAGAATCTCCCCCAACACTGCAGTTATCCTTCCTCACACTCACGGGTATACACACACATGCACACACATGCAGAGTAAGAAGGCAGGGGCACTCAAAGGTTACAGGGAGTGGGGGGAGAGGGGGTGAAGGTCACACAGTGAGCCTAGGGATGTCCGGAATTCGAATCCAGACTCCCTAGTACAGCTGTCCTTCCCCAGCATTGCATGGCCTTCTCCAGTATCAGCCAGAAGAGAACTGTGATACAGTGCACATGCTACTAGGTTCTCAAAGCGCCATGGATCCCAATCTTATTCACCATCTCTTCTTGGTATTTAAAGCAGTAAGTGGCCAAGCCTTGTTTCTTTAATGATGATAGAATTCTGTAACTGAAAAGAAACCCCAGGAGATCAAGAAGGTCTAAACCGGTTGTTGACAACAGATGCCATAATTTAATAATACATTTTGCTATACACACCCCTGCATTCCCTCCTGCCCAGCCCATCTGTCTGAATTACCTCCAGGCACATGTCACAAAATGCCTTATCATCAAATGAGCACATGTTCTCATGAAGACTAGACTATAAACTTATCGAGGGTAGAAATCACGAAAACTCTTTGTAATTTATTTTCATGAATTCTTACCCTTCCTCATCTCCCTTGCTGCAACTCAACTGCATTCTAGACAAACTGAGTTACGTCAAGCAGGTGTCACTAGAAACCAGGGTCACCCTGGAGTGGGTAAGAGTCAGGCAGGGGCCCAGAACAACACTGGGTCCAGAGTCAGTAGGCTCTGGTGAGCTGGGTCAGGGGGCACCACAGGAAGCAATCCCAGATGTTGAATAGTTCCTGGGGCCAGCTGGAGACAGATGACAGACGGATGGCTCCTCCCACTCCCTGAAAGCTCCATGGTGATCCAGGGCTTCAAGGCAACCCTATACTGTGGGTGAAAGTTCCAGGGATGGAATGGGGGAAAGGTGCCGTCTTTTCCTCTACTCCTTGGTTTGGCCTCTGGTGTCCATCCTGTTCTTCCAAATGAAAATATTCTTAGATCCACCAAATCCTCCAAATGCTGTCCACCTGGTCCTCCCGTGATTGCATCCTCACATTCTCCAGTGGGAAACAGGGCACTGTGAAAACGAGCTGGCTGAGCTGGCTGTCGCAAACCTAACTACTAACCCTAAGGGGGACTACAGCTACCAAGATTACACTCCTCACCACACAGCTGTTTATAAGAGTTGTGTTGGACGGCCGGGCGCGGTGGCTCAAGCCTGTAATCCCAGCACTTTGGGAGGCCGAGGTGGGTGGATCACAAGGTCAGGAGATCGAGACCATCCTGGCTAACAGGGTGAAACCCCGTCTCTACTAAAAAATACAAATAACTAGCCGGGCGAGGTGGCGGGTGCCTGTAGTCCCAGCTACTCGGGAGGCTGAGGCAGGGGAATGGCATGAACCCGGGAGGCGGAGCTTGCAGTGAGCTGAGATCTGGCCACTGCACTCCAGCTTGGGTGACAGAGCGAGACTCCGTCTCAAAAAAAAAAAAAAAAAAAAAAAAAAAAAAGAGTTGTGTTGGACTAATGCACTATTTTAATATTTAAACAATTAAAATAGATGACCAATGTATAGACAACATGGAAAAAATACAAATTGAAACCTGAGGAAAGAAATCAATAGCAAAATAACAGGATGTTAAAGCTGAAAGGGAGCGAACTCCCACCATGTCTAACACCAGATCAATAGAGGAATTCAAGATCTGGTTTTCATATTTGGGTGACTCCTGTCATTTTTTCCTCAATCTGCAAGTCTCAAGGGACATTATTTCTGATGCTCTGATCACAAATCTTCACATCCTGGCCAAGGGGAAGAAAAGCAGGATCCCTGATGCCTATGACAGTGGCTGCCACATACACATAAGGGTGTAGAATTTTACTAACATTAGAAAGGTAAGAAGGCTTCAAGAAGGCTAGTGCTCTTTTCTGCATGCAGAGAGTGGGATCAGCCGCCTGCCATTACTCCACAATGGCATTTCTTTCTGCCTCAAAGCCTCTGTATCTTCCTTCTGCCTAGAAAATTCTGTCCCAGAGCCCCACATGGCCTTCCCTGACCACCCTTACCAGGTGCTGTTGCGTCCCCTCCCTTCTTTCCTTCAGGAGGCAGGTGCTCTCTAAATCACCACCTGTATTTACTCATATGTCTCCCGAGTAGAACGGAAGCTCCAGGCCAACCTTTTCACCAAATATCTCTAGTGCCAAGAACAGTGCCTCCTATCTAGTAAGTGCGCGACAAACACTTGCTGAAGGGACTGAACTGGCCACTGGAAAAGCATGGCCTGAGGAACCTGGAATCGAGCTTATCCTGACTCTAGTCTCAGTAATCCCAAAGCATTTGAGCAACTCTGTCCCCATCCTCAGGTAAGGCCTAAGGGAGCCACCTTTGAGACCAACTCAGCTTGCTTGGAATGCTGTAAAATAATACAATTATTGTCTGGAAGCAGTTTTCTAACTTCTGTCGCTAAGATGAACCAGACTTCACACTTATGGGTGAAAGCCTTTCTGTTCAAGGACATCTCCCATTCCATTAGCCTTTAACCACACAGACACACATGCACACTCCCTACCTCACAGACTCCTTGCCAGACTTTGCCAGGCCTGGTGGGCTGTCACGAACTTGGTTTCTATTCTTCCTTCTTCTAAGACTTCATTTTACTCACTTCTTTCTCTTTTTCCACCTTCTAAGAAAAGCTGCAGCTCCCTGAAGAATGCATCCTAACATCAGCGTGTCTGACTGAAGCTCCTGCAGAGCTGGCTGGGACTGCAGCCATCTCTGCTGGTGACCCAGGCGCTGAGGTAGGACATGGGCCACATTTCCCAGCCCTGTGGCAGGCAGATAAAGTACTTCCTTCTGCCCATCTGCTAGTTGGGAGTGGCGAGACGGGGAAAACCACCTTAGAAGGAAAAACTCCCAGCTCCTTGGACGGCCTTGGAGCACTGCTCTTCCCACACTTCAAGGGGGAAGAATACCCACTGCCCTTTTCTCTCACCTCTCCCGCACCTGCTCATGACTTCAACACTAAGAGGGATTTCCTGATAATTTTACAATCCTCAGACACCCTTATATGCAGAGCTACAATCAAACAACACTCCCATCACCACCAACTGCCCAAGCACCTTTGGGAGCAGAGTGAACACACCAGCCTTGGGGTGTATTTCTTCCAAAGTATTTACCACTCACACATCTGAGGAGAGAAAGTAGGAGGTGCTGGGGAAAGTTATTTAATTCTGCTTCCACCATATTCCTTTTTGGGCCTAAAACAATTCCCAGGGAAGAAACTCAAGAAACTCAGAAACAAGACAAGCTGGCTAAAACTGGAAGACACACAGATCTGTATTTATCAGCCTGTCTCATTCCTTTTATCATTACACTGTCTCATAAAATTAGATTCGTGGCCATCAGATTTTATAATCTCTTGTCCTTATCTATCCATAGGTAGGAATGACAGTTTCAAAAACAGCAGCTATAGTTTGGTTCAAATTACTGATTTTGGTCCTACCTGTTTCAGTTCCTTCATTTATCGTGCACCTATTTTAGTTCTCCCAGACCATGAAAAAGGTGTGAATATGTTAATTATGGTAACTTTTGAAACTTACTACCCCTACTCACAGACTTAGCAAAAGCAAGGGAGTAAAAGAACTAGGGTTGGCCGGGCGCAGTGGCTCACACCTGTAATCCCAGCACTTTGGAAGGCCGAGGCAGACAGATCACCTGAGGTCAGGAGTTCAAGACCAACCTGGCCAACATGGCAAAACCCCGTCTCTACTAAAAATACAAAACATTAGCTGGGCATGGTGGCAGGCGCCTGCAATCCCAGCTACTTGGGAGGTGGAGGCAGGAGAATCGCTTGAACCCAGGAGATGGAGGTTGCAGTGAGCCAAGGGTGTGCCATTGCACTCCAGCCTGGGCAACAAGAGCAAAACTCCATCTCAAAAAAAAAAAAAAAAAAAAAGAACCAGGGTCAAGCCCCGGGATGCTACAGTTCAGAACACAGTCTAACCACAACTCTTTGACAGATTAGGCCTTACTCAAAGAGGAATTAGGCAAGTGTCCCTCCTTAAACCAGAAGTTACTTCCCTCCTCCTACAAATGAGTTAATTTCCTTAAGCTCATGAGAGACCTAAGGTGACATTACACAAATCAGATTATGTCCCCTGCTCCCAAAAACCCTCAAACAGTTCTCCATCTAATTCAGAGTAACATCCCAGGCCCTTTTCGGGGGTTCCTAGAATGCCTTCTATGTTCTGATGCCTCCAGCTCCTCCCATCCTTTCATCCCCACTCCATTCCAATTAAAAACATCTCCTTGCCCCCCCTACACAAACTCTCAGCCAGGCTGGGTGCCCATCCCCTCTACCCTGGCTATCCTCACAGCCTGCTCCCTCACTTCATTCAGGTCCCTGCCCACATGGCACCTCATTAAAGACATCTTTCCTGGCCAATCAACACAGGTCTTCCCCGCTAGAATGGAATCACCACCTATGTCGTGGACATATTCATTTATCACCTCTCTTCCCACCAAAACAGGAGCCCTGCCCATTTGGTTCACCGCTGCTCCTGGCGCTCAGATGAGCACCTCTCTCACTGTAGGCAGGTGCCCAGGAACTCTCACTGAACTGCCAAAGGAACCAGAGAAATGACACCCTAGCGTACAGAAGAATCAGGTGTTCCTAGAAAAGCAGGGAAAGAAAAGAAAGGGGCAGAGAAGGTGGAGAGCCTGTCACCCAGTTTTGCCCAACATTGGTGACAAAACGAGCTGAGTAACATGAGATTTAACAAAGATCCCAGGGTACACTTCATATCTACGTAAAAATAGACACTAAAACTAGGTCAACTGGTTATTTCTTTTACTCAACAAGCTTTTCCTGAAGGCCGAGGAAATACTGAGTTCTTCTATGCTTTGTGTGGTTCCTGGGAGAGGAAACATTGTTCTTACCTTTGATACTGTAGTCTATAATCTCAGAATTATAATTGCCAATTACTAGGGGGAATCAACACAGCATTGAGTGGACAGAGAGCAACACACAGGCTCAGAGCCCAGAGACATATCCTGAAGGATGTTTGTGAAGCTGGTATTAAAGGAGGAGGTAGGCTGGGCATGGTGGCTCATGCCTGTAATCCCAGCACTTTGGGAGGCCGAGGTGGGCAAATTGCCTGAGCTCAGGAGTTCAAGATCAGCCTGGGCAACATGGCAAAACTCAGTCTCTACTAAAAATACAAAAAATTAGCCAGGCATGGTGGCGCATGTCTGTAGTGCCAGCTACTCGGGAGACTGAGGCAGGAGAATCGCTTGAACCCGGGAGGCGGAGGTCACAGTGAGCCAAGATTGTGCCACTGCACTCCAGTCTGGGCAACAGAGTGAGACTCTGTCTCAAAAATAAATTAATTAATTAAATTAAAAATAAAAAATATAAAGAAGGAGGTGAACAGAACATTGGATTCCAGGAAAGAATTAAGAGTATTCCAGACAGAGAATAAGAGGAAAATACATGGGGCCTTTGTTTATGTGAAAGGGCCAACAGTGACAATGGAGGAAGGTGACAGTGTAGTGTTGCTGAGAGGCAGGACTGAGTGATGTGGGAAGTGAGCTGCAGCTGCACAGGAGGAAAGGGTTTGGACTCACAGGCTCAAAGGTCTGGGTCCAGTGCCTCCTCAAATGTGTATTTCAATCCAAATATGTTTACCAAAAGCCCATACATAAGAGAAAAATGCAGCACAGGCAGTAGGGCCTTCTGTAGCCCACAGTGGACAGCGCTCAGCCCACACTAATGGCAGCCGATGTTTCTCGGATGCTCACCAAGTGCTCAGTGCTTCTCAGTGTAGAGAAGCACCTGTGCCCGCTCACTCGATCCTCTCGGCAATGCCAGGATATGGACACCATGATCGCCTTCTACATGAGGAAACAAGAGGGTGCTCGGCCGCCCAGGCTCACCTAGTTATAAGTGGCAAGGATTTAACTCAAGGAATCTGGCCCAAAGCTAATATTCTGTACTGACTCTCCAACCAACAGGAATTAGAACTGTGATGACCACAGTTGTTTTGTGAACCAAAAACCAGGACACTCATGCTGATAAAAGCTTTCTGAGCTGTTTCTGATTATAGGAGACAGTCTGGGCGATGGCATTTGGATGCCAAGGCAATAGGATTTCTGGGACATTTCATAGGCATGAAGGAACAGAAGGTCTGAAACTAGGTCTGCGCTACACAACCTGGGCCAGGTGTTGAACAGATAAGCACACAAACAATAAGTGACAATCCTAAGTATAGGCTGGACAACAAGCCTGACCTCAACCAGGCAGTCACAGGAGGCTCCCCTAGGAAGCAAATGATGATGTGGAGCTTAAAGTAATAGATGAAGTGAGCGAAGAGCCATCTGGCGGGAGGACATGGTCTAGAAGCTCCGAGGTGGGAAGGAGTCGACTCCTTAGAGCAACAGAAGGCAGCTCACGAAGCAGAACAGTGGTGGATGCAGGGGCAGTGGCATAAGCTAAGGCTGGACAGCCAGGCAGGGCCAGGACCACTAGCTGGATCCATCCAATGCCGGGATATCCTGCACAGAGGTGATGAAAAGGACCAGAGGGATTTGAGGAGGTGAGGTGAAAGGTCTGGCATCTAAGTTGGCCAAGGAGGAGAGCCCAGGTCTGTAGGGAAAACAGGCCCTGGGTGATGCGGAGCAGGCAGGCCAGAGAGAAGGGCAAGGTTGGTGAGGTAGAGGTTGAGGAGCTGAAACAGCCACCCAAACCATGTGGCCCAGGGTATGCAAGTGGAAGTGGATGGCTAAAGGGGAAAAGGGCCCTTGAAATGAGAGGCTGGAGTGTTAGATGGGACATCCATATGGTTTTGCCAAAACAAGGCCAGGCACAATGGCACATGTCTGTAATCCCAGTGCTTAGGGAGGTTGAGAAAGGAGGATCACTGGAGGCCAGGAGTTCAAGGCTGCAGTAAGCCATGACTGCACCACTGCACTCCAGCCTGGGCAACAGAGCGAGACTTTGTCTCTAGAAGAAAAATGCACAGAGGAAAATGACACATTAGTTACCAGGGTCATCAGTGAACCAGGGGATATCTGGGCGGCGGGAAGATCAAAATGACCCTGAAGAGTCGGCAAGGGGCTTGGCTTATGTCACCCAGCTAGGACAAGGCCAACCTTGACTCATACACTCAGTCCGGCCTCAAGGCACCCCCATGCCCAGGCTTCCTCTTGGTGGGAGTTCATCCAAATGCTGCAGGGACAGCCACACACTTGGGACCACTGAGAGCTCACAGAACATGCACACCCGATCTGTCACCCCAGGTGAGACATACTCAGCATCCCAGCTTTTCCTGCAGGCTCGCTAAAGGCCCATTTTTGACACGTGTGGAAGGATGTGCAACTATTCTCTCACCAACCATTGTCCTAAAATATCGTTCCTCCTCTTAGTTTGTAAGTTATGCTAATGAGGATAGGGTCTTGTAAACAACATTAATAATGAAATATAAGACATGAAGTTCATTTGATAAAATATTCATTAAAGGTTTAAATACATTGGAAGAAAAGACACTGATTTCTGCGTAAAGGAAAACTACAGATCTAAAGAATGAAAGAATCACACATCTGCCGTGATGCGTAAGTTTTAGGAGTTGTAACAGCGGTGCTGTGCAAAATGAAGACAAGCATGGAGTGGCCAAGAAATTAAAGGTGGTCTCCAAAAAAGGTGAACAGGACAAAATGGTAATCAAGACCCTTTCTCTCATTCTTCTGCTTGAGTAGTTACTTTATTTTTCCACAAAGGAGATCAGAATCTGTTATAGTTATTGATAGTTCAACTCAATGAATCACAAATAAATTTCCTAACTTTCAGAATGATTCCTTGGGAGTACAAAATCACTTTAAGGTTAGAAAATATCTGGTTAAAAATTCATACCTTGAAAACTGAAAGGTAAAAAAAAAAAAAAAAAAAAAAAAAAAAGGCAGCTAGCCAGGCCTGTAGTGCTGGACGCATCCTCACCAGGGCCTTTGCTGCTCTCAGGGAAAATAAGGGTCGCCTGCTGACCTGTGTGTCTGTCGCAGCTAGAGACACTGACACAGGGGTGTGGAGCTGTCGATCATCTCCACAAATTCAATTTCCTTCTATAACCTCCGGGAAGCATTTCTCTACTCCCCCAGGCAGAAAGAGCATCTCCCATCTCCAAACTCCCTCCAACTTCATCCAGAGCTCAAACAAAGCCGAGCTCATCCTCAGCTGCTGCAATTATCTGCATGAGATCTACCAGGCCCAGGCCACAAGCAGGGCTGGGTTTGAGTCATGTGCATGTTCTGGGGCAAGCAAGAAAGAAGGTGTGAGACATGCTCAGCGAACACTGGTGAATGAATCAGTGAACAACAGCTTGCTCTTGAGACTCCAGTGTGCCTCACAGAGCAGGTCCCTTGAAATCCGAAGAGGGCAACCCTCTGAGGGCTTCAGGGAGAGACACCACATAGCTCTTGCTCCAATCACTCCAGAGTTCTTTTACACAATCTGTTGGCTTCATAACAAGGAGTCATAAAAATGTGTGTTCTCTACAACCAAGGAAATACCCCTGGGTCTTAATCCAAAGAATTCATCCAAAATTTGAAATCATTATGAGTGTATTCAGTGTATTTCAGAATTATTTCTTATTGTGAAATGCACCACCAAGATCTAATTGAGTAAATTTGGGCAGAACAACTGATGGAATATGCAGCCATAAGGAAGCAACTCTACAGAGACGAGGAACCAACACTCGTACGACCAACCGTGAGTTCTGAGATCAGCATCACTGGGATATAACATTAAGTATATTTGTTGGTTCCAGTTACCTACTGGATTCTCCTTTTACATTACAGGGTCTTCTCTGGGGCCCGCAAAACAGCCTTTGTTAAACCAACTCCAAACATCGCTATATCTCTCTTAAAGCTCAGGTTCCGATTTTGAGCTTGAGTTTATAAATCCCCTCAAGAAATATGGGAAAAATGAAAGAATCATAGAATTTGGTGGTCTAACTCCTGTCCACTATTCCAACTACTCACTTTGTGGCAATGAACCTGGAATTTGCACCTCCAGCCTACTTCTCTCTTTGGAGCTCCAGAACCACCTGTCCCCATTCCTGCCCGAAGTCTCCACATAAGATACTTCAAAGGCATTTCAAACTCAGCATGTCCCAAACTGAGTCCATGCTCCTGCCCTCCTGCCCTCCTGCCCAAAACAGGCCCACGCAGGTCCCAGAGAAGACCCTGTAATGTAAAAGGTTACCTAACTCAGAAAATGGTCCCATCACATCCAGGCCAAAATCCTGAGTCTCTATTACTTGTCCTCTACCACAACCAAATAATCCCTAGCTGCTCTCCATTCTACACCCCAATAGTTCTTGAATCTTCCCACTTCAGTCACCCCAGAGTCTACAGCACGACCATTTCCCTGAGTAACTCCAGCAGCTGCCCGCCCTGGCTCTCCAGTTTTGTTCTTGTCCCTCCCCACGTGTTTCTGCCTGATAGCCACAGCAGTCTTTCTAAAATCCACATCATTCCTCTGCTTAGAACCGTTCAGTGGCTTCTCACAGCTTTAGAACCAAACTGAAGCACTCATCCCGGCTTGCAGGGCCCGCTGAGATGGGTCCCCACAGTCCCATGAACACATCACACCCTGGACTATCTTCCTGACTCTCTTCACCCAGCAAAGGCTAACTCAGCAACCATGTTACACTGTCTTTACCCTCAGACCAGGTGAGGTGCCTCCCACATTACCCCCCCGGGTCTCCTATTTGTCCTTGCATTTGATGTCTTTTTATTTGATTATCCCCTTCATGAAGTTAAACATGATGCCTGTCTTGTTCGGAAATAAAGGACCTAGGTTCAGTGCAGTTGTTTTCCAGGGCTAGCACCTTATCTTCTCTAAGTCTGAATTTGCTCATCTGTAAGATGGAAATATTTTACATCATCTTGTCTAATCTGGAGGGGTACTAGGAATAACAAGAAAATAGAAGTAAAAATAGTCTAAAATGCTTGAAGCTCTCTATAAAAATGTAAAGAATCATCACTACTGTTAGTTTTAGAATACTAGCAGATTATCTCCAGTCCCTGTAAATAGTTTTTTGTGGACCACAGTGACTTTAAAAAACCAAAGTAGATTAATTTGGCTTTGATATTTTTTATGATACCCGCTCTTATCACTGGAGACACTGTAGGGTGTCATAAAAAAAAAATAGGTGAGGACTTGTTACCTCGGAGAGAATGAGGAAAACCAAGAGAGTAGATGAGGAGGCTGCTGAGAAACAGGGTATGGCCCCTTGAGATCAGAAGCTGTCATCTTCCAAGGGGGAATGCACGTACACACACACACACACACACACACAGAGACTAGAGGCAAGGAAACATCAGCGGAAAAGCCCTCTCCTCTCCTCTCCTCTGCATGAATTCCTTCAGCTAGTGCCCTTGCCATGGGGTTGTCCCCCAGCCCTTTCCCTCATCTCAACAGGGCAGTCCAACCATGTCACTGGGATGCTCAGGAGAGGTCACTTTCCAACATTTTCCAGAGGAGTGAGCTTTCTGGCCCATTACTCACACATCCTATGCATAGTTTGGGGCTTGCTTTGTTCTTGAACCATATTTGGATCTACTTAAATCAAATAAGAGAACAAAAGATCTGGAAAGAAGTCGAAGTTCCCAGAGGCAGGGACTCCAGGCAGGTGTCCTGACAAATCCCCGTGGTATGCCAGTGTTCAAAGTTCTCTCCCAGGCCTTCCCCCTGCCTGCCTGTGTGAGTTTCAGTTTCCTCCCCCGTGGACCAAGGATAGCACTGCAGGCACTGTCTCCCTTACTGGGAAGTTGTCAAGGTCAAACGGGATGTGAAAGCCCTTTGTGAAAGGTACAGCCCTGTCTGTGTGGACCAGCCCCTCCCAAGAGACCCTCCCCAGGCAGAGCACAGCCATTAGCACGTGAGCTCTGGGAGGCATTACTCAAAGAGGTTCAGACCCCAGCACAGTGGGAAACAGGGCTGCCCCAGACAAGGACAAGGTCTTCACTCTCTCTCTCCTGCTTGAATCAGGTGTTCAATTCATGTGACACCAGGAAAAGCATGTTAGGGAGGTAGAATCACAAAGTTCTGATAATGCTGTCATGAAAATAGGTCAACCTGCTTTAAGATTCAAACCTGGCCTCAACCCAAGAGTCTGGGTTTTTTGTTGGTGGTTATTTTATTTTTTGGTCAAAAAAGTTTTCTAAAACAATGACAATTGTTCTGACTGTAAATAGGCCAGCCATATCTGCTAAGAAGCAAATCTATGCTACGCATTGTTGTTGAACGCCCCAGCCTGACTCCCAGCGTCCTGGCTCCCTAAGTAAGAATCTGCCTCTTGACAACAGGCTCGGGAGGGATCTGACCCAGGGACCTCTCTGGGCAGGCACCAAGTCGTGGCTCCCCCAGATTCAACCCCTGTGTTCACTTCCCTATTTCTATTAATTAAACTTCATTTGTGAAGCAAGCGTTTCAACAGAAGCCTAGGTGTGAGGAGACAAATGCGTGTGAAAGTGGCGGCTCTGACCCACATTAAAAATTAGGCAACTCAAATTGACACATCCTTGTCCTTAAAAAAAAAAGAGAGAAAAAGAACCAGAAGCATAAAGAAAAGGCATGAATTAAGCTTTTCATTCTTCAGGAAAGCCTCAAGTGCAGATATACTTTCATGAACTTGGCCTATTGAGACACTGTATTTTTTCCCCACCTCCCTTCCCACCCTCCCACCACTCTGGATTTCCAAACCAAAAGCCTCTAATAGAGTCATCTGTGCAGCACAGCAAACAGCAAGGCAGGTGTGTCCTGCAGACACACAGTCTTAAGTCTTTTGTTAAGTACATACACCCAAGACGACAGCTGCAGCAATCCACTGACCAAACAGATTTTTCAACTTCCAAGAACACTGAAGAAGACAGAGTCTTTGACCTTCAAGGAACTTACAGTTAAACTGGGGAACAAAACCCCCAACACAAATGGAACCATAAGGAAGCAATCAAAGGTGAGCTTCCTGAGAGCGGGCACTGGGTCTCCCTTCCTTCTGCATCCTGTCTTAGGATGGTAAGTGTTAGATGGTGAACGGATAGAGGGATGGATGGACAGACGGATGAATGCAGAGGCTATAAATGCAATAAGATGTTAAAGGTGGAAACAAATGGTAAAGGTTCTGCAGGTTTTAAATAAAATAAATAAAACACGAGCATCCCAGAAGGGAGGAATCAGGAACATCAATCCAACCACCTCTGACCCCAGCTCCACGTCAGCACACATCTCCAAGTTTCTTCCCATACTTCATGCTACCTTGTGCTAATTACAGCTGTTTGTGTCCTTTGCCTCCTGTTCAGAAGGCTTGCTGAGGGTAGGATCCATGTGCATCTATTCCCTCTCTCCTCAGCACATATTAGACAACCCATGAGCTACTGAATGAATGAGAATGGCCCAGATAGATAGACAATCCATGAGCTACTGAAAGAGTAAGAATGGCCCAAATAGAGGAGTGGTGGATGAGAACGATCACCCAGGATGTCCAGACCCCACCTGTATCAGGACTTGCCTGACTTGGCTCATCACCTTAAAATCCTACATGCCACAGCTGCTGTCTCTCCAAGACAGGCTGATGCCCGTGACTACAGAAAGTCAATGTCCTCTTTGAACTTTTCCTAAAAAAGGAAAAAAGGACTTTGAAAAACTATGGAGGGGCCCACTCTTCTCCCTTGACCTCACCCACCACTTTATAAAACAGACTATGTCACATGGGAAAACAAATGGCTCTGTCATTCCAGCACCTTACAGCTGGAATGGGCCAGCAACTTGTATACCCACTTAACAAAATGCCAAGGCAACTGCCAGTGTTCCTACCCTCTGCTGGGCACCTCATGTCCATCTGGCAGACCTTTTGATTATAAACAGAGTGCAGACTCACCAAGAAGCAGCCCCTGAGGAGAGTCCCACCTGGTGGTTCTGCAGCCACAGGAGTCCTTATACTGCCTAAGATGAGCATGGGCTGCTGCTGCAGACCCCTCAGGTCAAGGAGGGGCTGGATGAGGTTCCCAAGCATGCCCACCTTGGAACATGTGAAGAGGCACATTTGGGTCTGGCTCTACACTTGGGGGTCATGGGGCTGAAGAGTCCTTTAGAGAGAAGATAGCTCACACTACATTTGGCAAGTACAGGCCAGACAGCCCCAGCCCTCAGCTTGCTGGCAGGACATGCCAAGGCTTGTCCCTATGCTAAATAAGGAGGGTCAGGTAGGGACCAGGCAGGAAGACTGACATTGGAAATGTCTCTTCCACACAAAGTCAGCCTTAGGATCCTAAAGGTAGCAATTAAAAAAAAAAAAAAATCCACTCTATTGGAAGTCAGCACACATGCAAATTTATATCCACATCAAAACTATTTTATTCCCTGAACAAACATCACAAATAAGATTCTGAGGCCAAGTTCTGGGCAGGGATGAGACATAATCTTGCCCATCAGGGGTGCACAGACTAAGGAGATCAGTGAGCTGTGCCTGAGAATGGTAAAGGCTTTCAAACTGAACGGAACTTTCCCCTACAAACTTCACATGATTTCAGAGTTTTTTAAATACGGTTTTAAAATTAATCCACACACCGACCCTCTACCTCTTACACTTTCAGGGGTAACACAGATCTCTGAAAGTTGTTGGGGAAAGATTCACACGCACACAAAATCATCTGTGCCATTTTAGGAAGTTCCCAAATCACCTGGAATCCACTGGAAGGCTCTTAGGAGTCCACAGACCCCCTCACCACGTCCCCTGTCCCAAAGGAAAACTGAGTGTATTAACTTTCCAGGATATTTGCACCAATAGCATTGGACCAGGAAAGGCAGTGGGGGGCCTGGGAGGTGATGTTTTCCCAGGTCATGGCCTGCGGAGGGGCAGCACTCAACTTGATGCTATTGAGCTCCCAGATCCTGAGAGTCCTTGGTTACCCCTACCTAGGGATCCACCTGTAACCCTTCTCATCTACTACTGGTTCCTCTGCCAGGAATGCTTTCTCCCGCAATCTCCAAATATTCACATCCCAATCCTCCTTTCCAAGTCAAGCTCTAATGCCCCCCTTTTCAAATCCCTGTCTGCCCAGCTCCCTACACCTCCAATAACCATGACAAAGGCCTCCCACCACCCAGGATCCACAGCCTGTGCTCGGCCCTTCTCCTGGGTCGCTGGCCACTTTATCAACTGAGCTATAATTTCTCTATATAATGTCCCCTCTCTCTCTCGACTCAGATCCTGAAAGGCTGGGCTTGCACATCTGCTGACTCTTCCACAGTAGAGCCTAGTTGAGGACTGTAAACATGAAATATTTACTGGGAAATGAACGACTGGCTCAGTAAGACACCACAGAAAGGGAGACTGAGAGCGTGAGGGAAGAACCACCTATACAAAGGGGGATTTCTTTCCACCATGCTCGAAAGGCAAGGCAGGGCAATATGGGGTTGGGATATTCCAACAAAAACACAGGAGAATATACTCCCACCAAGGCTGGATGATTAAGGGCATGGGATCTGTGCATACGGTACAAACAATGATAACCAGGAGAAGGACCCCAGATGTAGGCTGATGTAGAAATTAGCATAACTTTGTGAGATCAGTCCGAAGGCTCCACTGGAGACAGCAGCTTTGAGACACCCAGAGTCTATCCTGATTCTGAGCAGTAACCACAAACCTAGAGATGTGGTCAAAATTAAGCAAGAATCAGCTTCTGTGCTAGAAGCATCAACCAGAGGGGCCTTCTTGCATGTGCCTCTTATTAGTAGAGAGTAGACTTGGGCAAGACAACAGCACAGTTCTGAGTTCTAGCTCAGCTATATCCAGCCCTAGGGCCCCCGGCCTGCTTCTCTCCACAGGCCTTCGTTCTCCTGTACTTCAGCTGAGAACATTAGATTATAACTCAGAATCTTGTGAGCCCTGATGTTCTAGAAAGCCATTAAATATATAACAAATATCTGCTTGGTCTCATAGTGGACTAAGGCCCTGAGAAGTGGTGGTGAGAAAGTTACAGAAAAAAAAATGTTAAGGCTCTTTCTTTTCCTGGAATGCGTTCTCTACTTGGGTAAATTTGATACAAAAATAGTGATTAGGTGACTGAAGTAATATCATGTCTTTGTGTGTGTGATGTGAATGGACCTGCCTAGCAGAGGTACAAAAAGAAACATCCCACAACATTAGAGGGTGGTTATCTCTGGGCTACGGTCTGTAGGTAATTGTTACTTACAATTTTCTGTGAATTCTAAATTTTGTACATTAACAATGTATTTCTTTATTTAGGTAAAATGACACCCTCAGCTCTCAGGGTGGACTAGGGAGGAGGTGCATACACATTAGCCACACATCCAACATAACAGGGATCTGAGCATGTTTCGGTGACAAGAACAAAGTTCTCATACATGTGCAAGGCTTCACTTTGACAAGCAGTGAGCATCAATTCTTTCTTGTGAGCTGGATAAACCACCTTCAAGATATGCAGAGCAGCAATTAGCCCCATTTAGACAGCAAGATTCTGACTGGCCGAGACAGGATACCTAGCCCCTTAACAAGGTCTCCAGACTGCTTACGTGGCCAAACCTGGACTTGGGTCCAGACCTTCTACCTCCCAGTCAGTGCCCTTTTCTTTACCTACTGCCACTTACTAACTTCATTTGCAAAACAAATACCAAATGGCCATTGTATGCCAACTGCTGTGTTGAGTGAGTGTGTATATGCACAGATATACATGAGAAGATTTTGAGAACTGAAGAAACTCTGAAGAAGACCTACATGACTACTTTAAGAAACGAACGTCTGCAATTTAAGAAAGACAGGTGTATCCCATTTGTTTCTTCATTCAACAAATACTGAGTGTTTGCACTGGGAAATAAATGCTGAGCAAAATAGGGCATGGTCTCTGCCTTCACAGGTCTTGTGCCAAAAAGGGCCAAGTGAGGTTATGAGGATGCTTTACCACAAAACTGTCCCTGCATCTAGAGGAAGTCACAATTCCCACTCTACAGATGGTGAATGTCTCTTGCTTCAGGCCGATAGACAGGATTACTTCAACTGCAAATGTATTCATTTGCCCCACAAACAAGTACCTACTGTGCACAAGGCAAGATGCTTGGTACCATGGGAGAGGCAAAGGAGATGGCCAAGCATCTGCCAGGCACTTTCTCTATTCGCTGTGCTAAACATTGTGAAAGACACACCTAACTACCTAGCGCCGAGCACCGGCTGAGCAGTACTCACTGTCAGTGAAACCAGAGTGTCCAGATGAAATCAAACCTCTCCATCACTACAGGTGAATGAGCAGAGCAAGAAAAACTCTTGATTCTTTCTTTACCTCACAAACCTTATGGGCCTCTCATATAGGACATCACATATTCCTCCACAACTCCCTCAAAAGAAAGCACCCTCATTTTTTGAGCATGGCACATCTGAATGGTACCCTGTTACCCCTTCCTAAAAGGATGCAGGAGCAGAGAAGGTGATTTTAGGTGGCCAGTTGTAGGACAGTGCCATGAGGACAAGAAAAGGACTGCAGTGTCTTTGTATCTGCCTGCAGCCCTTTTTGATAAAAATGTGAAAAGCAGTACCAGTCTGTCCATGTGACTGGAATGAAGTCTTGAATCTTTTCACAAGCCCTGCCCTGGCCCCCCTGGACCACTGGCGGCTTCCTCAGTTCCAAGACACCCTGCACAGTACTGCCTTCACCTCGAGTCTTTCTGTCCTTTCAGCAAAAGTGCTTTGCCTGTGTCGGTGCCAGACAGGAAACAGCGCACAGTAGGAGGGGATCGCACCTGATAGGTCAGAGCCACACATCTGCCCACTGCACCACTCAAAGCCCTGCTTGCTAAGATGCAACTGGTCTGCAGCTGGTTGAGACCCTATGTTCAGTTCAGAGCAACCCTGATTTACTGGAAGCATGTTTTTGAAAATCACTGGGTAAATACAATTTTGTTCCTTTCTATGTGAACAAGAATTGTTCACTAGTGTCTCAACAATTCCCTCAGTAAATTCCCTACAAATCTCTGTAAAAGACAAAATAGCCACTTATCAAACCTCAGAAAGGATATCATTTCCTAAATGATAAGGTTTTTTGGTTCAGATGTCATATATGAGGCATCTTTAACTGGGGTGCCCTATAATAACAAGGTCTCTTAAGTAAAAGCAACCAAAACAAAAAACTACTTAGGAAGATGTTTCAAAATTAAATAAGGAAAGAGAAATGTGATTATGATTAGCTGAAGTTCAAGTTGTGATTTACTGTTTTTAACATGTTTGCTCCGTCCATCTGTTTGATTCCAGAACTCCTTGGAATGTCTTTTCTGGTGATTTCACATTTGTTGAATGAGCCTGCCAATGTCAGCTTTAGCTTACTGTTGAGAGTAAAAATATTAAGACAGTCTTCTCAATTGCCGTTTGGAACACCAACGTTATCCCTGGAAGTCACCTGCAGGCCTGACTTAGAGGACAGCTCCAAGCGTGTTCTCCAGTCGAGAGCTGATGGCTAACTCCGGCTCCTCCTCTGCCTGCTGCTCAGGCCTGGTCAGAGGAATCCCCTCCATCCCCAGCATACCCATCCTTGTCTGGGCCCTTTACTCCCCGTTCCTCAAAAGGATACAAACAGCTTCCCAACTATGGCCTGGCCTCTTCTCTAAAGCACAGCTCTGTTCTTTTTTTTTTTTTTTTATACTTTAAGTTCTAGAGTACATGTGCATAACATGCAGGTTTGTTATATATGTATACATGTGCCATGTTGGTGTGCTGTACCCCTCAACTCGTCAGCACCCATCAGCTTGTCATTTACATCAGGTGTAACTCCCAGTGCCATCCCTCCTCCCTTTCCCCTCCCCACAATAGGCCCCGGTGTGTGATGTTCCCCTTCCCGTGTCCAAGTGATCTCATTGTTCAATTTCCACCTATGAGTGAGAACATGTGGTGTTTGGTTTTCTGTTCTTGCGATAGTTTGCTGAGATTGATGGTTTCCAGCTGCATCCATGTACCTACAAAGGACACAAACTCAACCTTTTTTATGGCTGCATCGTATTTCATGGTGTATATAGCATAGCTCTGTTCTAAAGTACATCATCCCCCAGGCATGCTTTGATTTGCAGGGCCAGTGCAAAATGAAAATGCAGGTCCCCTTGTTTTAAAAGTATTAAGAATTTCAAGAGGACAATAGCATAGCATTAAGCTGAGCATGGGGCCCTGGGCAAGTGCACAGGACACACACCCATGAGGCCTTCCCTAAAGAACTAGCACCTCAACAATTTCCGCCAAACTCTTTACTATGGCATTCAAGGTCTTCTACCACCTGGCTCCACTGCACCACCCTCCTTGTCGATCTCAGCCTCCAGAAACCCAGGAATCATCATCATCTCACAGATTCATCCTCACCATCCCATCTCTGTGCCTTGCAGGAAAGTTGAAGGCTGCCTCCTCCATGCCCTCACTCAGCCCCTTAAAGACTTCCAGCTGAGTGGGGTTCTTCCTTGGCTAGAGCAATGAACTGTTATTTGTCTAAATGCCCAGAGCCTGGCATAAAGTGAGCATCAAGAATGAACCTGTCAGCTCCCTCTCCCTCACCTCTGCTGGGCCACTCCTCCTTCCACTCCACTCTGCCCCCAACAGCTATGCCTGTAAAACCATCTCTCCTTCAGGGCTGGCTCAGATACCACCCCCCGCCCCCCATCCAGTCCTCCTGTATTGCCCCAGCTGGATGGGGCCCTGCTCCACTCTGGGCTCCCTCCAGTTTCCCACCTCCCTAACAGCACTTGCCCATATTCCACCTTATATCACAGAATCTACACACTTGACCCACCACACATTCCAACTGGGCCGCAGACACCCCAGGAAAGGGTCTTCTTGTGGTTCCTTTCCATCCCCCACAGACTTTGGGGTGTTCTGTATGCAGCAGAGGCTCCATACGTAATTTCTGACTGAATGACAAAAAGCAGATTAAGTGAAATTTCCCCCTGCCATACCAACCCCTCTCTTAAAATAAATCTTTCCAAAACACACCCAGGTTGAGAGGACGTAGAATTAAAAGTTTATAAAAGTAGTAAAGGTAGAATCAACTTAATGTTTGAAAGAAGTGCCTTTGGAATCAATCTAAAGAAGCCGCATTCCTTAAGTATTAAAGGGAAGGAAAAAAGAGGCTGGATTCCATCTACTGGGAATTCTGCATGACAGAATTCTACCTGAGGAGCTCTGCCTGTATTGCCTCATAGCCCTCACATCTCCAGGGCGGCCACTGTTGTAATCTCACACTATTGTAAATGCCTCCCTCCGCTTCCCCCGGTGAGACCCTCCATCTCTGTGGGGAAATCCTTTCCCCATGTGGTTTTGGTAAAAGAGACTCCATCTTCTGGCCACTGCAGGGCCAGAAAACTCTCCTCCCTTGGCCACCACAGAAAAGAACAGACTGTGCCCCATGCCAAGCACTCAGATACCTCCATGGGATTCCTCTAATTTTTCTATTAGAAAAATGCTCTCTTTTGGCTGGGTTGCCACACTGGTAAGATATAAATCCAGGGCTGCCAGTGGCTATTTCGCCACCACATCCTAGGAGCAAGCCAAACAGAGACAACCCCTGCTGAGAGGTGAAGAGACAGCTCCCTCCCCGGCAGCCCTGGAATCGAGCACCACCTGAGGTCAGCTGCACCTTTCACAGAAGTCCACTGAAACCGGGCCGTCACTTGCAAATGAGGGAGTCTGAGTCAGTACAATTCAATGAGAAGCCACCTATTATCCCCACCTCGCAGATGAGGAAGCGGAGCCTAGGGAGATGCAGCAAAGCACTCCAGACCACATGGCCAATAAACAATGGGGCCAGCGATAACCTCCCTGAGGCCCACACCTCACTATTCTACGATGGGTGTTACCAACCAGAGGCTCTATAGCTCCGATTGCCCCTACAGAAAATGAAAGAGAAAATATCGTGAACTGTGCCTTTGGAACCAATATGAAGAAGCTGCACTTCTTACATACTAAGAGGAAGAATAAGAACTGACTGGTGACATGATTTAAAGCAATGCCCTTACAAAGAGCCAAAAATCAACACATAGGTGTACAATGTAGGCATTTATCAATTCTACTTAGTGAATCAAATGAATCAGCATGGAAATTGAATGGAAAAAGCACTGAGATCCTTTGGTGGTGATATGGGGTAAATCCTGACTGGCTGCTATTCAGACTGCCCGCCACGTTCCACCAGATGGTAACAGCCCAAAATAAAAACTGCTGCAAATGCAATTTAGACAAATTCAAGAATCGTATGAATAATGGCTCCATAATAGCTTATTAAGGGGAGTTACACATATTTAAAGCACACTCCTATGTTTTTGAGATGATGGCTGGAAGGTTATGGGGTCTTCCCACAGCAGCTCCCTTAATTCCATTCTCAGTGGCACAATGCTGGACTGGAAAAACCATTTGTCTGATGGAGGATGGAGATTCTCGCGTTCTTACGGGAAAACATCACAGAAAACAATGACTCTGCTCAATGGCCTTTAGTAATTCTGCACTCTGAAGATTTCACTGAGAATCCTCTCATCCATGGACTGAACTTTACTTAAATCCACTTAAAGTTTCAGAGGATAACACTCACGAGAAAACTTTCATTGGTTGCCATTTTGTTTTAAGAAAGCAAACTGACCTATGAGTCAAACTTTAGGAGACTCTTGGTATTTTTGCAATATAACAAATGTCAGAGGCATCTTTCAACTTCACCATGGGCCACTGTGATGGAAACAGACAGTCACGTTTCCCGTTGAAAAGCAGCAGCATGCTCCCGCTGTGGGTCAAGTGTCTTATCCGAGGCCAAGACATCCAGGAGAGCCGAGAAGGTAAACCTGCCACCAACACCACCAGCGTCTTGTAGCTTCCTCAAGCATCAAAAGAGAGGGAACGTTCCCACCAGACACAAAAATCTCCTCCCAGTGAAAGCCTGACAGCTTTGGAAAAAATAACTAATTTGTCCAGCCATTTATAAGCTTAATTTTAAGAACAGAAAAAAAAATTGCCAGTTCAGGAATATTCTTCCCATTTCTAACAAGATGTTTTGAGGATTCTCTTAGTGACTTTTGCCAGTATCATCAAATACTGCAATTAACAAAACACCAGGTCTCATCACATGCTCAACTACAGGTGTCTAGCACCTTTTCCGATAGAGAGAACTGACTGGTGATTTTTTAAATGGACATGACTAGCAGAAAATCTACCTGAATACATTAAACCAATTGGTGTGTGTCCTTACTCTCACAAAGTAACGACGGCATGAAGGGACACTGCTATTTGTCTACTGGGCTGTTAGTTTATGCCTTCTTTACCAGCAAAAGGATGACTGACCCTGGACCTTGCAATGCTGTGTACCATGGCCACACCTGTGGTGTGGGAATTCAGAGATCTCCTGCCATGTACTTGTATCGCTCGTAGAAAAGCAGGAAGTCAAACAACAAATGATCAGAGCTAATAACAGAAGTGAGCATAATCCTGATTCAATCCAGTTCCTATCTATTGCTGACAAGACAAAACCGGAAGCTGCCTGGAACCACGCCCCCACCCCACACCCTGACTTTTCTGCCCCACCACTCCCCTTCCTGCCCATGCACAGCAGCACCTCCACACCTTCAGGTTGGCAAGTGCCTCTCTGAACTCTCCCCTGACCTTGACCTGCATTCCCATCCCACAGAGCAAGGTTCTCTTTTCCTCCCAGCTCCCGCAGCTTCCTGTGCACAGATTGGGTATTACCCTCATGACATCATGCAGGACGCAGGTATGGGCACCTCTGCTGCCAGCACTGTCCTATAAGCTCCTCTGGGGTCTGGCCTATACTCAGTCCTCTCCAAACACCCTAGGCCAACCATGTGCCAGACACATCCTGGAGGCACACATAATGCTGTGGCATTCAACAAAGAAGACGATCCCGAACACGTAGATGTGCCTGGCCTGTGCTCCCGTCTCAAGACCTCAATGGGGTTCTGTTGAGAAGACACCACTGCAATGTCATCGAGGAATCCAGGGAAACTCATGTGATGAGCAGGAGCCTGTTGTGTGGGTCTGAGCAGGGTCTTAGCCTGTGGGCTTCACGGGGCTTAAAGTCATCTCAGGGCTTACTTTGGGATCTCTGGCTGCTCCCATGTAATTCCTGGAGTGTCAAAAGCAAACCTGCGGGTTGGGTGTGCATGTGTGATTAGTGCATATGAATGAGAACACGTGTGGGGCAGCACACACGTGAGTGATGGTGAGCATGAGAAGGTTCCTGTCTGCTCAGGGGTGTGAGTGTGCTGGGGGTGGGGGAGATGCCACAGCTCCCCAAGGGAAGGCCCTGTGATGGTGAAGTGTTCACAAGGATGGACTTCTCGTAGAATTTAACCAGCTTGTGAGAAGAAGCCGTTAAGGGCTGGAAACAAACCCCCGCCTTTCATCCATCTGGGAGAATTTCATAGTCAATGGTTTTGACCCACACTTAACAGTTTATGTTCTATGTAATCTGATTTACATTAGAATTAAAAATAAACACTTCCCTGCCATCAATGGAATACACACCTGATGAGGTGCTGAGGAGAACACCAAGGGAGACAGAGACAGTACCCTCGTGATGGAGATCCGGTAAGAAGGGTTCAAAGGAGAATGAGCACATCCCTTTAACACCATCCCATGAGCTGGAAATATTGCAAAGGCACTTCCTCCAGTGCAGAGGAAGGGACGTGTGCACATGGTGCCTGTGTAAGCAGGTGTGTGCATGGCAGAGGGAAGGGGAGACAGGGCAGCACCTTCATCATTTAGAACAGAGGCCACCTGAAATGTGTGGAAACACTGAGAATCCTTGCTGTACGCATTGAGCACCCTGAGATGGGGCTCAGGCTCATCTTCTCACCCTTCCTGCTCCAGAGCAGTGCAATGGAAAGGACCCCCTGGGCCTCCAAGTCAAGAGACCGATACTGTACACCTGCTTTGCCAAGAGTCCCTCACTCAATTACTTGCTTATTCCTCAACTCTTTCATTTCAGAAAAGTGTAGGGAGCAGATGGTGGTGATGGTTACACAACAATACAAATGTGATGTCACTGAACTGTGCTCGTAAAAATTGCTAAAATGATACACTATATCTCACCACAATAAAAAGGATAAGGAGAGCCCACTATGTGCCAGTCACTGGACACACTTTGTTCATGCAATCATTCATTCATTCAACCATGTATAGAGGGCCTGTGTGCCCAGAGCTATTCAAGATACTGGACATACAACAGTGAAAGAACAGAAGAAACTTCTTGCCCTCCTGGAGATGTCATTCTAGTTGGGGAGACAGACAATAAATGGCATAAGTAAAATGTCCCATATCGTGGACAGGGAGAAGTACAAAGGAGAAAAATAAAGCCAAGAAGTTCAGTATGGAGTGTCAGGGGCAGGTGCAGTTTTAGACACCGGGGCCAGAGCTGGTGTCACTGAAAAGGTGACTCTGAGTAAAGATCTAAAGAAAATGAGAGTCAGCCACAGAGATATCAGTATAAAAAAAAGGTCCTAACAGAAGGCCGAGCAAGTGCAAAGGCCCTGGGGCACAGCAAGCCTGGCACAGCTGAGGAACAGCAAGGAGACAAGTGTGGAGGAGTGCGGGGAGGGCACAGTAATAGGAGGCCAGCTGGGAATAAAGGGACGCTCCTACGGGGGTGCAAAACAAACGTCAGGCCTTTCCTGCCAGCAGTCAGCATAGAGAATAACCAGACCAATTAATAAACAATCATAAATGATGCTGTCAAGAAAACAAGTTGGCCATAATGATAGAGAAAAATATGGGAGGACTTTTTGGATGGAGGAATCCATGAAGGCCTAACGGAGGCAACATCTAAGCTACAAACTAATGGATAAAAAGGAGTTTTCAGGTGGAAAACTATGTTTGAAAACTCTGTGGCAACAAATATTTATCATTCAAAGGACACTGAAATGATGCTGATATGGCCAATATGCCATGGGTGAGAGAGAGGATGGACAGGGACGCAGGAGAGAGGCAGGGACGACACCCAGCCTGTGGACGCCAGCACAAAGCCTGAGTTGTGTTCATATAAAGATGGTCTATGAAGGAGCGTTTAGATGGGGAACATGCTCGGCTTTGTTTTTAAAAGGCCACTCTGGAAACTGTGTGGAGAAGAGACTGAAGGCACAAAGGATGGCGGTGGTTTAGATCAGGAAGGTGGAAGCAGAGACAAAGAGAAGTAAGTGGAGAGGTTCACAAAAAATCCAGAAGGCTGGGCACCATGGCTCACGTCTGTAATCACAGCACTTTGAGAGGCCAAAGCAGGTGGATCACTAGAGCTTATGAGTTTGAGACCAGCCTGGGCAACACGGTGAGGCCCTGTCTCTATAAAAAATACGAAAATTAGCTGGGCATGGTCGTGCATGCCTGTAGTCCCAGCTATTCAGGAGGCTGAGGTAGGAGAATTGCTTGAGCCTGGGAGGTCGAGACTGCAGTGAGCCAAGATCGTCTCACTGCATTCCAGCCTGGGTGACAGAGTGAGACCCAATCTCAAAAACATAAATAAATAAATAAACCAGAGGCAGAGAAAGCCAAAAAAGTTGATGATTCCGATGGTAGGGGGATAAAAAGAAATCTAAGACATTCTCAGGCTCAACTTGTGGGGTCAGCACCTAGGTGGACCTGACACCATCCACTGGGACTGGAAGGGCTGGGAGCGGCCAAGCTTGGAGAAAGACCTGGGTTCCATTCTGCACGTGGCAAGCTTGAGATGCTTTTGAAACATACAAGTCTAGAAGAGCAACAGGTCAGGGGAAGAGATGTAAATCTGGCAGTCAACAACAAATCAGCATGTAAAGAGAGAAAGAGACAGAGTTTGGTAACCTCAAACAAATTAGTCCATGGACTGAGTGGTAGTTTTCTCACTTGTAAAACCAGGGTAATGTCTAAGGCACTTCCAGAGAATGTTATGAGTCCAATCGCTGAGCGTCAGAAGTTTCCTACCACCCGTTCCTTTAGAGAGGATTTGTCCAGCAAGCCTGGCCCTGGGTCTGGTTTGGACTGTCCTACCAAAGCAGAACAGCTTGGGACAGTCACAATCATCGCCACACAGGTCACCCTTTTCTGTAACTAGGCCTTTGCAATAAAACTCACTGTCTTACGCAGAGATACAAATGGGGGACGTCTAAAAAAGACAGTATTATTTTCCTGTTTAGGGTTCACGGTTAACTGACATACCTGTAGGTTTGGTTCCTATGGAGAAGTGTGGCTATCACCCTGTGGACAGGACAGAAGTGGCCCGTCCTTTCCCAGCTCCCCCACCTCTATCCCAGCCTCCCTGAGTACAGAGAACCCCTCATGACTATTATGAAAGGCCTGAGTGAGACTGTGGGATCCTGGCCAAACACACCCCATTCGTATAACCAAATATCGACAGCTATGGCTGCCAAATAAACAATCCACGGAGCTGGGCAAGTGGGTGCATGTGACAACTCTCTCCAGCCACCCTACTGCCCCCCCTGCCACAAGGCACAACCTAAGTGTTTGGGTTTCTGTGGGTGGAGGAAAGTGTTTGTGAATGGTGTCAGGTTTTTCTGTGTCTAAATCCTGAATCTCCTTTTCCTTCTCTTCCATAATTATCCATCAAATCAAATCACATCACCAGAGAGAAATCCACAGCCAAAGCTTGCCCTCATCAACTCATCTCCAAAGAAAGATTCAGACATGCACAGGAAATGAATCATTCAGATACTTCCCCACAACAAACTTGATCCTAAACTCCCTTTCCTGCCCTCCCCACTTAAGAAACCCCTGTCCTGACCCAAAGCCCACGAAGCACCCAAAATCACCAGTGGTAGACAAGGATGTCATTTAGGAATAATGGGCTGCATTCACAGGAAGGAGTGAGGCAGCCAGCAGATTTGCCCCAGTTCCCCCAGAGGAGGGTGTGGACTGGCCTGAGAGCCATCCACTTGACCCTGGCTGGACCAGTCCTGCACACTGCATCACAAGGCACAGTGTGACTCATCTGTCAATGCCCAGCTCTAAGCTCACTTTTTCCAGGAAGCCTTCCTTGACCATTTTTAGCCTTTGCTAATGACTCGTTCTTTGAAATTACGGTACTTAAATTTATCCTGTTCATTTGGCACTTACCACATACTGCAGAGTGATATGTGTTAGACTGTACCTTGCACTTAATATTTTGCTCATGCATTAAACAGTGTGTGAGAGTCTGTATGTTTGGATGCACATGGATGTGTATGTTTGCATGTGCTATCTTAACTTCTTTGTTCAATTTCCTTTGAGCTATGACCATTGACAATCCTTCCCCTAAGAAGGTACAATCAAGATATAATTATCATGAATATAGCTACGTTGACGTTTACAGTTCAAAGCCAGAAAAGCTCCTCTACGATATTTGTAAGCCTATGTTGAATTTGTGTTTAGTACCATCACCTCTACTTTCCATAACTATACCTCAGGGCAATCAATAGAGGAGTTCAGGTAAGTATCTCTGGAGCAAAAACAAGTAACCAAGTATTCATGGAGTGTTCACCATATAACTTTGGAATTATGCTTAGTGTACATATAAAGGCATTTTAGAACCTCCCCCACAAAATAAGCTTTCTCATTAATTAGAAGACAATCCTTCCAGAGCATTCCATTCCTAAGCACTGTTGTTAAGTAAGTTTTACTGAAAGGAAGTCCTTCATCTTTGAAGCAGAATAAATTCCTGAAAAAGGCTCTGTAAGTTGAAATGTAAATCAAATCTAACTTTTACCACAGAAACAATGTTAAATTAGACAATTATGTTCTGGACCAAAGACCAATTGCCAGTATTTAAAAGGAATAATTACATTTTGTTTCAAAGAGTTATGAATTGCAAGCAATCCTAAAGATTATCCGTATAGTTAAGGACCATAATCATAATAGTTACCACTATAGAACGATGCCAGAGATTATGCTAGATGCATTTCATATGTTCAGCATGTAATTTCTCCCAATAGCCCTAGGAACCAAATCTTTCACTTTACAAAAGAGAAAACCAAGGCCTAGGGCTGCTGTGTTTCAACTAAGGCTCTGCAGCTACTTAACAGCAGAGCAAGAATTTAAACTCAGAAGTATCTGGCCCCAAAGTCAAAGATCTTTCTACTATCCCAAATAGCCTCCCCAAATCAGTTATAAAGAATACATTTAATACTGCATAGTTGAATGCCTGATATCAATTAAACAGAGTTCTAGAGAAACAATCATATTTTATCAAATGGATTTAGTAAGAGCTCCAAGACAAAGACCATCTCTGAAAGGCTAGGGTACCCTAATACTAGTAGGGAGAGTTCAGACAGGGCCTGAGACAGTGAATTATTAGAATCTCCATTGTATATGGAGACCTAACACATTCACTCCTTTAACAAAATATTGAATAAGTACCTACTATGTGCCAGGCACTCTTCTAAGTGCTATGGATACAACAGTCAACAGAGTCCTCCGTTGTGGAACCCACATTCTAGTGGAGAGCACAGAGATGACAACCCCTGGCCAACACGTATGCCTAAGCCAGTGAGCAGTGGTAAGCACTTGGGAGGGTAAGTAGGACATGGCATGCCTCTCCAAGGGCAGAGGGATGTGAGAGCTTGCAGTGTGGAAGGGAGGCCTCAACTGGAGATGCGTGAGATGTTAGCTTCTGGATAGATTTGAAACTCCAGACTCGGTAAGATCACTGAGGGAGTGACTGCTGATGGAAATAGGAGGAGAAGGTCTAAAGACTCCTCCAGGCACTCCAACAAGACAACAAATGGCCAGGAAGAATCAGGAAAGGAGACTGAGAGGAAACAACAGTGAGGCAGGGGGGAACACCAAGAGAGTGTGGTATCCTGGGAGCCAGGAGAAGATGAGAACAAAGTGCATTAAGGAGGGAGGATGTTAGATGTGGAATTAAGTACAGTGAGGGATGGAAACTGACCACTGGATTTAACAGCAGGAAGACCAGTTGTGATCCTGATGACAGCAGATTTGGTAGGCTGGAGGGAGCAAAAGCCTGATGACGATGAGTTCCAAGAGGAATATGAGAGGAGGAATAGGCAGCAGGGAATATGGAAAATAATTTGAAGCATTTAGCCACACAGGAAAAGAGAAATGGGGTAGTAGCTAATGGCTGAAAAGGAATCAATAAAGGGTTACCTAAGTGGGAGATATTAACAAGAGCATGTTTGTGTGTATTGACTGGGAAGATCCAGTCTAGAAGAAAAAGCTGACAGAGCAGGAAAAAGGCAGGAGAACTGCACTGCCATATACTTCAACAGGCAAGGCTGGATGCAACCTGGTGTGCAAGTGAAGAAGCTGGCCTTAGCAAGGGGTGTGCATGGTCACCCATGCTAACAGGGGAGGCAGCAATATCTGTGGACAGAAAATGTGGCAGTGGGCACTTTTGAGAAGTTCTCTCCTGGTAGCTTGAATTTTCTCAGGGAAATGGGAAGTAAAGCCATCGGCTGAGAGTGAGGCTGGAAGGTGCTGGAGGTTTCAGGAGAGAGGAGAATACATGAAATCACTCACTAGAAATGAGAAAGAATGGTCCTGAATGTAGCATCAATGCTGGTGGCATGAAGTTCTTGCTTGAAGTTGGTGGTCATTTTAAAGAATACCAATCATCATAGCTGAATGACATTTCCAATCATGCTTAGCTGCTAAGCTGCAGGTCTGTAAGAGGGTGAAGAGCTGTAGCGAAGCAGGTCTGAGGTCTTGCCAAGACAGTATGCAATACTATCCTCCCATCTTCTTTCCACAGAACTTCATTATCCACAAACAGTCACATGATCTCATTTGATCCAAACAGCCCCTTGATGTGTCCATCTCTGTTAAGGGAGGACCCTGAGGCTCAATTAGGTTAAACCACTTATTTAGAGTCATGAGGCAAGGTCTTCTAACCCCCAGCCTAGTGCTTTGCCCACGCCATGCTCCTTTCAGTCAGAAAGAAACCTATAAGGAGAACTCCTCATTCTCTAGGAATTCCTGATGCAAGCCTGCCTTGCAAGACTGGCAAAAGCCTTGACCCTTGCTTCTGCCTCAGCCCGTCCAGCCAGCAGTGTACATAGTGTATACAGCCCAGGCAGCGTATACGAGACATGTCCATAACTACACAGAGATTAAGCAATTAAGCTGTTCATTGCAATAAAGTATTTATTAATGAAAATATTCTGAAATCCAGACTTTGGGCTTGGCTTATTTTTTATGAATACATGGTTTTCTGTGAGTGGCTATGTTGTCTGCCCTTTATCTCTTATTACATTAATCCTAGAGAGTGAGTTCTCACTCCTCCGTAATCAAACACTTGAGGCTCACCCTCTGGTGAGGTGGGAGTAGAAATACAGTTCTATTTTGAAAGGTGGCTGAATTCTTTAAGGTCACAAGGGCACCTTTAAATGAAGCAAAGGCAGTAATTTACTCAGAAGAGACTTTGAGGTCTGACATTTACGAATACCCCAAGTAGGGAATGGCTGTGTGTCTAACATCTTTTGTTCAACAGCACAGGAACTCAGATGAGCAACAAAGCCTCTTTCATAATGAAAACTGTGTGCTCCCTACAGATCCTGTACAGAGATTATAAATAAATTCTTATAATTTTAGTGTAACGTTGGACATCAACAATAATAAATTTCACATAGGTCAAAGTGAACTTTAGCGATGAACTATTAGTGAGTGTGTGCTGAATTGGGGTACCATGCCTCAGGTACCATGCTATGCATCCACGGGAGATCCTGCAGTGAATATAGCTGGTCCCTTCTCTCACCAAGATTACTGTCTCCATAAGACTCAAAGACAGTACATAGAGGAATTCAGAATGCAAATGCTACTTGGGCCAGGAGTTTGCATAAGGAATTACGGTGCTGCCTAATCTGCTGCTCCCCTTGGGGAGGACGACTGCTACCCGCACGGCTTGTTAACAGATAGATGAAGAGTCTACCGTGAGCAAAGAGCATGCTAGGCTCAATCCGAGCCCTGAAGGAAAACAGCAGGGCTGACAGTAGGGAAAGAACTTAAGACAGACCTTTGTCTCAAGTTGCTTAGCATGTGATGGAAGAACACCCATGGAAGAGCTGCCTAAATGGTGCAAGTTTCCGAAAGGGAGGCAAACAAGCTGCCGCAGGAGCTCTGGGGGAGGACTGGTGGGGCACGGGTCTGCTCCAGAGGCCCTCTCTGCCCTCCTTTCAGCCAACAGCTCCCTTTACTCAGCAAACAGCTCTCAAGTGGGTCGCATGTGCCAAGCTGTGGCACATGTGTGGAAGACACAGCAGTGAAAAAGACAAAGTCTCTAGTCCTCTAGGAAGCGACTTCCTAGTGTAGGGGAAGCGAGGGAGGGCAGACAATGAGTATGTGTCAGGTGCCATTTGGAACTCAGGCAGGGCTGGCAGAGATGAATGTGGGTGCTATTATGGGAGAGGGTGGTCAGGGAGGACCTCTCTGAGAAGATGACATTGGAGCAGAGACCCAGGTGATTAGGAGTAAATCAAACACGCATCCAGGGAAGCACACACAGGCAGAAGGAAGAGGAGAAAAAATGCTTGGGGTGAAAGGGTGCCTGGCATTCTGAAGAACAGCAAGGCAGTCACTCGTGCAGAGAGAAAAGGGATGTCAGTAAGAGGTGAAGGGGGAGCAGGCACTGGCAGATCACATACTCTCCAGGCTATGGTAAGAACTTGCTATGCTCTGAAAGCTGGGAAGACTTCAGACTGACAGGTTTCCTTAGGGAGGTGTCTTCCCATTGTCTAGAAATTCTCAGACACAGCATTTATAAATTTTCAGTACCTAATCATTCTTCACTTTGGCCACCCCGATTGGAAAAGGCTAAGATGTAGAGAACTGGTATTATTTGAAATTTGTCTGCTATTTACAGTATAAGTAATACTTTCTACAGAGAAAAAGGGTCATGGGAGAGAGCAGTTTGTGCCTCAGTAGGTGGGTGTACTACATATTCTACTTGTTATTACTCTGATATCACATTTGGGGAGCAGAAGTATTCCCAATGGAGACTCTGGGTATTCTAGTTCAATTCCTCCAATAGACAGTATTAAGTACCAAACCACATTATCAGCTATTTAAGACCAACGGGGTACAGTTACCTCCTACTTGATAAATAAGGCAACTTAAGCATAGAAGATGCATTATCTTGTTTTTCACCTTATGCAATCATACATACATATTATGATTAGTATAAATCATACTACACAAGGTTCCACATACCTTTTGAAGTTCCTCAGTATATTTTCTGGAATTATCAGTGCAACTGAACTTAAACAGAAGACACTAGTAATCTATCAGACTGACTTTCCTTCCCTTTCTCCCTCCTCTCCATTTAACAAGAATCAAAAATTTTCTACAAGCCACTATATTGTGTGTATTTGAGATTTTGGCCATGTAGATAAATAGAGCTCAAGACACTCAAATGAAATTATATCTGCTAAATTTTCAGCAAACGAGTCAATGCAATAGCAATGACAAATCATCTTCCAAAGTCTCAATGTGTGTATGTGTGTGTGTGTGTGTGTGTGTGTGTTACAGTCAAAAATTCTCCTGCAATCTTGCTTTTAAAGAGTAGGAAGCTTTCCAAGAATCTGCTGATGAAGGACTTGAGTTACTGATATCAAGAATTATTATAAAGGCATACTAATTAACACAGTACAGTGCTGACAGACAAATTTGCCACTAAACAATGAACCCAGAAATAGATATGGGCATATAAGGAAATGTGATTTGTTATAAAGCATGTATTATAGAGGTGGGGAAAGGGTTAGACTTGCTGAAACACTGATAATCCACATGGAAAAAAATTAAACTGGGCCCCTACCTCACACCACACACAAAAATCTACTAGAAAGCAACTGAAGACCTAAATGCTAAAGGCAAAAAAAAAAAAAAGAAAAAAGTTTCAGAGGACATATAAGAATATCTGCATGTCATATCATGGTAGAAAAGGTTTCCTTAAACAAGAATTCCTTAAACTGCTTTGGTTCAAGTCCTGGCTCTACCATTTACTACCTAAGTGATCTTGAAAAAGTCACATAACATTCTGTGCCTCAGTTTCCTCACCTATAAAATGGGAAATAGCAACAGTACTTGCCTCTAATGTTATTATGAGGATTAATGAATATTTATAAGATGCTTTGAAAGGTGTCTAGCATATACAAAGTACTTCATAAATGCTAATTTTAAAACTAAAGAAAAAAATTCCTAATGGAAAAAGATAAATTAGCTGCATTAAAATTAAGAACTTCTGCTTATCCAAAGACACCACAAAGAGACCGAGGACAAGCCACAAACAAGGAAAAAACATTTCTATCATGTACAATCAACAAAGGATTAGTATCCAGAGCACATAAAGAAGTTTAATGAGTATTAAAAAGACAAGCCAGCAAATCCCAGCACTTTGGGAGACCGAGGTGGGCAGATCACTTGAGGTCAGGAGTTCGAGACCAGCCTGGCCAACATGGGGAAACCCTGTATCTACTAAAAATATAAAAATTAGCCAGGTGTGGTAGCAACTACCTGAATTCCCAGCTACTCAGGAGGCTGAGGCAGGAGAATCATTTGAACCCAGGAGACGGAGGTTGCAATGAACTGAGATTGTGCCACTGCACTCCAGCCTGGGCGACAGAGCAAGATTGTCTCAAAAAAAAAAGACAAACCAGTAGAAAAATGGACATAAGACTAAACAGACACTTCACAGAAAGGGAACACTAAATGGCTATATTAAAAGATGCTCAGTGTCATTAGTCATCAGAGAAATACATATTCAAATCAGAATATTTTGGAACCATTAGATTGGAAAAATTTTAGCACCTACAAATTATTGGAGGGAGTATAAATTTATATAACCCCTCGGAAAACAACTAGGCATCATCCAATAAAGCTGAAGATGTACCCACAGTAGGACTATGCAATTTCATGCCTATGTAAACTTTAGCACATACGTATCAAGAAAAATTCGGAGGACTATTGAAGATAACACCATTTGAATTACCTGTTTTTAGAAGAAAAGAAAACATCACTAATGTCCACCAACAGTCAACGTATAGATAGATCATGGTATATTCTACATAGCAATGAAACAAGTGAATTACAGATAAATCTAAGAAGTATTACTGAGGGAAAACTAAGTTACAGAAGAATATACTCAGTATAATTCCATTTAATAAACTTCAAAAACATGCAAAATTAAAGTGTTGCTGAGGAATTAAAACATATGTGGTAAAACTAAAGAAAATCACAGAAAGATAAGCACTTTTTTTTTGGTTTTTTTTTTTTTTTTGAGACGGAGTCTCGCTCTGTCAACCAGGCTGGAGTGCAGTGGCACAATCTCGGCTCACTGCAACCTCTGCCTCCTGGGTTCAAGTGATTCTCCTGCCTCAGGCTCCCAAGTAGCTGGGACTACAGGCACCCACCACCACGCCTGGTTACTTTTTGTATTTTTAGTAGAAATGGGGTTTCACCATGTCAGTCAGGCTGGTCTTGAACTCCTGACCTCAGGTGATCCAGCTGCCTTGGCCTCCCAAAGTGCTGGCATTACAGGTGTGAGCCACTGTGCCTGGCCTGATAAGCACAAATTTTAGACAGTGGTCACGCCTGTGGGAGAGAGACAGAGGATAAGGATGGACACCCAAAGGAGTGAAAGGTGTAGTGAGTTATAGAATAGGTAGTGAGGGTCCACACGTGTCCACTGGATCTTGAGTTAAACTTTAAATACTTTATGCATATCCTTTAGCATCAACTAAAAAACAAAAAAAGATGATTTCCTCCATCTTTAAACATACGCAAATTCTGTTACAGGCCCAGTGGTCACAGATTTTCTCTCCTGGACCCCTACTGTACTTTCTTGTGACATTCCATTCAGCCTTGGATAAAGGCTATGCCTCAGTTTCCTCAACTGCAAAACAAGGAACAATAATAGTATCTACTTTCCAGGGTTATTGTTGGGATTGGATGTGTTCATACAGTCCACAATCTATTACAAGAAACTTCTGCAGCCAGATGTATTTGGAATTCAAACTTTTTCAGATCTCAGAAACTGAATGAATACCTAGCATTCAAAAAGGATCTGGAGCAGCACTCCATAATCAAACACTTCCATATTTCTTCAGCGAAACATCTGGAAATCATCACATACAGATTCAAGAGAATTGGGGGCGGGTTATGAAAATGTTATAAAACTGGATTGTGGTAATAGTTACATATAGCTTTTTAAATTTACTAAAAATCACCGAATTGTACACTTAACACAGGTGAATTTTATGGTATGTAAACTATACTTCAATACAGCTACAAAAAATACAGCTCTCAGCTTTAAACAAAAAGTTCTCACATCAATTCAGGTCATGTTTTACCAAATGGATTAATAAAAAACCCACTTCAATTTTAGAGATTTCTGTATTTAGAGCTACATATCAAAGAATATGGACAGTATCTATAGAGCTCTCTGAACACAATGGCAGTGCTCAATATGCAAGTATTTTTATTATCATTACTACTATTTTACTCAGCATAGTGTTTCCCAAAAGGAAATCTATAAACTTTTTTTTTTTTTTTTTTTGAGACGGAGTCTAGCTCTGTCGCCCAGGCTGGAGTGCAGTGGCGTGATCTCGGCTCACTGCAAGCTCCGCCTTCCTGGGTTTACGCCATTCTCCTGCCTCAGCCTCCCGAGTAGCTGGGACTACAGGCGCCCGCCATCTCGCCCTATAAACATTTTTGATGGGATAATTCTTCATCGTGATAAAATCCCACACACTAAATTCCAACAGCATCTCTCAATATTTGTGACTATTGCAGCTGCCCCACAGATTTCTAAATACTCTCAAGACAGGGTAATGCCAGTTGAGAACCACAAAGCCTATCAAACTCTAAGTTCCTTAAAGGTAGAGACCAGGGGCTTACTCATTGTGGTAAAATGAGACCACTACTTTGTACAAGGATATGTACAAAAATATCTGGCACGAAGCAACATACAAAATGTGTCTTCATTCCTCTGCTTTTTAATTTTGTGTTTACATTTTCTTTTCCATCACATTTCAGAGAATATCAAGTCAACTATGTAATCAAGACATGCAATGTAAAAGGAATAAAAAAATTATAGAACAAAAAAAAGCAATGAACATTTTCATATTATAACAGTCTTTAAGAAATGCTTTACTATTTTCAGAACAAATTTCAAACGAGGCATACCAGTACTTCATCAAGGCCCAGTTTATCAAGCATTTATCACCAACTTATACCAATAAAGGTTCAAAGAAAAGGGCACTAATTTATAAGGGTAACACTAAATCAAGAGAAGTATGATCTAGGAGCATACTGCGAAAAACTGAAGATCAAAAGGAAGTAGTATGTTTACTCTATTTTCCTTGACAGCTACAGAGCTCTATGTCAACAGCCATCACACATGGTCCCAGGATGAAGCTTGTTCTCTACAACTCCCCACAGCCCTCCAATGACAAGGTGTACCATCTCTTTCCAAAGTCCCTATCTGTGATTAGGATGCTCACTGCCAAAACTCTCACAGCTACCATGACAGAGAAATAAACGTAAAATAGGGTCCAATCCCCTATTTCATAGGCATGGAGACTAAGACCTTGAGAAATGAAGAGGTTTGCCCAGAATCGTGCAATAATTCATGAACAAGTCCAGACCAGAACACAGCAGTCTTAAGTGTAAGGCTTTCAAAGACCTATATCATTATTGACATGGTTTTTTTGTACAGAGACAAGACAAAACAGAAAAAAGGAGATTTGCAACATCCTAGAGTGTGAAGAGCAACAGCTTTGGTGCTGGACAGGCCTGGATATAAATCCCAGTTTAGTCGTGACTTGAGACATGCTAGCAGTCCTCTCTGTGCCTCAGTTTTTTCACCCATAAAATGAGGATGAAACCATTTACCTTAGAAAGTAATATGGAGATGAATTAAGATAAAACATCTAAGAGCTCTCTCTGTGCCCTACCTAAGAAATTCGAAAGAAGACTGAGAAGCTACTGGGTTTACAAGTTGTATCCATAAGCATTCCATAGGATTTATCTAACTTCTCTTGCTTTCCTACCTTTGTTTCTCCAGAACAGGCAGAAAATATCAATCAAGAGGGGTTGCTGATCAGGGCCATAGAGCCATCCATGACATAAATTAGTGGTCAACAAATTTTGGACCATGGGCCAAATCTGGCCCACTACCTACTAAACGGTTATAAGAAATCAAAAAAATAATAATTCATGACACATGAAAAGTATAAGAAATTCAAATTTCAGTGTCAATCAATAGTTTAATGGTACCATAGCTATCTTTACTAGTTATGTATTGCTTGTGGTTGCTTCTACAGTATGACAGCAGAGTTAAGAAGTTATGACAGAGACTACATGACCACAGGACTAAAATATTTACTGTTTGGTCCTATGCAGAAAACATTTGCCAACCTCCGCTTTGAAGTAAGGAAAACTTAAGCTTATTTTATCATAAGCATTATTTGAGAATTCCATGATACATATTATGAACACATCCTAGGATCTCACGAAACCAGGCTTGGTAAATCTCACTCTATGCAGGATTTAATTAAAAAATAAACAGACTAATATGGAGGCTCCAGTTCCAGACAAGATGGAGTAAGAACTCCCACCCTATCTTTCCTACTGAATGCAAATATGTAAGCTAGATAGAAAACATGGACAATCAGAGGACTCTGAAAAGTAAATAACAACAAATAGATTGAGAAATGAGACTAGAACTCAGAGTATCACCAAACCAGTGGGGAATTTTCCACTGTTTTCCCCGTCCAGTATCACCCAGTCTGGATTCAAAGGCAGCTCACCACCCAAAAGTGCTAGCTGGGTATGGACAGAAATATCCTGAAGAGAACCCTCATTTTCTGGCCAAAAAAATGAAAAAAAAAAAAGGAATTCTTAATGTTCAGAGAAAGTCTCTGTATTGCTTTTGTTTTTTCCAGTCTCTCCCACCCCAGCCCCCAGACAATCCCTCAGTACCAAGGAGCAGCAGCACAGGTGGAGCAGGTACCTACAACTCTGAGAAAAAAGAATGATTCTCACAAGAGTTGTAGTCCCAGAACAAGGGGTGAATTTCCATTGCTTCTTTTTCTCTCTGGCCTTCAAGCACTTGGCCTTGGACACAGTCACATAAAGAAACGCAGGAGAGCAGGGGAACTAAATTCCTGGCTTTCTGGCTGGAGGACAGCAAAAAGAGGACATCAGGGAATCAAGGAAGCTAAAGAGAGTTATATCACAAAGTGCTTTATTAATATTTGGGCTCATATTTGAGTTGTTCATTGTGGATCTGATCCTAAAAAGCACGCCACTGGCCTTCAGATTTTCACTTTGGGATATCATTGCCCAGGTCCCAGACTGGACAATAGATTGCACACAAAAGTAACAGACTAAAATGGTATTGTAAAGGCTTTGAAAACTGAACTAAAGTCAGAAACATAGCCCGGAAAAGTCAGGTCAGAATTTGCAACCAGGTCGATTATCTGTTTAAAAAAGGAAATAAACAGTCTCCATAATAAATAAGACTCAGAATAAAAATATTCAAGATGTCTAGAACATACTCCAAAATTACTCAACATATGAAAAACTGGAAAACTCTCAATTTGCAAGGAAAAAGACAATTAAAAGACAGCAACCCCAAGACAGCATAGACACCAGAATTATCAAACAAATAATTTAAAGTACCTATTTTAACCATGCTCCAAGAAGTAAGGCTGAATACTCTTAAAATAAATGGAATGATAGAAAAAACAAAAATTTGGAAAATAAAAAATACAATAAAACTTAAAATGTCACTGGATAGCTTCAATTGCAGACAGACTAGAGGTAATAGTAGGAATAATGAGTGAATGTGAATTTAGATTAATAGAGATTATCTAATGTAAAACATGAAGAGGGAAAAGATTACAAAAATAAACAGAAGCTCAGAGATCTGTAAGAAAATACTACAAAGAAAATACTAAAATACTGGAACTAGAGTTCCAGAAGAGAAGAAACAGTGTTGTGTAGGAAAAATACTTGAAGAAATACTGGCTGAAAACTTCCCATATTTAGCAAAAGACCTAAACTTACCACTTCAAGAAGCTCAGCAGACTGCCAGGAGGATTGTCTCAAAGAAATCTATATCCAGAAAGATCATAATCAAATTGCTAAAAACTAAAGACAATGAAAAAAATCTTGAAAATAGCCAGAGGAAAACAACATACAGCATAGAGAAGAATGATTCAAAGTATTACAGATTTCTCAGAAGAAACCATGGAGGTCAGAAAGAAGAGGAACAATTCTGATAAGGTGCTGAAAGAAAAGAGTTGTCAATCTATAATCCTCTACCTAGCAAGAAACACCCTTTTGAAATGCAGGTGAAAGAACAATCTCAGAGGGATGAAAACTAAGAGAATTCATTCTAAAAGAAATGCAGTCAACAAATTAGATAGCCTAGATGAAACAGACAAGTTCTCAGGAAAAAAAATAAATAACTACTACTGAAACGGACTCAAGAAGAAATGGAAAATTGGAACAGGCCTATAATAACTGAAGAGATTGAATTAGTAATCAAAAAACTTCCCACAAAGAAAAGCCCAAACCCACATGGCTTAATTGGTGAATTCTACCAAATGTTCAAAAAAGAATTCACATCAATCCTTCACAAACACTTCTACAAAAACCAGGAGAGGAGGGAATACTATCAGGCTGGTATTACCTGATACCAAAACCACACAAAGATATCACAAAGAAAACTACATACCAACATCTTATGAATATAGACATAAAAATCACCAACAAAATGCTAGCAAACTGCATGCAGCATATAAACATATAAACATTTTGACCATGACCAAGTGGGATTTATACGAAGAATGTGAGATTGTGTTCAAACAAAAATCAGTGTAATACATTATGTTAATAGAATGAAGGTCAAAAGCACATGATCAACTCAACAGAAGCTGACCTTAATAAATAGAGAAGGACATCATGTTCATGAATTAGAAAACAATATGGTTGAAATATCAGTTCTCCCCAAACTGATCTATAGATTCAATGCAATCAAAATCACAGCAGGCTTTTTTGGTAGAAGTCAGCAAGCTGAATCTGAAATTTATGTGAAAAGACAAAGGAATTAAAATGGACAACAAAAATTTGAGAAATAAGAAACCGGAGAATTCAAGTCACCCAACTTTATGACTTATAATAAAGCTGTAGTAATCAAAACAGTATAGTGCTGGTGAAGGGATAGACACAAAGACCAACAGAATAGAGTCCAGAAATAGAGTCAAGTATGGCCAAGTGATTTTTGACAAATGTACAGATAATGCAATTGAGAAAGGATAGGCTTTACAACAAATAGAGTTGAAACAGTGAACATTCATATGCAAAAAATCCCACTTCAACCTAAACCTCATACTTTTTCTACAAAAATTAAATCTAAATAGACCACAGTTTTTTTTTTTGTTTGTTTTGTTTTTTGAGACAGAGTTTCCTCTTGTTGCCCAGGCTGGAGTGCAATGGCGCGATCTCGGCTCACTGTAACCTCCGCCTCCCAGGTTCAAGCAATTCTCCTGCCTCAGCCTCCCAAGGAGCTGGGATTACAAGCATGTGCCACCACACCCGGCTAATTTTGCATTTTTAGTAGAGACGGGGTTTCTCCATGTTGGTCAGGCTGGTCTCGAACTCCCGACCTCAGGTGATCTGCCCTCCTCAGTCTCCCAAAGTGATGGGATTACAGGCGTGAGCCACTGGGCCCAGCCGTAGACCACAGATTTTAATGTAAAACTATAAAACTTCTAGGAAAAAAACTGGAGAAAATCTTTACTATATGTAGTTGGGTGAAGATTTCTTAGATACGACATCAAAAGTATAACTCATAAAAGGAAAAACTGAGTAACTGGATGTCATCAAAATTTAAAACGTTTTCTCTGCAAAACACACTTAGAGAATAGAAAGACGTCCGGGCACGGTGGCTCATGCCTGTAATCCCAGCACTTTGGGAGGCTGAGGTGAGCTGATCACTTAAGTTCAGGAGTTCAATACCAGCCTGGCCAACATGGTAAAATCCCATCTCTACTAAAAACACAAAAATTAGCCAGGCATGGTGGTGCACGCCTGTAATCCCAGTTACTCAGGAGGCTGAGGCAGGAGAATCACTTGAACCCAGGAGGCAGAAGCTGCAGTGAGCCGAGATCATGTCACTGCACTCCAGCCTGGCAATAGAGACAGACTCCATCTCAAAAAAATTTAAAAAAGTCAGCAAGAGAGATAATAGAAAGACAAGCTATAGACTGAGAGAAAATATTTGCAAATCACACATCTGATAAAAGACCTGGATCCAGGATATATGGGGTACTTTTCAAACTGAACAGTGAAAAGAAACCCAAAAGACAGAAATAGTCACTTCACCAAATCACCAAAACAATAATAAACAGGTGGCAAATAAGTGCATGAAATAATGTAACATTACTATCCATTAGGAAATAAAAATTAAAACCAAAATGAGATGCCACTACGTACCTATTACAAAAGCTAAAATTAAAAATACACAATTAAGTGTTGGCAAGAATGTGAAGCAACTATAGTTCTCACACACTGCTGGTGGGAATACAAAATGGTACAGCCATTTTAGAAAGCAGTTAGCTTCTTATAATGTTAAATATACAATTCCACTCCTAGGTATTTACACTAGAGAAATGAACATCGATATTCACATAAAAACCTGTATGTTTCTAGCACCTTTTTATAATCACCAGAAACTGGAAATAACCCAAATTTCCTTCAACAGATAAATAGATAAACGGTACTATATCCATAAATGTAATACTACTCAGCAATAAAAATGAACGATTTCTCCACACTCCTAAACATGGATGAATCTCAAAGGCATTATGCTGAGTGATTCCATTTACATGACATTCTGGAAATGACAAAACTATAGCAACAGAGAACAGATCTGGTTGGTTGCCAAGGGCTGGGGTAAAGGAAGAGTAGGACTACAAGAGGCAGGATAAGTTTTGCAGGGGATAAAACTGTTCTGTATCTTAAGTGTGGTAAGAGATACAACAACTTATATGTTAAAGCTCACAGAACTGTATACATACACACACACCGATTTTTACAGTATGTTAATTTTTTAAATAAATAAATAAAAATCTGGGTAGAGTCCATCCAGGATAAAAAAGAATTCCTAAAGGCAGAGAAAGGAGCCCTAGATGAGAAGCAGGCAGGCATTCCCGTCTGCTGAGATGCAAACAGGGTTTAAAGATTCTTCCTTCCCAAAACGTCAGGCACAACTGATAACAAGCTGGGAGGAGGGGGTGGTGAGAAGTGGACCATCACTGAGAATGATTTAAAGAGAAAAAAGACATGCATCAATATAGCATTAAATGAAAGGCCTGTGGGCCTCAGGTTTAGAAAGTCCTTTTATACGTGCCTTTTGTCAACGTATTTCTCTGTTCCCCAGGAAGTACCTTAAAAAAAAAAAAAAAAAAAAAAAAAAAACAGAAAAAGCAGCCAGAGACCAATAAGGGAAAGGGCAGAAGGTTCACCAACCGCAGCCACTTTCACACCGAACTCCAGTGGCAAAGCCTTAACCTGCATCTTGTTATATGACTGTGACTGAGAGCCTTGTTCAAATGCTCAATATTTTCCATGGCTTTGTGAAATACAGGGCCATAAAAAACATAGCTGGAAATCCCAGCATTGATTCATCTCACAAGTCCATGACACTAAATGTTTGATAAGCCTCAGTTTCTAGTTCAATCGTTTGGTTACGGCATCCTCATGGGACCACGCCAGGCACACTACATAGAAATAGTGGGATGTAACCTATGGGAAACATGGTTTTGCTGTAATATAATTACACGTTTTCACCTTTATTCCATTTCATTATATTTTCTTTAAAATGTCATAATCCTACATATTTGAAAATGATATTATCATTCACAATGCAAATTTGAAAAGGTGAAGTTGTGTTTCTGATTAAGTCAATGTATGAGAGTCAGGGGTATTTACCATCTCCCTAACTGCCAACAGAACCTTTTCCTATTTATGACTAGAATGCAAATAGTCGGCAGGGCGCGGTGGCTCATGCCTGTAATCCCAGCACTTCGGGAGGCCGAGGCAGGTGGATCACCTGAGGTCAGGAGTTCAGGGCCAGCCTGACCAACATGGAGAAACCCTGTCTCTACTAAAAACACAAAATTAGCCGGGGTGGTGGCTCATGCCTGTAATCCCAGCTACTCAGGAGGCTGAGGCAGGAGAATTGTTTGAACCTGGGAGGCAGAGGTTGCGGTGAGCCGAGATCGTGCCATTGTACTCCAGCCCGGGCAAAAAGAGCGAAACTCCGTCTCAAAAAAAAAAAAAAAAAAAGAATGCAAATAGTCATCGAGCAGAAAAATGTTGAGTCCAAGAACTTAACCAGCTTTAGGCATCATTAATTAACAAAATATTGATTGTTTACTCGGTACAAGGCCATGTGCTGGTCCCTGAGTGGTTACAAATGGATACACTGTAAGCCACCAATGTGCTTTCACCTCATGCAGCAAAAGCCACACACACTGTGCTATGGGAGAGGGAACAAAGAAGAATCTAATCCCCACCCTTGAGGGAGACTAAAAAGTAACTGAGGAGGGCAGCGGAATGTATTTGAAAAAGACCTAGGAAATGGTAAGGAAATCTAAGTGCACATTCAGTTCAACAGCCATCCTGTTGTGGGCTCAAAGGTGGTGGCACAAAGAAAGGAGCCCCCTGAACTCATTAGGGGATGCTCGCAGAGAAGTTGAATTTGGCAGAAAGGCCTGAGAGTGAGGGGGCTGTGAGACTAGACACAGCATGACTTGTAGGAACTGCATGTGGTTGTTAATAGCAGTAAGTGCAGTTATCGTAAAAGCAAATTACTGACACAATGTCTATTTTTGTAAATAATATTATTTAGCTTACGTCTTTTTTCTGTGGTACAACACTACACATTCTGGTTTTAAAACGCACATATAGGCACACTTACAGTTTAGGACACTCTCACAAAGATTGACACAAATATGATTTGTACCATAATTTTCCACTTTAACACAAGTCTCTAGGTAACATATCTAGTATGGAGAGCTCCTATGGTAAAGGCTTAGGCCTTAGAAGAATCTTTGAACTCAACAGTCCTAATTTTTACTTTCTCTTCCAATGCAAAGACTGACTGCCAGGGAATCAAATATGTTGACTGCATAGGGCTAAATATTACAGAATCTGGAGCCTGTGTCTGGCATGTGTACATGTGACTTGTCATAGAGTTGGATAAAGACCCTATTTATCATTACACTGTTACAACTGCATTGGGAAGAAAATGGTTCTCATTACAAATTGTAAATGTAACAACTATTTCTTTTTCTAATCAAAAAACATTCCTCGTAGAAATGGTGGAAGTCATACACACACACATATGCACACACGTTATATTTTAAAGAGATACCTGAGCAAGTCCCTAGGGTCTCTGCTGTGAATAGAGTCTAAAGATGCTCAGACACACATATGAACAGGTTGCTTATCTACATAAGGTAGCAGCAGCGGTGGCAGCAGTGCTGTGACATTTTCCCTGCCACCACCAGCACATGCCTTTGATGAATGGTAGGGATTTGTGCTTGAAATGCACAAGGAACAGGAGGAGAGCAACAGTGCTCTTAAAGACAGTGCAGGCAGGCGGGGAGGCAGACGGACGGGCAGCGGCAGCAACAGTATAAACACATTTTTGTATAACTTCATAACTGAGAGCAGGGATTATGTTGAACACAAGTAAAGCTTCATTAGTCACGGAAATTAGGACCTTATTACAAACTTCACTAACATGCTCCACTAATTGGTAGTAAGGCCATTCTGAATAAGTGTGTCAACTAGAATTGGTTAAACATAAGTAAAACAGCATTACTTTAAAGTAACCTTTTGTTTTCTAAGCTGAAGTCACTGCATGATAGTGGCTCTAGTTTCCTGCTTTCATGCACATGCAGGTAGCTGGATTTGTATCTACGAGTAATTTTTTAATACTCCCGCCCAAGAGTTTTTAACATAATTTGAAAGCAACTGCTCTCCTATACAGGCTCAGCCTGCCTTCAGTTCTGTCCTGGGTTTATTAAGCACTCAGCAGGTGAAGGTACAGTAGGAATACACAAAATAAAACGTAGTTCCTGACCTGAAAAGGTTTGTAGTTTAGGACAGAAGGAAATCCTTAAGAATAGTAAATTATTTTAGTGTATGGCAGCAGTTCCAAGTTCAGACTGCAGGGTAAAGTGGTAACATGTTATCTTTCTACTACAATGCCAAGCAAAATAATATGAGATAGGAAAGAAGGTCCAAAGAGAAAGAAAGAAGATACCAGGAGAAATCAAACAAGAAAGGGAAATGTCCTGTAACCCCAGCACTTTGAGAGGCTGAGGCGGGCGGATCACTTGGGGTCAGGAGTTTGAGACCCGCCTGGCCATCATGGTAAAACCCTGTCTCTACTAAAATTACAAAGATTAGCCGGGCATGGTGGTGCAAGTCTTTAATCCCGGCTACTCGGGAGGTTGAGGCAGGAGAACTGCTTGAACCCAGAAGGCAAAGGATGCAGTGAGCTGAGATTGTGCAATTGCACTCCAGGCTGGGCAACAGAGTGAGACTCTGTCTCAAAAAAAGAAAAAGAAAGAAAGGGAAATGGTCTATGTCAAGAAGAGAAACAGAAGAAGCTGGTGAAAAGTGCAGCATGGCTTCTGGTAGCATAGCTTCCGACCCAGCCCTTACACCTCTGGGACAATGCAGAGGTGTCAACCAAGCCCTGAGCATTCTCACCCGAGCTCCAAGTTGGAGAAAACACCGAGAAGGTAAGCCACAGTAAAATAATCCCTCAAGCATAGAGCCCCTCTACACACACTGGGGGACAGTGGCAGAGACCACAGATGCCCCAGGTCTGCCATCTTCCAGGGCACTGCACTGAGTTGCCTGTACCAGTGGGATCCACAGTAAAATAATCCCTCAAGCGTAGAGCCCCTCTACACACACTGGGGGACAGTGGCAGAGACCAGAGATGCCCCAGGTCTGCCATCTTCCAGGGCACTGCACTGAGTTGCCTGTACCAGTGGGATCCACCCTCAGAGGGAAGAGGGGGCCTGGGCACAGGTCAGGAATGGGATGGCCAGAGAGTACCTCTGCATCCTCAGGGCAAAGACAAGACTGAAAATACCACCTAGTACTCAAGCTATAGCCCCAGGGGAAGACAAACAGTCACAGATGAGGCAGGAAGGGTACCTGGGAGAATTCCCCCATTCCCCATGGAGCCAAGTGAAAGACCTCCCTATCAGCTGCTGCACAGGAACGACACGGCCACACACACAGGTGGGAGATGGAGGAGGAGGCAAGACCAGCTTGTCTGGAATGGACAGGTGTGTCAGGTAGGAGTCCAGCCTTCACACCCTGTGTTTTCTTTCTTTTGCTCTGGACTTTCTTTACTAACTAAAAAGAGAGCCCGTGAAGGTTCTTGAGAAGAGGACGGCAAACAGCCACGAGATTTTATCTTTGTAAGCCTCGAAGTGTGGGTTTAGGAAAATGCATGGTTCATCCTTCCCAGCACCTACCACGCTAGGTAGCACATACTTGATACCTCCCTCATAGTTCATTTACAAGCATGTAGATGTATGAGCTGGTGACTCACAAAAGGAAGGAGAGAGTGGGTACAAGACGAACGTCAGGTCATACCCGGCAGCAACACAGGCTTCTGTATCCAACTCCCTGTGGCTCAAGTCAGTCTGACCCAGACAAAACAGGCTCGTGATCTGGGTAACTTCCTCCCTTACAGGGAGCCTGAGAGTCCTGGCTCCTCTGGGTGGAGGGCAAGCCGGGGAACCTGACCTTAATCCTGTCAACCCCATAACCAATCAGCCCTCTGGAAAGTCACATGTGACCTTGGCCAGGGAAAAGCACTCACACCTGTGCTATTTAAGTGCACATTAGCACTAAACTGAGAGAGATTTTTTTCTGGGATTGAAATCTGGCACACTGGGGCTTAGGCCCAACCTAAATGTATTTCTTCCACTATGAAAACAGTCATCTAATTAAAAACCAGCCAATACAAGTATAGAGAACTATATGTTCATCAGTTTAAGATGTTTTTTGGCATAGAAATTCCCCAAAAATGGAGCTTTAAAGAAAATTTGGCAAACAGTTAGGCCTTAATCACTTTGTCCTGATACCTTTTCAAACATTTTAAACAAGAATGATATCATCACTGTAATTTTATTTATTTCAGAGGGAGCTGACTAAACAAATTTCAGAACATATTTCCATCCCCAAGTTAAGGATATAATTGCTCATTTAAGTAAAAAAAAAAAAAAAAAAAAAAAAAAAAAACTTCTGGGTCTCTCTTTAATTAAAATACCCATAAGTCTAAAAATCTGTTTTGTCCCCCAAGCATTCCCTGTCACCACTTCTCAGGGCTCCTATGGGTCTAGGGATTTTTCACGTCGTTTTCCTCAGATATGGAGCAATTAAATGAAGGCAGCAAGAGAGAAACTCAAGTCTACAGTGACTGACTGCAACGACGACTGAGAAGCCATCAATCTCAAAGAACACTTGAGAAATTACCCAACATTCTAAAACCATGTTGCACAACCACAGAGAATCTTCAAAATGACCCAGGAAATAAACATCTACTCAAAGAAGAAACTGGCAGTGAGCAGGTCACACAATTGCCTGACCCACTTACACAGGAAGGCTGACAGTTCATGAGGAGTCAAGGAATGCAGGGTGAGAGATTCACAGAGCCTCCAGGGGTGCCACGCATGGTGCTGAGGGAGCGAGACCTAGACCTGGGTTGACAGGAGGGATCGGTGCTGTTCAACCCCGCTCGGTGGTGCCAGGGTAATTTCAAACCCCAGAGGAGAACCGCACTGCTCCTCTGCACTGCCTGATCCAGGTGCTCTATCTCACTGGTTCAGCCCCCATGTGTAGAAAGGGATCTTGAAGGCCAGCCAGCCCTACTGCTCCCTGGTCAGCATTCTAGAAGGGCATCCCCAGCTCTCCTCACTCACTCTCCTATCAGTCTCTTCCAAGAGAGCCAGCATGGGGAGAGACAATTAGCTTTTTATGAGGGGCAATCAGGGACAGGTTAGCATCGCACACCATCTCTTCCTCCCAGCAGCTCAGCAGCTGACTGAAATCTTTCACTTTAAATCCTTATTCTCCTTTTGTCCTATACGGATTTGCAGAACTGTTCAGAAGAACACATGATCCTTTGAGTATTTGAAGGGAAAAAGACCTTTCCCCTATACTCTCTAATTTACTAAAGCTAAAGGGCCAAGGTGAACAGGCAGTATAAGAACATCATTAAGAGATACACTTTTTGCCTTCATCACCTATGGTTTTTGAAGTTGCTATAAAAGAACTTGTTTGATGCTATAAGATGTGAACATATTTAAATGTATTTTAAAGTAGATTTGGAATTAAAAACTCAACAGGTCATTAAAAAAAAAAGAACATCATTAAGAGAACACCTATCAACTTAGATTTTATGATATAAATTGGTATGAAACGAGCTGCATTACCACTTCTGTGCATACTTGAAAAGCCAATGGTGAATATGAAAGAAAAAAAGTAATTGTTTTTAAATATTTAAAATATGAGCAAGTATAATACCCTTAAGAGTCAACTTTTAAAGAATCTTATGTTAGGATTTACATTATTATGCTTTATGCTCATCACAGTCCTCTCTAGAGTGAGCACCTAAAGACTGTGTCTCTGAACAGTCATTTGAGATACAATATGGAATCTTCTAGAATGTCCCCAACTAGAAGTCACATCAGATTTCCTGCCTCATTTTACAGCTGAGGAGTGCTAAGTCCATTAAAGTAATCATTTCTGTTCAGGGCTCTACAGCAAGTCAACAAGTCTGTGGCTGAGGCAAAACTACAGCCCAAGTCTACCTAGAGTTGGGTTCACTATATCCGCATGGTCTCAAGGGCCTATGAGTATGTAAATTCAAATTCATATGGAAATCATTCCCATTTGACAAAAGCAATGTAAATGGATTTAAATGAAAGCACATCCAAGTTTGAGGCAATTAGACCACATAAAAGAATACAAAGTATTGTGACATTAGTACGTGACAAATAGAAAATGCCTACTATACTCAGCCATCCTCTGATCTGTAGAGCTAAACCCCACAGCAGCAGTGAGAAGATGGCATCTGCATTCTGATTTAATTTGCAGACTGTTTCTCTCATTCTTAATGCCCATTAAGTGTTGTAAAACAACACAAAGATTTGTGAAGCCCTGTACATAACGAGAGTATGAGAATATTCTAGTTTTCAAACTTTTCTGTTACTGCTCAACACCCCCAACATCAATTATTTTTAACTAATGATGTTTAACAAGTACTATAGAAGCCCCCAATGAATGATGTTGAATTCATTTCCTGTATTCCAGACAAGGAGAACATGTGGTCATCTTCTCTACCATTCAGCGTCTGCCTCTGTAAAATAAGGATCACAACGCTACTCACCTCATAGATCTGTGTGGGCATTAAATGGGAACGTTTATGCAAACTATTGCAGTATCTACAAGAAGAACTACTACATGGCAGACAGTTGTTCTTATATTTCTAAATAAATTGCTCTCTTGTTTCTTAACACACAAATCAGAAAGGGAAAGAGAATACAAGCAGAAGTAATACCTAACAGTCTGAGGGGTCAGGGTTTGGGGGAACCAGATGGGACAGGACCAGAAAGAAGAATCGGAGAAGTCTAAGATTCTGGAGCCACCACCTGTAGGGGCAAAGCAACCTGAAGGCGCCACCACTCTAGCACAGCAGAATCTTTGACGTTCATAACAGTGACTCTGCATGACAGAGAGAATGTCGGGTTAAATTCTTAGCTGGCTGCTTCTGAAGGTAGTTAAATGTGTAATGTATTTTCAGAGAATTTCCTTCCAAAATTGATTCTTTAAAAATCATTTTTTTAAAAAAAAGCTTTGCTGCTTACAATGGATAAAATTCAGCTTCAGCACTCTGGCAAATTCAACTCTCCAGGAGGATACAATCTGCAAAGCCAAGGTATGTTTTCTTCTTCAGTTATTTCATGCACCCTCAACTAAGCCACAAAGGTAGTACATTTAACATGTTTCTTTCTAACCATTCTGCCAAGTGATCTTTCAGGGGAGAAAGGTGCAAAGAGAAAGAACAAAGAAAAGACACAGGCAGAAAGAATCAAAGGACCAAGAGAGAAAGAAGTAAACAAAACCACGGAGAAATTTGCAAATCACCTCTACTCCTTGATGGAAGTAGAGACAAGCCTTCCACCTACCCAGCTGTAAAATCTGGGATAATCCTCCCTGGCCTGACATGCCACTCTTCTGGAGCTGTCCCTGTTGCTCACGCTGGAAAGGCTATCCAGCAATTCCAAGGAAGTAGTCGGCATTTAATACATCCTCAGGGGAAAACTTCTGGTGGGGAAACGATGTTATAGGGGCATAGGCAGGACTTATCATAGCCTTGTTTCCAGTTCTACTCAGATAACGTAAACCTGCACTAAAACATCACAAACAGAAGGTGCAGTCTCAGTGAAAATTGCCAGTGCTCCATGGTTGGGCCATGACAGTCAGTGAGAGAGGCAGCTTCCTCCAAAGGGCCACTGCCATTATCGTTAACAGCGGGTTCAAAATGTGCCTCCTTGGAGAAACTTCCCTGCCTCTTTTCTTCCTCAATTCTCTTCAGCCCACACAAATGCAACCTCCATGGCCTCCAACAACCACGTCCACAAAGCCTCAAATACAGGAAGGCAGAACCCTGAAGCACCCATCTAAAGAGCTGACTCACAACTTTCTAGAAGGAAAGAGAAAATAAGACAAAGTCCAAGATGAGGGGACCAGGTGTCTCTCCACTCTGGGCCCTTGCACGTTCACAGGATGCAGGAAATAAAGAGAACCAATTGATGCCGTAATATTTTTTTAAGTCTGTCTCCCCTACTAGACGACAGCCTCCAAGAGAGCAAAAGCCCTGTTGCCCTCATTAGCAGCATTCCTAACACAGGGCCTGGCTTATAGCTGTTCTCATAATAGCCGAAGAACAAATGAATGGGGGTCAAGCAGGCAAAGGCAGGGGAACACTTAGGGCCACAACCAGTGAGCCTTACTGCCTTGCACCCAACACACAATGACAGGTGCACTGGACTAAGACCCCAGACACCTAATTGTACTGCTGATTTTGACATTTATTCAGCAAATAATCCTGGAGAAGTCACTCAACATCCATGAGCCTCCATTTCCCTCATTTCTAAAATGAGAGAAAGGGGATGATCCACAGTTCCTTCCTCTTTTTTTGCATGACATGGTTGATGAGATCAAAAAGGAGTAACAAAATAAAAACTCTTTGGGCCAATGTTCAGTACTATCTAAGTATAGTATGTAATAATACAATTTACTACAAACAACTTTCCAACAGCACATCTCACTTTACAAAGCCCATGTTGTATACTAGGCTGTTTTACATCCAGCCAATGTTACACTGGGCTGGATATTTTACAGCTCCCATCTAAAAGTAAAAACACTAAGATTCAGGAGAGTTGAGTCTCTTGCCCACTACCAGGATGCAGGCCTATTTTCCAACCACTTGCTTTGCTGTGTATGATGCAATGCAGTTAGTAATAATCATAGAAATGGGACCAGGCTGGTAAGTTGAGCCTAGCAGCCCAAAACTTTCAACATTCAAGGAAACGGGGGTGGCTTGGAGTAGGAGACAAGGGGCAAAAGTAAATGCAGAGGAAATGTCCAATTATAAATGCAGCAGGATCGCTGTGGAGATGACCTCTCATCCCTGCTAGCCAAATTCTGACTCTTATGGCCTTTCAGAAGCTAAATTATGGTTGTGACCAGTTGGTCACCAGAACCCTAAGCCAAAAGCTACTCTAAAATAAGGACAGAGATTAATCAGAATCCTGATCACTAATGACCATAGACTCAGTGTTAATACAGAAAAGTCTGAACAGTCTGGTCTGGGGAACCCCCAAATTCCGACCCACTGAGGTGAGGAGGGCCCTACTGCGGCTCTGTTGGGTTCCTGGAATCGGTCACACTCTAAATCCAGCTGCCAGTTCCCCCAGGGCCCACATCTCCCTCCCAGCACTAGGACAGAGCTGCCTGATCCTGACTTTTCATAGTTGAACAGTGGTAACATCTAAATTACAAGCTCAGCTGCCATGGCCACAGCCACAGCCACAGCCCTCGTGCAGCCAGTGAGCAGCATAGAAGGGCCTTGGGCGCTGGAGGGCCTGGCCAAAGAGACCCAATATACGATATCTGTGATCCCTTGTCACCTCTCCTTCCCCCATCCATGAGCCTTAGACATTCCTCAACCCTCTGCAAACTGAAGCTCAGTCTGTATCAGTTCCCCATTCCAAAAGGCACTGATTCACACTGTCACTGCCTATTTTCCCATGATTCTGTAATTGCTTTACAAGAAGGGTGCATGAAGGGAAAGTGATAAACCACAGAGGGCTTGCAGAAAAAGAATTACATCAGTGCGCACAATAGAAACAATCTGGACTTCCCACAGTTGCTGGAGCGCCTCCTCCCTGCCTCCTGCCCCAACTCTGTTTAATCCTGTGCCCTGAATCCCAATTGCTTTGAGAAGGAGAAGAAAGTGCCCAGGTTTGGCTAATTGCATCAAACAAATCGAATTTTTACATGATAACCACCAGGGATTTTGAGGTCGTTCTGCACAAGCCCTCTCGTCTTTCCCTGACCCCCAAATGACTTTGTTTTCATTTATAAGTAAAGAACACCATGACCTTTTCAAGCTGTCAGAAGCCCATAAATTACTGTTCTACTATGACAGTCCTGGCCCGAAGCTCCCCTGGGAATCATCTCTCCTGAAATCCTCACCCACCTCCTCTAAGAACCTCCTTTGGGCTCAGTTTCATGACAGGGGCAAAAGCCCAATCAAGGTACCTCCGTTTTACACACCACGTGTGTGTAAAGGAACCTGGCCTTACACTGTCTCACGAGCTCCACGGCCTTGTGAGGGAGAGTCATGAAATGTCTGCCAGCCCTGCTGCCTGGTCTGGGAAAATGGCAGGAATCATTATCGGCCCATCAACGTTGTGGGGAGGATCAAAGAAGAAAATATTCTGGCAAGTACTTTGTGTTCATTAAGATGCTGGTAAAACTGCAGAATCATAGGATTAGAGTCATGGGCAGAATTTGAGAGATCATTTAGAACTACCCAGCATCTCACGGTTAAGAAAACCTAGGCCCAAAAAGTTAAAGTGACTTGCCAAAAAAGACTCATGGCATAGTTTTCTTTGTGAATATAATGGAAAGGATCCACAGTTCTCCAACCTTAATATCCATCTTTCCTCCCCTTTAGAATTATAAAATTCTATAAAACATTAGCTAATCCGTATGGAGCACTTATTCTCTGCCAGGCACTGTACTAAAGGCCGCATGTGCTCATCTCATTTAATCCTCCCAACCACCTGTAAGCCTATGAGGTAGGAGCTCCAGTGGCCCCACTTCCTCGAATGAGGGACTAAGCAACTTGCCAGGTGACAGTGCTTGAGGGTAGCACAGCTCAGATTCAAACCCAAGTCTGTAGAACATCAGGGCCTTTAACCCAGATGCCCCACTACCCTCAAACCGTCCCATTCGCCACGCCAACCTCTGCATCTAAATATGTCATCCCCTTATGAGAAGCATATCGATTTGTAAAGACAGCTCTTCTTTTGATATTAATTTAGAGATGGAGCTCTAACCTCCCACTGGGAACAGGCACAACATACAGGTGACTCCCACCAATCACCAGGCAAATGATTCATGACTCACTGGGGAAAGTCCCATCTGATTTTTTCCCTGCCTGCATCATCCCAGGACTGGAGGTTCTTGTGACCTTTTCATAGTGCATGAAGCTTTCTCCCCCAGATTTGCAGGTTTTCATCTGGGTGGGAGCCAGCCCCAGTCCCCTCTGTCTCAGGAAGCCTTCTGTTTGCCTCCAGCCAGTCCCTACCCTCCACCTTGCCCATCTGTGAAAGCCCTAAAAATTATTGTTAGCCCTGCATTTGTCCATATTGTACTACATAATTTCTATAATTGTATGTGCTGCAAAATTTGCCCCTTTATAGATATTTTTAATTATTTCACAAGACAGTCTTAATAATTGGGGAAGCAGAGAAAGACTGAGGGGACACTTTGGGACAAGATGACCCTCTCTGAGTTAGACCACGGCATGAATTTGTCAGATCTGCGTCCTTCCCCCACCCCCAATCCCCAGTCCATGAAATACCCTGATTATGACTTGTATGTCCTCAGTCCCAACATCTTTTAATGAATTAGCAATGGCCTTCACTGATGGGCTGACAGAGGTTGACTGGATATAAAAATAAACCAGAAGGCATAAAAACACAAACTAGAAGGAAACACACAGAAACATTAAAGATGGGCAAATCTGTGTGTAGAAATATGGATGATGATGATTTTCTTCTTTGTGCTTTTCCTTGCCTAATTTGCATTATTTGTGCAATGAAAATGTTAACAATTCCATTGCCCCTCTCCCCCAACAAGAAAAAGTTCAGATCTGTTAGGCCGATCTGAGTATGAATCTACCCTGTACCAGCCATGTGACCCTGGACGAGGTATCTTAGCTCTCTAAATCTCAGTTTCCCCACCTGTCAAATAATGAGAGTACCTCTACCACTGTGACTGTGAGAGCTAAACAAGACAATAGTGCCTATTACAGACTTCGTTCCTGCTTTTACAACAACTTTAAAATTTAGAGGCTTAGCATATAGTAAGCAATCAATAAATGTTAGCTATTATTAGGACAATAATTATTCTTCACGTTTGTCTCAGCTGGTTGATGTATTCCTGGGTACCGCCAGAGTGTCTTACACAAGGACAGGCAGGCATTAAGAACCCAATAAATACCAACTGATTCCCATCCACCTACCAAAGAGAGGGCCCTGAATCCTTCACATTTGGAGAACAACAAATACTAACTCAACTGTTAATGCGAAAGTTCTTTACCCACTTTCTCCTCACCCCGACAGAAAAGGTTTACTCCCGAAATGGGTTGGGGGATGGGGCATGAGAAATAGTACTCTTTAAAATCTTAATTACAAATTCAGAGACATTACAAAGCTTTGAGTTAAAAGGGTTAGGGGAGGCTGGTTTGTGGGGAGTTTTCGGTCTTGCTTTGGGTTTGTTTTTTGTCCTTTCTTATGGTACCGATTGATTGATTGATTGATTGATTGAGACGGAATTTTGCTCTTGTTGCCCAGGCTGGAGTGCAATGGCGCGATCTCAGCTCACCACAACCTCCGCCTCCCGGGTTCAAGCGATTCTCCTGCCTCAGTCTCCCGAGTAGCTAGGATTACAGGCGTGTGCCACCCAGCTAATTTTGTATTTTTAGTAGAGACAGGGTTTCTCCATGTTGGTCAGGCTGGTCTCCAACTCCTGACTTCAGGTGATCTGCCTGCCTCGACCTCCCAAAGTGCTGGGATTACAGGCATAAGTCACCACACCTGGCCAACTCCTTCTTTAAAGAGCTCCTGAGTAGCACTGATTCGTATTTAGTGGAGAAGGGAATCACAAAAGACTACTTTCTTGTCTATTGGTAAGTAAACTGGCTATTTCACTTATATCTGGCATCTAACCCTACATCCAGACCTAAGAATTCTTGAATTATTATTTATTTATTTATTTTAACCAAAGGGTCTTCCTCTGTTGCCCAGACTGGAATGCAGTGGCACAGTCATAGCTCACTGCAGCCTTGAACTCCTGGGCTCAAGTGATCATCCCACCTCAGCCTCCTGAGTAGCTGGTGCTACAGCCACACACCACCATGCCCTGGCTAATTATTTTATTTTTGTAGAGACAAAGTCTCCACATGTTGCCCAGGCTGGTCACAAACTCCTGGGCTCAAGCAATCCGCCTTCCTCGGCCTGTCAAAGTGCTGGGATTACAGGCATGAGCCACTGCATCCAGCCCAGACCAGACAACTCTTTATCATCCATTCATTAAAGTAAATATGAAACCTATAGGGAAAAACTGAGACAACTGAGAAAAAAACCTGTATTTTGTTGTTGTTGTTGTTGTTTAATGTTTTGTAACAGCTTCATTGAAACATAATTCACATACCATGCAATTCATTTAAAGTACACAATTTAATGGCTTTTAACATATTCACAGATATATGCAAAGAGCACCATGGTCAATCTTAGAACATTTTTATCACCTCAAAAAGAAACCCCGTATCTTTTAGCTATCACCTTCCTATCACCCCACTCTCCCCTGCCCGAAACAATCACTGATCTTACTTTCTGCCTCTACAGAGTTCCCTATTTGGGACTTTCATATTAATGGAATCATAAAATATGTAGTCTTCTGTGATTGTCTCAGCTGCCTTGATTTAAATGATGTACTGGAGGGAGTAACCCCACTTATGGTAAAAGACCGTTATACAAATACACATCAACAACTCCCCCTACGCAATGGTAATCCGCTTGAAGACAAACAGCGGGTGGCACAGTGAACACTCCACCTTCCTCACGGTGTTCACTACTCCCCAGAACACAGGCGCTCAGGAAACATTTGAAGAAAAACAGATATACTCAAAAGAATTACTGGAATGAGAGAGAAAAAGCATTTCCATTTGAATAAAATCAAAGATCCAAAAGACTGGTCAGAGTCCCCCATTTGGGGAGGAGGAAGACTCAGGAGACCAAGTGGTCAGAGTCCCCCATTTGGGGAGGAGGAAGACTCAGGAGACCAAGAGTCCTCATGTGAGCTGTCACAAAGAGCATCGACAGTCACTAGACCAGGCTTCTCCATGCCCATTTCACAACACAACAGGGGATTTGCTCCATACAAGCGCAGGCTCTCCCACAAAATTTGCTCCAAACTATTATTTGGCTAAATTAGCATTTATTCCTTTGAAACATGGAGAATGGCTAAGTGTCAATCTTTTGAAAATACTGTAATCATATTGTCATTAATACAGGTTAGACCTAAAAAAAATTACTTCATATCCAGATAATTTATCTGAATATCGCCAATTAGACCTCCTAATTTAGGCTGTAAGAACTGCTATTTTACATGAATTAGCTGGGAGTAAATATTAATGTCTATTAATATTTAAAACAATCAAATTGTTTGACCCAGAAGTTCCCAGGTTTAGAATTTGCTTTATAGATGTACTCACAAAATCATGTCAAGATTATGTATAAGAGTTTTTTGCAGCACAATTTTAACAGGACAAGAAAAACAACCTTAATTCTGTCAATGAAATACCATGCCGGCCATGCACAGTGGCTCACGCCTGCAATCCCAGCACTTTGGGAGGCCGAGGCAAGTGGATCAGCCATGATCAGGAATTTGAAACCAGCTGGGCCAACAGGGTGAAACCCCATCTCTACTAAAAATACAAAAATTAGCCAGGCATGGCGGTGTGCACCTGCAATCCCAGATACTTGGGAGGCTGAGGCTGGAGAATTGCTTGAACCCAGGAGGCGGAGGTAGCAGTGAGCTGAGATCATGCCATTGCACTCCAGCCTGGGTGACAAGAACAAAACTCCATCTCAAAACACACACACACACACACACACACACACATATATATATATATATCATGCCACCAAGACAAAGAATGAAGCAGACTGGCATATGGATAATGTAGAAAGAACCCCAGAATAAAATTATATGTGAAAAATAAGGTGCAAACAATGTGACACTATTATTTCTTTGATGTCAATTTTTTAAAAGAAAATTTAAACAGAAAGACAAAGATACAAGACTTTTTTTAAAAGTTCATATATAAGTTGCATATACTAAATAGTACATAATAATAATTACTATATTTGAAATCTTTACTATATACCACATATCCCAACAGAGTAGAGGAAGACGTCCTACAATAAGACTTTAAAAAGCACTTGTGGCCGGGCATGGTGGCTCACGCCTGTAATCCCAGCACTTTGGGAGGCCGAGGCAGGCGGATCATTTGAGGTCAGGAGTTCGAGACCAGCCTGGCCAACACGGTGAAACCCCATCTCCATCATAAAAAAAAAAAATTAGCCAGGTACGGTGGCACATGTCTGTAATCCCAGCTACTCAGGAGGCTGAGACAGGAGAATTGCTTGAACCTGGGAGGCAGAGGTTACCGTCAGCTCAGATCATGCCACTGCACTCTAGCCTGGGCGACACAGTGAGACCCCATCTCAAAAATAAACAAACAGGCCGGGCGTGGTGGCTCAAGCCTGTAATCCCAGCACTGTGGGAGGCCGAGACGGGCAGATCACGAGGTCAGGAGATCGAGACCATCCTGGCTAACACTGTGAAACCCCGTCTCTACTAAAAAATACAAAAAAAAAAGCCGGGCGAGGTGGTGGGCGCCTGTAGTCTCAGCTACTCGGGAGGCTGAGGCAGGAGAATGGTGTGAACCCGGGAGGCGGAGCTTGCAGTGAGCTGAGATCCGGCCACTGCACTCCAGCCTGGGCGACAGAGTGAGACTCCGTCTCAAAATAAATAAATAAATAAATAAATAAATAAATAAATAAACAAACAAACAAACAAACAGCATTTGTATTTTAAAAAAAAAATTATGTTAATCAAAAGACACCATAAAGAAAGTGAAGATAAGCCACAGAGTGGGAGAAGAAATTTGCAACACACCCAACCAATCAGAACCTGTATCCAATACATATAAAAACGCCTATGAATCAATAAGAAAAGATAACTCAATGGGAAAATGAACCAAAGACTTATTGAAACAACTTGAACAGAAATGTCATAAAGGAGAAAAATCCAGTACTCAAACATATGGAGAAGTGTTTAACCTCACTGGTAATCAGAGAAACACCAAACTAAAGTCACAGTCAGATATCACTTTTGATTAACAGACTAACAAAAAATGTTAAAGTCTGACAATTCCAGGTGTGGGCAAGAATGTGAAGCAACAGGAATGCTCACACGCTGTTGGTGAGCACATCAGCTGGCATGAGACTTTGCAAAGAAGACATGCATAGCATCTAACCCAGCAATTCTACTTCTATGTATATACCCTTCAAAAACATATGCACACGTGCAACCAGAGACAGATACAAGGTTAGCAGCATTTCTTTAACTGCACAAAACTAGAAACAACCTGACTGTACATCAATAGCAGAATGGATAGACTGTGGTCTACTCATCCAACGGACTATCATATTGCAAAGAAAATGAAAATGAATGAATCTCATGTTGAATGAAAGAAGCAAGATATAAAAGAATTCAGGAGGCCGGGCATGGTGGCTCATGCTGGTAATCCCAGCACTTTGGTAGGCCGAGGTGGGCAGATCACAAGATCAGAAGTTCAAAGCCAGACTGGCTAACATGGTGAAACCCCGTCTCCACTAAAAATAAAAATACAGAAATTAGTCAGGCATGGTGTTGGGCGTCTGTAATCCCAGCTACTAGGGAGGCAGAGGCAGGAGAATTGCTTGAGCCCGGGAGGTGGAGGTTGGAGTGAGCTGAAATCGTGCCACTGCACTCCAGCCTGGGCAACAGAGCAGGACTCTGTCTTGAACAACAACAACAAAAACAGAATTCAGGAAGCATGATCCATTTAAATAAAATTCAAAACAGACAGAACCAAGTTATACTGCTTAGGGACGTATTTTGTCTTCAATGATAAAACAGGAAAGAAAATCGAGGAAGTCATTACCATAAACACTGAGTAGTGACTGAGGGGAAGTGGGAGAAGACTGTGTTCAGAAAGGGATCCCCTGCGGTGCTGTGCCATGTTCTTTTTTGATCCAGGCTACATCGGTGTTGTACTGTATGCATTTTCTGTATGTGTTTTTACTATGAAAAGCTGTTTGTTTGTTTATGGATATGTGCCTCTTAACCCAAAATTTAGTTCTGAAATACTACCTCCCACTAAAAAGCAGCAGGAGTGGCTCCTTGAAGAAAATGGCAGATTCCAGATCCAGGGCAAGAAATGTATAAGATGAATCCAGGCTGGACACCGTGGCTCAAGCTTGTAATCCCAGCACTTTGGGAGGCCAAGACGGGCGGATCGCGAGGTCATGAGATCGAGACCATCCTGGCCAACACTGTGAAACCCCGTCTCTACTAAAAAACACAAAAAATTAGTCGGGCGAGGTGGCGGGCGCCTGCGGTCCCAGCTACTCGGGAGGCTGAGGCAAGAGAATGGCGTAAACCCGGGAGGCGGAGCTTGCAGTGAGCTGAGATCCGGCCACTGCACACCAGCCTGGGTGACAGAGCAGGACTCAGTCTCAAAAAAAAAAAAAAAAAAAAAAAAAAAAAAAAAAGATGAATCCAAAACATCTTGTTGTACCAGAAAGAGAGAAAGCTATCAGAGACTACTAGGTCATGCCAAACAGACACAGGAACCAATGTGAGAAGGTTCACACTACCACAAGGGGGACGATTTGAGCATCAGTTAACCTTGGTGGAACATAGTAAACATGCTAAAATACATCATACTTTTAAAAATTATAAAAACCAAAAACCAAATCATTCACTGTTAAAGGGTACTAATAAATTAACTCAAAACTTCAAAATAGGCCAGGTGCTGCAGCTCACACCTGTAATCCCAGCACCCTGGGAGGCCAAGAGGGGCAGATCACTTGAGGTCAAGAGTTTGAGACCAGCCTGGGCAACGTTGAATAGAAACCCCGTCTCTGTTAAAAATACAAAAATTAGCCAGACGTGGTGGTGTGCGCCTGTAGTTTCAGGTACTCAGGAGGCTAAGGCACGAGAAACACTTGAACCTTGGAGGCAGAGATTGCAATGAGCTGAGATTGCCCCACTGCACTCCAGCCTGGGAGATAGAATGAGACTCTGTCAAAAAAAAAAAAAAAAAAAAAAAAAAAAAAAAAAAAAAAAACCAACAACAAGAAAAACTTGAAAAACTGGTAAATATAGAGAAAAAATATGGAGAAAAATCAAACATTTAAGCCAATAAATGGCAAAGAAATCATAGAATTAACAGTATCTACCATTTTACAACCCATAAGGAATGAATGACTTGATCTACACATTAAACACCTATGAGTACTAACATCACAAAAAAGGACAATCAGATACTAAGTGCCTCCTCTTGGAAGGACTCAGTGTCACCAGCAAAGTAGCCTAGCTAAAAAATAGTAATAAAATAAAACAAAACTTGAATGTGATAAGCCTCTAGGTCCAACTACCAAATTCACAGGAAATTCAGAGGACAGAGGAACATATTAAACAATACTATGGGGATGTAAATAAAACCTCTAACAAATAACCTCATTTCTTTAAAAAAAAAATAAAGCAAGGAGGATAAAAGAGGGACAGAGGGAACAGACAGATTAAAAACTTAAAGGACAACAACCAAGTCACACTGTGTGAAACCTACCTGTATCCTAATTCAAACAGAGTGAAATAAACAATGACATTTAAAAGACAACTGTGGGTAGGAGGAGGCAATTATAGGTAATACTCAGGGCTCAAATATACACTACGCAATTATTATTTTTTCTCATGTGTTAGCAGACTGTGGTTATGTTTTTTAAAAGTTACTATCTTTTAGAGATACATACTGAAATACCCACAGATAAAATGATATACCTAAGATTTGCTTCAAAATACAGGAAATGGATTCCACAAATTAAATAAGACTGGCCATAAGACAAAGAGTATGAAAGCTCAATGATGGGTACACAGGGTTCATTACACTTTTCTGTCTTGTGCTGTACATATTTGAAATTTTTTCATAATAAAAGGTTAAGAGTATTTTTACTAGTAAACTAAGCTTAAGAAAAGCTTTTGAAAAGAATATATATTCTAGTATAAACACAAAACATTTTTGGAATGTTAACTATTAAACACTGGGTAAAGGAATTGGAATAAGAGACAACGTAGGGGACAGGTTTTGCTTTCTTATACTGTTTGAAATAAAATTAGCATGTGCATTTTAATTTTTATTACCAAAAACATTAGAAGGGATAGTCTAAGCAGTGAGACTAACCAGCCATGGTTTTCTTCTTTCTGTCTTTATTAGTAAAAAATAAAAGTAGAAAGAAAAACAACCGAAAGTTAAAAGCTGAACTTCAAAACGAAATCATGTATCAATTAACACATATCAGAACTAAAATTCCTCACCATCTAGACCAATGATTGGCAAACTTTTTCTGTAAAGGACCAGACAGCAAATATCTTAGGCAACTACTCATTTCTGCCATTGTAGCGGGAACATAACCATAGATAATATGTAAATGCATAAGTGTGGCTATGTTTCAATAAAACTTTACTTATGGTAACTGAAATGTGGATTTTGTACCAGTTTTATATGTCACAAGATATTACTATTCTTCAGATATTTGTTCAAACATTAAAAAATGTAAAACACCATTCTTAGTTCACAGGCCATACAAAAACAAGCATAAGGCCGGGCTGGCCTGGGGGCCGTGTCTGCCAGTCCTGCTCTAGACAGTTTCTCATGCCACTTGGATCCCCTAGTTTGGAGATACCATCTGGACTATATGGATTATCTATTTTTATGTCTTTTAACCTGGTAGTTCCCATGCATTTCAACAATGCTTCTGTGAAAAAATCAGTACCATATGTTAACAAGGCTGTTTACAATTACTTCATGAGAGATAGAATCTATTCTCTCAGTTTAAAAAAAAAAAAAAAAAGTAAACGGTCAAGAAGACACAAATTTGCTTCAACCCATGCCAAGTGCAGCTTAAAAAATGACCAGGGTAAGAGAAAAATCTTTGACTCTTAACTTCCCCTGTTATTAATTACATGACTTAAGCTTTAAAATCTTTTGCGAAGAAAGAAAAAAGGAAATTCAAAACTTTTCAGCCCCTTTTGGAGCCATGAGTCCTTTCAAAGTTTCGACGAAAACAATATAGTTAAGACCCTGAAAGCGCCAGTGTCCACAGAAGCACAAACATGGGTTATCTTAGATCCAGTTGTATATTATAACAAAACCAACCAACAAGCCCGGAAGAGCCACCCAGGCCTTCAGCAGTCATATCCACTACTTCTGTCGCTAACATCTCCTGAACACATACTAAGCATGCTGGCATACACAGCCAATTCGATCTTCCCCACCACCTAGAAGGCAGCATTTTCACTCGGGAAGGTTAAGTGACGTTACCTCTGTGCTAAAATTCAAGACTCTAGAAACTTAACCTTTGCATTGGATAGCCTAAAAAATGTGACCAGATTATCTAAACTTAAAATGCAGTTTTTCTCTTCCAGAAAAGAAATTTGTGGCCTAGGATATATCAAGATCTTCATAACGGCCCCAGTTTTCATCTCAGTTTTATGGCTGATAAAACAGAATCTCAAGTAATTAGTCTACTTCCCACTAGTCTGGGAGGAAAGGGATCCTTGTTTGCTTTTTGTAACCTCAAAAGAAACAACATGTTCTAATTCCACTCCACAGAAAACATTAAGAAGATCCATCCAATGCAGAGCTCTAATTTATAACCCTGGCATGCAACCCTTTTCTACATGGGAGGTAAAGCCTGCCAGTCAATATTCACCCCCAGGTCAGGAGGCTAGAATTCTAAGCCAAAGATAGATTTTTATTTACCTTTAAGCGGAAGCGACAAGCACATACCATGTAATCTATTCTAATACTGGATCCTCTGCTTCCTGTCACTCTACTCCAGATGCTTCGCAGATGAACTGGCTTCCCTACATCCATTTGGGGAGGGGGATCACCTGGGACCCACAGGCGAGGGGAGGCTGTGATTGTTCCTGCCTTCCTGACTTTACGTCACCGATGCACTCAGGGGAGAGTGCCCAGGCTCAAATTCCAAACTGTCACAGGGCTGCTGTACCAGAGGAGCTAGCAGCAAGGATAATAAAGACGGGGCATGCAGCTCTAGGTCTCTACTGGTCCTTGTGTGAGCAAGCGTGAACAAGTGCTTTTTGGTTCCTCTACCCTTGCCTGGGTGCCTGTGTATACCTACAAACTGGGGTTTACAGAGAGGAAATGGTGCCGGCCTATTGGAGCAATTTGTGTTAGAGAGGAAGCCAGGGACATACAGAGAGATGTACACAGAACAAAGAGACACAGAGAGAGAGAGACAAGGAGAAAGAGAACTGATGAGATGCATAAGAAATGCCCCACAGGGGAGCTGGCGTGAGTGGACATCTGCAAACGGTGATCTGGCCCCGTGCTGACAGCCAAGTCTCTTACTAATATGTGTATGAAGAGACATACTGATATTAAAATAAACACATTACATATTTAATTATGCCAACTGCATTTCATGATTTAGAGGAACAGATGCTTGGAGTAAAAAGAAATAGTGAGCATGTGAATGTGACAGAAGGTAAGAAAAGCAAGCGAGCAAAAGGGGCAGAATGGGGTGGGAAGGGCGTGGGTCACAGAAACCAGTGGGCAGAGAGAGACAGGGACAGAGAAAGCAGGGCCAGGTCCTAGAAAACGCCAGTATATCCATGAGGTTGAGGGGCACACAGAAAGGAGAGGTTCCAGAGGCTGCAGGCACCACCCTAGCTGTCCCCCCAAGGCAAGAAGATGCGGAGGTTATGCAGACTCCGTCACTATCCCCTCAGGACATGGAGGGAGACCAGGAGAAGTGGGAGGGACAGAATGGGCACAGGCCCTAATAATGCTCTGGATGTGCAAGGCTGGAGGAGATAAAATTAGATAAGATAAAGCTTAAACCAGCAATTTGGAAGGAAAAGCAATCAGTTGAATTACAGAAAGGAAAAGCCACACAGGGGAGAGGGGCGGGGAGGCGAGGCCAGCCCAGCCCTCACACTCTACCCACCACGCCACTTCTGGAAATAACTCAGGTGTCCCTGGGAGCCACACCAAAGGGCTGAGGGCCCCAGGCACTTTCTTTGTGAGTTCGAGTACCTGGAATTACTGTCAAGGGTATCCAAGGAGGCCCTCCCACACAAGAACACAATCTAGAGATGGGAATGCTGCTCCCGACTTTGAACCCCAGGGTAACTCAGTGGCTTCAGCTCCTCTACTACAGCTGCATACATCTACTACCAGTCTTTTTAATATTCTTCTGAAATGTATTGTCTATATGATGGATCAATCATATTTGTAATAATTAACGATGCTGCTATTATCCCCATTAAATGCCTAAAATACAGTACCCATCTCAGTACCCAGCGTATTGAAGGAAATGCCAAATAAGTGTTTGTCAAGTAAATTAAAACTACTTGTAAAAGCCAGGCTGAAAAAAGGAGGCAGTGACACCTAGTAACTATGCCCCAAATCTATCCTTCCCTGTCCAGGAGCGTCAGGCAGCAGCTGCACGTGCTCAGCACCCACGGCCACAGCAGCCGTGGAGGAGGCAGGCTGGGGACCCCAGGGAAGCTGCTTCAGGCCTGTCACAAAGAAGAACGAGTGCGGCCGTCCCTGCACCCTCCGGGAATCCCAGGTCTGCCTACAAGGTCAGAACGGAATGTTACCCACCAGTACTGTTCTATCAGGAAAACAAATCATTTTTACAAAGGAAAACTCTCCCGACTCTGACCACACAGGAGAAGACAGAAAAATGAGCTGCAAAGACCATCTGATAGGGAATAACATAACACAAGGGAATACAAAAATCTATCCCAAACTTTTTTGGCCAAAGTCACCCCCATCTGCGTCCTATTTGCCTAATGGCCCTCCTCCCACATACGTGATTTTTAAACGTAGACCCAATCCACTTCTCAAATGGATTTAAGGTGATACACAATAAACAATAAGACTATCAAAATGAAAATGGGGAGGGAATCACATAAAAAAGTTAAAAACATAAATTTTAAACCTTGGCCAACCCAGCAACCATAATCAAGCAATAAATTTCGTTCTGAGCTCCTTTGAAGCCAAAAGGGGAAACATGATGGGAAAAACAGATATATTAATAACTTGGAGAGAGATATCTCAGAGCGGGCATGGCTAAGACATCAAAAGAAGTTTGATCTAGCAAAGAGCCTAGGTCGAAGCGCAAAATTCTCAGTTTGTATCTCAGCCATCCTCGCCCACTGGCTGTGCAGTTGTGGCCAACGTTACAGGAACAAAAACCTCCTCATGACCCTAGGCATGTTCAGTCAGGGGTCCAGGAGGCTGACAGAGCACCAGCAACTCCGCTGCCAAGACGCCATGCATCAGGCTCAACGTCACATCACTGGATAACAAGAGAGCGGGGGCTGGAGTCTGAGGTTGCTGTTTTCTGTTAACACACTCACTGCCTCTCTATCCCTCCCAGCTAAAAAAAGCGTCTATCTCATCAAACTTAAGAGCAATATAAAATCCAACTAATTTAAAGGGTTTTGAAAAAACGTACCAAAAACATAAAAGCAACATACATGCAAAGGCCAACTGAACAATACAATGAAAGTCTCAAATTCTAGACAATAGGCCACTTTCTTAAAAATCAAGAGACATGATAAAATTCCAGTACCCCCAAAAAGTGCTTAACACTTATCTTTAGCCATCTCTTCGTTCTCTTCCCCTGTTGTGAAGTGCCCACTTAGTACTTCTCTCCAAATTTTGCTCACGTACCTCCAGATGCAACCTCTTGGGGCCTCTATTTACTCCTCAGTGAGATAGAAAAAAATATCAGCTCTGTGGTGTCATTGTGACTACTGGAGACAACGCCTGGAACAGAGCCGTTGCTGCATAACTGAGAATGATCGTGTGGTTCAAGTCTCACCTCCAGGCAGCATCCTCTGCACTCCACATTTTCTCTCTCCCTTATTCACTTCCAGATCCCCATGCAGGACACAGAGTAAGATATCCACTGACTTCTTGTGGTCTACTTCCTGGGTGTTGTTTCAATGGGCTTTGTTATAACAGGACTAGTCTTCTGTAAATACAACTTGGTAAAAAGGATGAAATATAACTTTGCGACAATTCAGCAGAGATAGGCATAAAAACCTGGGCCTGATGACACTCACCTCCCCTTGGCTATAAACATTACCCTACTTGTAATGTCAGTAATCCTTTGGGGGAACACTTACTGAGCATCTATGATATGCAAAGACCAAAGACCGAGGGGACTCCTGGTGTAGAGCAAGTGCACACCTTTTATTAGCTACCTGTCACCTGCCGGGCATGCAACACACATTGTCTCAAATTCTAACCACCCTGCAAGGCAAGCTTCCTTGTTCTTTTTTTTTTTTTTTTTTTTTTTTTTGAGACGGAGTCTTGCTCTGCCACCCAGGCTGGAGTGCAGTGGCCGGATCTCAGCTCACTGCAAGCTCCGCCTCCTGGGTTTACGCCATTCTCCTGCCTCAGCCTCCCGAGTAGCTGGGACTACAGGCGCCCGCCTCGTCGCCCCGCTAGTTTTTTGTATTTTTAACTAGAGACAGGGTTTCACCGTATTAGCCAGGATGGTCTCGATCTCCTGACCTCGTGATCCGCCCGTCTCGGCCTCCCAAAGTGCTGGGATTATAGGCTTGAGCCACCACGCCCGGCCGCTTCCTTGTTCTTTTAAGAAAAAAAAGTAGAGGCCAGGCACGGTGCTCAAGCCTGTAATCCCAGCACTTTGGGAGGCCGAGACGGGCGGATCATGAGGTCAGGAGATCGAGATCATCCTGGCTAACACGGTGAAACCCCGTCTCTACTAAAAATACAAAAAAAAACTAGCCGGGCGAGGTGGCGGGCGCCTGTAGTCCCAGCTACTCAGGAGGCTGAGGCAGGAGAATGGCGTAAACCCGGGAGGTGGAGCTTGCAGTGAGCTGAGATCCGGCCACTGCACTACAGCCCAGGCGACAGAGCAAGACTCCGTCTCAAAAAAAAAAAAAAAAAAAGAAAAAAGAAAAAAAAGTAGACCAACAACATTGATTTGCTCAAGATTACACAGCCTGGAATCTTGTCCTGGGCATGTCTGACTCTGATAGCAATACCCTCAAAGAAAATGTCAGAGAAGCCTCAGTAAGAAGAAAGCTGAGATACAGAAACCAAAAGGAGAAGGTAATTCAGAAATTCAAACAGAGTGGGTGTGATGGGAAGAATTCATTAATAAGAAGGTACCTCTGTAGAAAAATCTTACCAGACAGTCTGGAAGTGAAGGAAACAGCCAATAATCCAGGGAGGTCAAGCCAGAGAAATCAAGCCCCCAAATCATTTAACTTTGTTTCTTTCAGCCTAAATTATCTGCTCTGACACTTTATAACGTAAATGTTCTGGCTGTTGCAAACACTTCACTTCCCATTGTGTGGTTTAAAGACATATTTTTACTCCTATCTCCAAATACCCAAAACCTACGTGAGAACGTCGTGGTTTTTTTAAGTCTCTATTCTCTATCACTTTTCTAAAAATCAGAGTTAGACTATATCTGACAACGTGAACCTTGTCTTCTCAATTACGATTCCAAACACATTATTCTTAAGGGTATATTAAACCATACACATGCAAAAAAATAGAACCTAAAGGAAAGAAACACAGGGAGCTTGAGTAGTTAGTTAGGGAAGGCTTCCTGAAGGAGGCCAGACTTGATATGTCTACAAAAATGAGGAGGAGGGTGGACACAGTAGCTAATGCCTATAATCCCAGTGGGAGGCCGAGGCAGGAGGACTGCTTGAAACCAGGAGTTCGAGACCAGCCTAAGCAACATACTGAGACCGCCACTTCTACAAAAAAACTTTAAAAATTAGCTGGGCATGGTGGGACTCTCATAGTCCCAGCTACTCGGGAGGTTGGGGTAGGAGGATTGCTTGAGCCCAGGAGTCAAGGCTGCAGTGAGCAGTGATTGTGCCACTGTACTCCACTCCAGCCTGGGCAACAGAGCAAGACCCTGTCTCAAAAAAAAAAAAAAAAAAAAAGGAGTATGTGCATGGATACAGAGCGAGTGTGGGGGACATTTCATGCTGGGGAACATTTTAGGCAAATGGTCCCCAAGACCTTTTTGATAAGGATACTCCAGAGAAACAAAAATGATACTCTTACAGGAGGCAGCACTGAGGCAGGGCGGGTGGCATTGGAGAACATGCACACCACCCCATGGGCACCGTGCAATGCCACCCACCACCCATGGAAGTGGTGACAACAGTAGGGAGGGGAAGCCTGTGCAGAGGTCACCAGATGCTTCAAGCAGTGGTATAGGTCCCTGCTTATAGGTGCCAGGCTCGGCCCACAACTCACCCACCTTCCTTGGACTCTTGGAAAGAAGATAGTGGAGGTCTTTCTAAATCATGTGAGACAGTAACTCCCCCAGAGGTGCCATCCTCTAGATTCCAGGGGATAAAGACGAGCACAAGAAGTACTGCTGAGCACTTTGTGTGGGATGTGTGTCTAAACACGACAATCTGAAGACAGAGGTGTAGAAATTGGCAAGTTTCCTAAAGCATGACAACACACACCCAAAACTCTTTCATGATTCCCTTTTTCCCTGTATTTTTCCTGGATGCACCATCACTATGGGAACCAGGATGGTTACTCCCAATTCCCCGTCACCCACTGCTTATTTAATAAACAATTTCTACTTTACCAAAATTGATGCTTCATTTTCTTCTAATTCCATTCTATACTTTAGCTCTGCTCTGAGTTACACTGAATTTATAACCCTTCTTTTAAAAGAAGTATGGCAAAAGCAAACCACAGCAGTATCAGCAACCAACAATGCCATTGCATGATTTAAAAAACATTCTTATCTGAGGCCAGGTAGCCAAATTTATGCAAAATAACTCAACAGATGCCGGTCAGTACTAGCTGACTCATGAATTTAAGTTCTTATTTGGAAGAAATACAACCCAAAGAGGGGAGAAAGGAAAAAAATGAGTCTCATATTAACATACAATAGAACCTTATTAACTGATAACTCCATAAATTATGAGTGGCAATCAGATAGATAATTCATTCCCTCAGTGATAAAAGAAATTTTGCTAATAAACTACAAGTGCAATTTTAGCATAAGGAATGGTATGAGTTGCTCAATCCACTTAAAGTATTTCCCAGCCTCTCTGATGCACTGCTTCATATACAACAGTTATGCCACTTCATAGATACCTCATGTTACTAAGCAGAGACTCTTGGCTGATCATTAAAATAATTCTAACTCTTTACCTAACAGTCATCACTCTACCAACTTAAAGAAAACTAGACTTCTGCTGCTGTTACCACACTGATACCACACTATTTCTCACATTATGAGTCCAACACAACCCAGACACCAAAACCAGACAGAGACATTACAAAGAAAATGTGCAGATCTGATATCCCTCAAGAACATACATGTAAAAAGCCTACACCGAAATACTAGAAAATCAAATCCCTCAATATATAAAAATGATAATATATCAGGACCAAGTGAGGTATGTCCTGGGAATGCAAAATTGGTTTAACATTCAAAATTCAATGGAATTTACCACAATAAAATAAAGGAGAAAAACCATGATTATCTCAACACATACAGAAAAGACATTTGACAAAATTCAACACCCTTTCATAACAAAAACTCTCAGGAAAATAGAAACAGAAGGAAACCTCCTCAATCAATAAAGGACACCTATGCAGAACCTCCAATTAACATTGTACTCAATGATGAAAGAATGAACACTTTCTGAGTTCAAGAAGAAGGCAAGGATGTCTACACTCTTACCATTTCTATTCTATACTGTATGGAAGGTGTTAGCCAATGTTATAAGGCAAGAAAAATACATACATATACACATAAATAAGCATTAGAATGGAAGAAATAAAACTGTCTTTATTCACAAAATAATTGTGTTCATAGAAAATTCTAAAGAATCTTCAAAAACTACTGGAAGTAATAAGTAAATGTGACAAGGTGGCATGTACAAGGCAACATATACAAAAATCAAGCATGTTTCCATATACTAGTAATAAACAACTAGAAGATTCTTTTTAAAATTCTATTTGCAATAAAATCAAAAATAATATAAAAATTAGGGAAAAATAAAATACATGTAGGACCTCTACACTAATAACATTGCTGAGAAAAACTAGAGAAGATCTAAAGAGATACGTCATACTTAGTGATTGGAAAACTCATTATTAAGCTATCCTTCTCCCCAAATTGACCTATAGATTCAACATCATCTCAATCAAAACCCCAGGAGGCTATTTTGTAGAAATTGACAAGTTAATCCTAAAATTGAGATAGAAATGCAAAGGACCTAGAATAGCCAATACAATCTTCTGGTGAGGGGTGGAGAACAAAAATTGGAGAACTTATATAATCCAATGTTATGACTTAAAATAAAGCACCAGTAATAATAACAGTGCAGAAATCACATAAAGACAAATGTGTCAATGGAACAGAACAGAGACCCTAGAAATAGAACCAAATTTATGTGATCCATTGATTTTCAATAAAGGTACCAAAGCAATTCAATGAGGACAGGAAAGCATTTTCAACATACGTTGCTGGAGCAACTGGATACCCACAGGGGAGGTGGGTGGAATTAACCTCTTAACCCCAACCTCATACCATAGAAAGGAAATTAATTTGAAATGGACCACAGACATAAAATGTAAAAGCTAACGTCATATAAAGCTTCTACAAAAAAAAAAAAAAAAAAAAAAGGTAAGAAAATATGTTTGCAATCTTTCTTAGGACCCAGGTAATATTAACCATAAAAATCAAAATTTGACTTCAATATTAAAAGTAATAAAACTAGATTTTTCTCCAACATTCTATAATTCAAACTCAAGTCTTTCCTTTTAATTGGTATGAGTTAGTATTATCTAGCTGGGTATATCTTAGAATAATTCCAGAAGTTCTAATGAGAGTCTACACTCATGGACAGATCATGTACAATGCTTTTGACTAATCTGGTCTACATTTTCAAATGTCTTGAAATAGAATGCTATCCAAAAGACCTATAAAAATACTAATAATGCTCTAACAATAGTCTATTGGCTACTGGGCACACTCCATTTATCTCAAAATAATTAACGCCATAATTACCATCCAGTACTGTAAATACTACCAGCGCACAAAGCTTTAAGGAGGGTTGCAGATAGGAAGAAATGGGCCACGTATTAACAGACCAAGAACTGAGGGTCTGGCTGTCATTCATAGCAGCCCAACCTCCCTGAGAAGTCTTGACCTTTTCCAGGATTAACAACTTAAACTTTGACTAGGTAAGCTTTTCAGGTTCTAACTGGGAAGCTACTGACCATAACTTTGAAATGTTGTAAACTTGACTTAATGCTATTTCACACAACACAAACTAAGGTCATTTGCTTTAATGGCAGGAAAGGTTTGCGAATACAATCCTAATAAATCAAGCCAATGAACAAAGGGAAAAGATGATCTTATTTTTCACTATAGGAACTCAAGGCTTCTTATTTTGATGAGATATCCAATGTAGTTCTCCAGTCAAATCCATCAGAAAGGCAAATCCACACTGGAGTAGCAGAATGCTCCAACAGACATGGGATATCTGAGAAGATTCTGGCAATAGGCCTTGCCCTGCAACTTTCCAGCCACTATGCCCTTGGGTTAGTCATTTGATCTAAGTCCTAAGTTTCCTGATCTATAAAACAGGAATTAGGCCGGGTGCGGTGGCTCAAGCCTGTAATCCCAGCACTTTGGGAGGCCAAGACGGGCGGATCACGAGGTCAGGAGATCGAGACCATCCTGGCTAATATGGTGAAACCCCGTCTCTACTAAAAAATACAAAAAACTGGCCCGGCGACGTGGCGGGCGCCTGTAGTCCCAGCTACTCGGGAGGCTGAGGCGGGAGAATGGCGTAAACCCGGGAGGCGGAGCTTGCAGTGAGCTGAGATCCAGCCACTGCACTCCAGCCTGGGCGACAGAGCCAGACTCCGTCTCAAAAAAAAAAAAAAAACAAAAAACAAAAAACAAAAAACAGGAATTGTGATACCTGCTTTGTTTCATCATAGATTGTTCTCGGACTGAATGAGAGAATAGAAACGAAAGTACTCAGTGAATTATGAAGCACTATATGTTCTGTGAGGGCTATAACGTTTGAGAGCTTTCTAACATGTTACCCTCAATGAAGATACAGTTCTCAAAATCTAAATGTGGGTGGGCAGTGGAGGAAAGATTTTCCTAGATTTATAGAATGCGAACATTAAAACTTTAAAGAGCTTATCTGGCAATATGCCCTGCTCATCTGACAAATTAGGAGATAATGACAATAGCTGCTTCTTATGCACGGTGTGCTATGTTCCAGGTGCCACGCCTTAGTCAAATCACCTCATTTACTTCTCATAGTAACTCTGAGGGGTTACTCTTTTACAGATGAGGAATCCAGGCTCAGTGACAAACTCAAGATGTACAACTGGGGGGAGAAAAGTTGGTACAATTCTCCACTCTTCTATACAAAACCTCAGAAAGATTAAGACATGTTTACCTGGATAACAGTAGTCAACTGGAGGGCATGCCATTGCACCAGCTATCCTTACTCACTATGTGCTTGAAAAACCTCAAATAGTAATCACCACGAAGGTCAGGGTCAAGGTCCCAATGCTTACCTGAAATAAGTTTTCCACCCCACCGCTAGGAAGGATGATGTTCTCAGGGAAGACAAGATTTGGTGTCTAAACCCACAGTGCAGCTAAAACCACATGGTAACAAGATGCTGTAACTCATACTGGAATAAATTCTGACTTAAGGCTATATCAGGTGGGAATACAGCCCCAAGTTCAGGCTGTCCTGACAATGGGTCAGGTCAGAGTTCAAGCCTACATCATGATCTTTCTCCAATAACCAAAACTTGACTCTCTTTCCATTCTTAGCCCAGGAACTTAGGGTAGAGTTGGCTCCTCCCCAGGTCAAGGGGTGACACACAAGACCTGGCCCCACGTCAGCAGTGCTGCACGTGTCCCTGGCCTTGCAACTGGTTCCGGATGTGCGTGTGACCCAATCTGAGACAATGGGAAGAAACAAGACTCCATCTGGAAGGACTGGGACAAAGACTCTCACACTCTCTTTTGCTGGAAGGTGGAAAGGCGTAGGCCTAGAAACTGTTGGCAGTCATCCTGCAATTACAAGGGGAGGTCGTGTCTGAGAATTCTTGAGAATGGAATCAACACACAGGAAGTGGAGCCAGGCTGGAGAGAGAGAAACCAGATCCTGGTGACATCATTTGAGCCCCTGAGCTGACTCCAGTTTATCCCTGGACTGGCCAGCAATGTGAGCCAATAAATTTCTCTTTGGCTTAATCTAGTCTGTGCTGGGTTTGGGCTCACTACCTGGGACCAGAGGAGCCCTAAAACACAAGCTCAAGGCCATCTATCTCCAGCTGAACTGTGAGCTTCTTGAGGTCAGGAAGGACTCCCGACTCCCTCAGTTAACGTTCAGAGAATTGGGCTGATCCTTGGCACATCCTGAGAGCTTCAAATATATGGGAATTAAATAGGTCACCTTCAGACTTTGCAAAGCAAAACCTATACCCAAAGCAGAAAATAACAAAAACCTGCAAAGCCCCATACTGGTCACAGAATCATTAGTTCTAGCTTATTCCCACTGTACTGCCCACCTCCCCTACTGCAAAGCTACCAGGTTTGACGTGCTACTACCTACTCTTCACCGCTGGGTCTTTTCCTCCTTAGTAAAATAGCTCTGGAAGACAACAGGAATGAGTTCATGTCCTGAACTAGCCCTTTATTCCATATTAAAAAAATGGAGGTAACACTTAATATTTTTCAAGCTATCAATAATACACAGAAATCACTTATTACAGGGATTGTGCTCATTCACGGCACCAGGATTTTTACTTCTGCTGCTCCTAAGAGCTAAGCAATAACTATGAGTTAAAGGCAAGTGAGACCTCACTACATAATCTACCTAGGTAGAGGGAACAAGAGCCAAGCCCTAAATATTCAGCCCAGAGTCCTTGCCAACTCGAGTAAGGATAAGACATACACCAATCTCTCCTCTATTGCCTACAAAAGTTTTCAGACACTTTTTCCCCAAATAAAATGCTAAACAGAACCTCAAACAAACATACATGAAGATACATGAAGGAGGGAGCGAGGGAGGAGCCTGCTGTGTGGGCAGCATGAGTGGGAGGGCACAGTTCCACTCTCCCGAACCTCTCCCCACTGCTCAAGGCCACTGCAGAGCCTCCAAAGGACCTAGCGGCCTGCCCCTGTGTCGTTTCATTGCTTCTCAGCAGATTTGAAAATCCAAAAATAAGCAAATTAATACATGGTTGAAATTCACGGCTCAAGTGAGTGTTTAAAACCATTTCCATTTTCTTTCCTTGGCTGAAAAGGCCAGACATCCACAGGCTATTTGAAAAAGAAAACAAAGGCAATGATCCAAGAAATTCAGCCTGAAAACTTACTCTGCTCTAACCAAAGAAACTTAGGCCATGGTAAAAGCTGAACAAGAAATTAATTAAAATGAACCCCAAAAGAGGCTTCAAAGGCCAGGTGCACACGTACCCTGACCTATGTCACATCCCTGCTCCATCCTCTCATCCCTAGAGCCCTGTTCTACTAACTTAAAAGTGCAGCAGCTGAGCCTAGGACATTTTCAATCTGTTTTCAAGATTTTCATGCAAACCTTTTGTAAACTGCATTTCTGGTGCTAAACCGATGCTTAAATGTATCTTGTAGTTTTGTGTGTTGGCATAGTAGTCACTAAGCTTGTCTTTGAAAAGAACTGTTTTCCACCTCTAAAGAAGAGAACAAAAAAGTTCCACTATTAAATAAGATATTCTGTGTTTATGGCACGGAATTCCTTCCACAATTCTGTGCTTGCCCTCTCCCTGCTCTGGGAATCCTTCCCAGGATGTCCTGTTGGGCTCCATCCACCCACTGCCCAATTCAGGAAAAAGTAACCCTTACATTCTCAGCACAAACCTGACTGTTCTCCGCTCTTATCAAGTTCAAAGGCAAAATGGGCACCTTCCCCCCACCTCCCCTCTGCCATGGACAGAAGAATTATTCCATTTCTTCAGGTCACTATTTCTAAATTGGAATTGATAAAGTTTCAGGACCATAAGGAAAAGGGACCTCATACCTGAGAAACCCAGCAAAAGGGAGTTCTCCTAAAAATGAGAATTTTACAGATATTCACCAAATGAACACTCTGCACCAGTCCCTGAGTAGTGATAAGAGACAACACTGTCCTTGCCCTCAAGGCACTCAGAGTCTGGTAGAGGAGGCTGACCTCAAAAATAACAAGTCTCTTTGTTTCTGAATGCTTTCTTTAAAGTCAAGGACAGTCCTCCCTGCAAAATACAGATTACAGAGATAGGCTGGAGATAAGAAAAAGAAATGAGAACCCCAGTGATCTTGCCGTAATTGAAAGGTTTCTTAATACCTTCTAATTAGGAGAGTGGCAGAGGGGGGCCTGAAGGCAGGACTGAGTGCCTACTGTGGGTTAAATAAATTAAAATCGAAGCCTGGGCAATGTCTCCAAGAAGTTGCTTTGCTTGCTTGTGTGTATGAAGTACCTGTCCTTGTGTAAATGAAGACATACAACACGCACTTGGAATGTGCCTATGGCAAAGAGCCAGAGGCCCTGGATGCCGGTCTCAGTTGTGCCACCGGGAATTTGCTACGATTCTGGGTCAATCCTTTCTCCTGCCTGAGATAGTCCCCAGACTCATTTCTGGTCTATAATATCCTAGCTTGGTCTGAATCACAGTGTCTCCCTTCACTAAGATGTGGTAAAACATCCTTTTACATAGAAAGCTTTTGAGATTTTTTCCACAGCCCATTGACCTTGGATCGATGGTTCAGATGACCCTCAGGGTTACAGGAACCTGCAGTAAAGGGAACCTCCACACAGGGCACCCAGCAGGCCTATACCCGTCTCCTTCATGTCACTGTCTCAGAACACCCAGTGTTCTAGCTCTTGCCTCTTGCCCCACTTCACTCAGCATCTTGCAAATTCTTGGAACTAACTGCCTCTAAAAGGAAGTACCCACCCAAAAGGCCACCAACCAATGCAGCCAAAAGAACTAAACTCGAGAGTACTCCAACTTCCATCACGGTAAGTGAAATAAGCCAGGCACAGAAAGACAAATATCGCATGTTCTCACTCTTATGTGGGAACTAAAAAAGCTGATCTCATGGAGATAGAGAGTAGAATAATAGTTACCAGAGGCTGAGACGAGGGGGTGGAAGGGGATGAAGAGAGGTTGGTTAATGGGTACAAACATACAGTTAGATAGAAGAAATAAGTGCTAGTGTTTGATAGCACAGTAGGGTGATTAATAGTTAATAATTTATTGTATATTTCAAAATAGATGATTTGAAATGTTCCCTAACACAAAGAAATAGTGTTTGAGGTGGTGGATATCCTAATTACCCAGTATGATCATTACACCTCATAGGCATGTATCAAAATAGCACATGTACCCCATAAATATGTACAATTATTACATATCAATAAAATTTTTGATAAAAAGTTCTTCAACATCTTCCCCTAGTCCAAAGCGCAGATCAGTTCATCCACTCATTCAGCATTCACTTTTAGAAGGTAACCTCTCCAAGTAAGAACACAGTTCTTGCAAGCATCTTTCAGCTCTATTTCTGCAAGTCACACCTATTGGCTGAGGTGAGGAAAGGCACTGGCGTTTATACTGGCAACCACATCCAAAAACTATGCAGAAGAAGTGTCTCCACCGGCAGGGCCCACAGACCATCTAGTCTGGGTAGGGGGCTTGCTAGGAAGCCCAGAGGCAACTACATAAATAATAAGCCTGAGCAGCTGGTAGATGAAGGACCCACAGAAGACAGATCACAGCTGTGTGCCCAGGGCACCACTGGGTCAGGAGTGGACAGAATGCCAGTGGGTACAGCCAGTGCTGCCCAACAGGACTGGCTGCAATCATGGAAACAACCCGTATGTCTTCTAATATGGTGGCCATATATAAATAAGGAACAATGGAAATGTGGCTTTTTTTTTTCCCAGCATCTCACTCTGTCACTCAGGCAACAGTGCAGTGGCATGATCACAAAGCACTGCAACTTTGAACTCCAGGGCTCAAGTGATCCTCCCACCTCAGCCTCCTGGGTAGCTAGCTAGGACTACAAGCACACACCACCATGCCTGGCTAATTGTTTTCCTTTTTCTTTTTTTTTTTGGTCGAGATGGGGTCTCACTATGTTTCCCAGGCTGTTCTCCAACTCATGGCCTCAAGCAACCCTGCCTCAGCCTCTCAAAATGCTGGAATTATGGGCATAAGTCACAATGCTTAGCCAAAACGTAGCTTTATGACTGAGAAACAATCTTAAATTTCATTTAATTTTCATTAGTTTAAGTTCTTATAATGATATGTGGCCAGTGACTACCATTTTGGACAGCGTGGCCCCAGGCTATATAGTGTACCTTTTGGAAGAAAGGACCAAATTTCGAACACGACTCTTCCTTATTGAAAAACAAATGAACTCAGGGAAGGTGCCACAGATCTCATAAGCAGAGCAGAGTGTGGCGTCTGTGTGCTTCAGAGCCTACCAATTATCTTCCCCTATATATATACCCAAACCTTCCAACCCTCAGAGACAGTGGGGTGGAAACTGAGGATGTCCCAAGGTGAAAGTCCAGAGACTTATGCTCCAGTCCTGGTTTTTTGGGTCTGTGACCCTCAGCAAGGCCCCTCCTCTCTGACCACAGTGCCTCCCATCACTCAGACATGGGAGTTGGAACAGGCAACCTTGAAGACTCAATTCAGCTATGGCCTTCTAACAATGTATATTACACATCATCAAAAGTAAAAATTTTTGTGCTTGAAGGATACCATCAAGAAATTGAAGAGGCCAGCAGTGAGTAGCTCACGCCTGGAATGCCAATGCTTTAGGAAACGGGGGCAGGGAATTGCTTGAGGCCAGGATTTCAAAACCAGTTTGGGCAACATAGCAGGACCCCCATCTCTACAAAAATTTTTAAAAATTAGCACAGGTTGGGTGGCACACACCTGTAATCCTAGCTACTCAGGAAGCTGAGGCAGGAGGATTGCTTGAGCCCAGGAGTTCAAAGTTGCAGTGAGCTATGATCATACTACTGCACTCCTGTCTGGCAAGCAGGGCAAAAGCCTGAAGAAAGAAAAGAAAAGAGAAAAGAAAGAAAGAAACAGAGAAAGAGAGAGGAAAAAAATGAAAGGAAAGGAAAGGAAGAAAAGAGAAAAAAAGAGAGAGGGAGGGAGGCAAGGCAAGGCGGCAAGGCAGGAAGGCAGGCAGGAAGACGTTTGCAAATCATACATCCAAAAAGGAACTGGTATACAGAATATATAAATAAGCCTTATAAATCATAATTTTTTTTCTTTTTGAGATTGAGTCTCACTCTGTTGCCCAGGCTGGAGTGCAGTGGCGTGATCTAGGCTCACTGCAACCTCTGCCTCCCGGGTTCAAGCAATTCTCCGACCTCAGCCTCCCAAGTCGCAGGGACTGTAGGCACCTGCCACCACGTCTGGCTATTTTTGGTATTTTTAGTAGAAATGGGTTTCACCACACTGGCCAGGCTGGTCTCAAACTCCTGGCCTCAGGTGATCGACCCGCCTTGGCCTCCCAAAGTGCTGGGATTACAAGTATGAGCCACGATGCCCTGCCACAAACCAAAAATTTTAAAAATTCAATTTAAAAAGGAGCAAAGGATTAGAATATATCCTCCTCCAAAGAAGCTATGCAAACGGCTAATCAGCACATGAAAAGATGCTCACTATCATTAGTCATCAGGGAAATGCAAATCAAAACTACAATGAGATACCACTTCATATGCACTATGATGGCTATGATTTAAAAGATAGACAATAACAAGTGTTAGCAAAGACGTACAGAAATTGGAACCTCCATGTGTTGCTGGTGGTAATGTAAAATGGTGCAGCTGCTTTGGCAAACAGCTTGGCAGTACCTCAAAATGTGAAAGTTACCATATGACCTCGCAATTCCACTTCCAGGAAGATAGCCAAGAGAACTGAAAACTTAAGTTCACAAAAAACTTGCACGTGAACGTTCACAGTAACATTATTCACAATAGCCAAAAAGGGGAAACCACTCAAACGTTCATCAGTTGATGAAGAGATAAATAAATGTGGTATGTCCATATAATGGAAGATTATTCTACCATAAAAAGGAATGAAGTGGTCGGGCACGGTGGCTCACACCTGTAATCCCAGCACTTTGAGAGGTCAAGGCAGGTGGATCACGAGATCAAGACCATCCTGGCCAACATGGTGAAACCCCATCTCTACTAAAAATACAAAAAAAAAAAATTAGCCGGGCGTGGTGGTGGGCATCTGTAGTCCCAGCTGCTCAGGAGGCTGAGGCGGGAGAATGGCGTGAACCCGGGAGGCGGAGCTTACAGTGAGCCAAGATTGCACCACTGCACTCCAGCCTGGGGGACAGAGCAAGACTCCGCAAAAAAAAAAAAAAAAAAAAAAAAAAACAAAAAACACCAAAGGAATGAAGTAGTGATACACACTACAATATGGATCAACCTTGAAAACATTATGCTAAGCCAGGCTAAAAGGCCACACATTGTATGAACCCATTTATATGAAATACTCAGAATAGGTAAATCCATAGACAGAAAGCAGACTAGCAGTTGCCTAGGGCTGAGGCTGGGGAGGGGGAATAGAATGGAAAATGGGGTGACAGCTAACAGGTATGGGGTTTCTTTGGGTGATGAAAATGTTCTAAAGTTGATTTTGATGATGGTTGCTTAATGGTGAATATAGTAAAAAACACTGAATTGTATGATTTAAATTAGTTAAGTATAGGGTGTGTGAATTATATCTGGATCTCAACAAGGCTTCTTTTAAAAAGTATGAACATGCCATGATACTACTACTTACTGGAAACCAATTAATTCTGTTATTTTTTGCCCCCAGGTCCCAATGCCAGGTGCCAGTGACCAGTGTTGATTATCCGATCCTGGCTGCAGAACATTGACTCAGGTCAAAGATGCTTCAATTATAAGCAAGAGGCCTCTTTCTACAAGCTTTTGTCGTCTCGCACAGCTTCACACAGCAAGGTTGAAGCTTCCTCTGCTACGGATAAGATTAAATTGTCTAACTTTCCTGGTATCAAAAATGCATTTTTTAAAGAGGCAAGAAGAAAAAAAAGCAGTAACTTATGTATTCTTCTGAGTCAAGCTCAAAGCGCCCTGCTGGCAAGTGAAGTAATTCTGTCTACTTCTGTAAATAACCTGAACGACAGCTGTGAATGCTACGATTATATCAGTTCCCCAGGACCCTCAAACCCTAGCAAGCGTCAGGCATGTAGCATCACAATGCAGAACCCTAGAACCGAGTCCCTTCACTCTGAGGTAACAGGAAAATGTGCCTCGCCTGGGAATGAGGAAGGCATTTAAAAATCAGGCATTGGCCGGGAGCAAAACATCTCACTTTCCCATTTTCCTGGGGCCAAAGGCTAAAGAGAAAAGGTGAAGGAATTCTTGGCACAAGGAGAAAGTCAGGCCAGACAAGACAGCAGACTTAGAGAAGTGTGGATGCAAAGTGGTAAGGCTGTTTGTTTAATAAACACATCAGAATTGTGTAAATATGTGTTCCTTCAAAGTAGTAAGCTTGGGAAACTGGACATAAAATCCTGATAATATTGCCATTCCACAGAGTGTTTTCAAAAATGTCAACGTAAGACCTTCTTCAGAGCCCATGACACATTGCACTCAAGATTCTCAAAGATAAGAAAATTTAGTTCTTTGAAGATAGATTTGATTTTCTTACAAATACTCAAGAGTTTCTTCAAGAAAAGACTGGGGAGTAAGGTCAGTGGCAACTAGGATCCCATTTCTAGCCACAGGCAAAGCATAATGAAAAGCAGAAACTGGCTCTGAAGACAAGTGTTGCAACATCTTTGGGAAGAGGTTGCAGCCCTAGAACTACTACTTTGATGGGAGCCCTATGTTTGGGTTGTGCAAGTTCTGATATCTTCATTAAGCAATCACAGTCTCTACCTCCAGCACTCTGTTCCTGCGTTGGAAAGGGAGACCACTGGAAACCTATTAAGAAAATAGGCAAAGCAATCAAGGCAACCTCAGGGTGCCTGGTACAGACAGAGTGACGCTTCATTAAATGGTCTATTAGCTACCTTTAAACATCTCATGCCAGGAGCTGTAGAGGATTCAAGAGAAATGGGACACTGGGTCCCTGCCCACAAGGAGTTCACATTCTTATGAGAAATCGTAAGAAAACAGCATAAGATCAAACACAAGCAAGTCTGTGGTTCAGATGGCAGGGCTGCTTCCATCCCAGGGGGCTCGTCCCCTCAGTTCTACAGAGAACACACCAGCTGATTCCAGCTCCCCAGCTTCAGCACCCAACGTGCAAAGCCACAGTACACAGAAAGCAGTCAAAACCCACATATTAGAACTCCGGCCTCAGGTGGCTACCCAGCTAGTGGTGTGACCAAATCCATTACTGCAGTTATTCATCAGACAAAACAAAGACAGATTTAGGAAGAGGATGAAGATGTGAAATTAACTCACATATTAAGCTCACACTTAAAACTAGGAAATATCATTTGCTTGCCTAGAGGGCTGGCTGGGTTACAGGCCTATCCATTACGAGGCAAGAACCATTTGCAGTTTGCATTTCACAAGCACAGTAAACTCTACCAATCCTCAAGGAGCTCAAGGAAGAGTCAGGAGCCTGGCCTTTGAAAATCGTGATGCATGGCCGGGCACGGTGGCTCAGGCCTGTAATCCCAGCACGTTGGGAGGCTGAAGTGGGTGGATCACAAGGTCAGGAGTTTGAGATCAGCCTGGCCAATATGGTGAAACCCCGTCTCTACTAAAAATACAAAAATTAGCCGGGTGTGGTGGCACCCTCCTGGGAGGGTGAGGCAGAAGAATCACTTGAACCCAGGAGGTGGAGGGTGAAGTGAGCCGAGATACTGCCACTGTACTCCAGCCTGGGCAACAGAGTGAGACTCCATCTCAAAAAAAAAAAAAGAAAGAAAAGAAAATGGTGATGTGGCTCCTGTCTGGAGGGTAGGGAAAGAGGGAGGGTCCTGTCAAGCTCTGGCCTGATTGGCTCTTTCAATCCCTCTCTACCAACCCCTTTCTGCAACTTCAACCTCTTCCCAAACACAATCACCATAGCTGTGCTGGTGGGTGTGACACTTCTGTGTAGGGCCCAGATGTGGCACTGGCATCATGGAGTGGAATTAAGATTCAGGGCCTTGCAGTGAGGCATTAGAAGGCAAGATGAGGCCAAGTCCTCTCCTCGAGGCCCTCTCTAAACAGCCATAAGGATGATGCTGCCCATGTGTATATAGCTTCCTACATTATAAAACGCTTTCACACAGATCCCATTTAAATTTTTACCTCCTGCTTTATGACCAATGAAGACAGTGGGGGTTACACAGAAGTAAAGTTATGGAACAGGGACTCAAAGCCAGGCCACTTGACTCCAAATTCAGCATTCTCTCCATGACATCCCTCACACTCAGTGCTGGGCACAGCACTGGAACAGTGAAGAAAGTAACTACAGACCTCATTTGTCATCTTATGGGTTTATTCCCTCAGCAAAGAGTAATTTAGTTAACTCCTCCTAGCTTCATCGGCCTCACCTGCAAAATGGGGACGCTAGTAACTACCGTATGGCTTGTTGTCCAGACAGGCAACACAGATAAAACGCTGGGCCTGGTACCTGCAATCAAAAGGTGCAGGCCCCAAGACACAGGCCCTACTAGTTCATTGCACAGAGGGGAACACAATTCCGTTAAGCCATCAATGTGGTCACAAACACCAATCCCAGAGTCCTCACACTGTACTTGGTCTTTCTGCTTTCAGTCACAGGGCTCCCTGCTGCTGAAAATGCTGACCTCAGCATCTCAGCAGGAGGCCTTTCTGCTGCAGCATCACTCACCCAGTGCCCCCACCAGGCTTCCACGCAGCGCTATGCTGTGGGTGAGCCCTGAGCTATGAGTAGGAACTAGCCCTTGCTGAGGAAAGGGAGGGGAAGGGGCACGCTCCTCTTCCCAACCTCCATGGACTAGGCCACAATAAGGGGAAAAAATCGTAAGGCAAAGAAAAGCAATAATCACGGAAGAACACAGGGATTTAACAGGTGTGCCGTGTGACTGATTCTCAAAACCCTATAGCACTTCAAGGGGGGTATAGGAAAAGATTCCCCCTGTGCTCAGATACTGCCAAACCTTAAACTTCACTGGGAGGTTAAGACTCTCTGGAACTATTTTCGACCTGTTAACTAATTACTTCTGGTAAATGAGAGCTCCCTCGCACGTGATTTGTATTGCCTCCTCACGAAGATTCCACATGAAAAGTAAGATGAGAATTATCATCTGTTTTACAGATGAAGAAGCCAGACCAAGGGAGGTGAGATCATTTGTTCAGTCCCAAACCCAGTCAGTCAGCGCTAAACCTAGAACCCAAAGCAAGATCTGTCTTCCTCCAGTCTCCACTCTCCTGATAAGATGGAAGGTTGGAGAGGGAGCCAGAGCAGGGCAGAGCCTAAACGCCTGAGAAAGTGGGACTTGATGCACAAGGAAATTAACAGGCCAGCGTCTGTTGTTCACAGAGCAAAATCACCTTTAATCCTCTCAACAACACGGCTATTAATGCTATGATCCCTATCTTACAGGTGAGAAAACAGAGGTCAGGGACCACACGTCAGAGAAGCAAGCCCATCACCTGGGTACTGAGGAGCCCTAGCTCTGGCAAGCCAGCTCCTATCTATGAGGCTTGGTCTCTTACCCGAGTGACCTGCAGGGAGGACTCCATGGCATGAGGAACACAGTGTGGCAGAAAGGGCAGGAAAGGGCCACATCTTATTTCTGCGGCTTACTTGCTGTTTGCTCTTGGGCAAGTCATTTGACGGCCCCACACCTTGGCTGCCAGGTGTGTAAAATATCAGCAATGTTCACGAGGTTGCTGTGAGGATAAAAATCAGAACCTATGATGAAGTGCCATATAGGCCGACCCTGACCACACAGGTGTTAGTGATTGTTATCATGACTCCAAATCTAGGAACTGCATGCCTATCAGGCCGGAATCCCCCTGACATCGTTATGCTCCTTAGCTCCTGCTTTATTTCCTCTTCTCAGCAACATTTAAGTCAAGAGACTATCAGGGGCTCCCACCTGGGCCAAGCAGAGAACAAGAGACAGCTGGTGGATTTCAAGTCAGCTGAGAAAGTTACAGGTAAAGAAACCACCAAGCCTTGTGAGCAGTGTGCTAAGCTTTGAACTTTTTTACCCTGGATCACCATGAAGAGACAGGCTTCAGTCTTCTAGCTGCAGAAGAATCAGATCCTGACCATTCAACTAGCCTCCTCTCTGTCCTTGGAGTTCCAAGGGAAATTAACCACCCTTTATTGTCTAAATGATGATGGGGTATGGTCCAGCTCTAGGCCCTCATATGGCCAGCAGGCTCATTCTCAGTTCATTTCTTCACCAGATCCACCCCAAAACCCTCCATGACCACTACAGTCTTAGGCTGTTCGGTGGGACAGATGGACTAGCTTAGTCTGGTAAAAACACCTAAGAAATGGCTTTGGAAATTAAACTCCAATCCAAGCAAACCCTCCAGGAAGCTCTTCTAGCACGGCGGGAGGGACCTATCACTGTCCAATCCTCCATCCAGTCAGCCCTTCACCAGGTGCCCCAGAGCAAGCCGGCTGGGCTTCCCAAGCCTCAGTTTCTTCACCTACAGCTAAGGCTAATGACACCTACCTCACAGGACGGCTGTGAGGTTGAAGCCCATGTTAAACCTCTGGCTCACAGCACAGTGCTTTCTAGGAGCCACAGCCTGTGATAACACCTTTAGCTATTTTATTTCCTCTTCCACAGAAAAAGAGCAGACGCAGAAAGGGCTTGACCCAGTCACAAAGCCAGTGAAAGGCAAAGCTGGGACTGAACCCTAACCTGGAAAGTTTCTATGCCAGTCCCCAGACCTTGTTTCCAATCACTAATCAAAAGCATGAATGTGAAGCCTGGCCAGAGAGACCCACCTCCACCTAAGAGGTTCTGCCGTCAGCTCCCCCGCCACGGTCTCCTCTCTGGCTCTGCCCTTTGGCCACACCCTCCTCTGCTTGGTGTTTAGGCACCATCAGCCTGTGAGCCTGGACTCCTTTTCATGGCCTAGCACTTGAGCATGGGCGCTTGAGTCAGAAGCCCAGGTGTGAATCCTGGCCCTGCCAATTACCAGGAGCACAGCCTCGTGCAAGCAATAGAACCTTGTTTCCTCACCTGTAAAATGAGGATTTTAACAGTATCTCCCTCGTGGGTTTATGGTAAAGATTAAATGGGAATTAGAGATTACAGTCATGCATAGCTTAACAACAGGGATACATCCTGAAACTTGCATTGTTAGGCAATTTCATCATTGTGTGAACACGGAGTGTACTTACACAGACCTAGATGGTATCGCCTACTACATACCTAGGTTATATGGGATTGCCTATTGCTGCTAGGCCACAAACCTGTACAGCTTGTGACTGTGCTGAATATGATAGGCAATTATAACACTAGTTGTATCTAAATATACAAAAGGTACAGTAAAAATACTGTATAAAAGCCAAAATATGGTACACCTGTATAGGGCACTCACCATGAATGGAGCTTGCAGGACTGGAAGTTGCTCTGAGTGAGTCAGTAGTGATGAGTAAATGTGAAAGCTTAGGGTATTACTCTATACTACCATACACTTTATAAATACCATACACTCAGACTACATTGAATTTATTTATTTTTATTTTTTGAGACGGGGTCTCAGTCACCTAGGACGGAATGAAGTGGCACAATCTCAGCTTACTGCAATCTCCATCTCCCAGGCTCAAGCGATTCTCCCACCTCAGCCTTCTGAGTAGCTGTGATCACAGGTGTGTGCCACCACACCCAGCTAATTTTTCTGTATTTTTGGTAGAGACGAGGTTTTTGCCAGCTGGTCTTGAACTCCTGAGCTCAAGCAATCGTCCTCCCAAAGTGCTAGGATTACAGGTGTGAGCCACGCCTGGCTACCAAATTTATTTTTAAAATAAAGTAATTGTGCTACAGTGTTACAAAGGCACAATGGCTACAACATCACTAGGCAATAAGAATTTTTTAGCTCCATTATAATCTTATGGGACCACCCACTTTGATCTTGGCTGATGAACTGAAACTTTGTTATTCAGCACAGGACCCTATATAGAAAGCCCACCTAGCTCAGCAATGTCAGCCAACGTCGGCTAGTAACAAAGGCAATAACCACTGTGCCTCCAGTTATGGCCAAAAAGACAGGGCAAGCTAACCACACAAAAACAAGAGAACTGAGAAAAGATCCACTGCATTTGTTAGCCAGCTCTGCTGATTCCCTCCAGCCCTACTACATCCGCTGGCCTGTGCCCTGGCTATTTCCATAAAATAAATGTGGCAATCTATGCCCAAATGATTTCTGCAGGTTGGTATATACGAAGAAAGCAATAAAGTATTGTATGAAATGAAGCAGGGGAGGGAGAAATGATGGAAACTATCTTTTGGAAGATACGGCAAAAACCGCGATGACTTTTGCACCAACCTAATACTACACAAATAAAATAACTGAAGAGATAATGAAAAGTTGACTCAATGCCCTGCTTGCTTTAAAGAGCTAATCTTTTGTCATCACTGCCCCTGCTGTTCTTAGACCCTGTCCCTTGGTCAGATAGGAGATGCCCAACTTCAACCTGGAGTCATAGTTGTAACTGAGGTGAGTGGGAAGAAAACAGATTGGGAGACAGATGCTCTGCCCTACATCCCCATGCGGTTCGTCTCTCACTGTGTAACCCAGAGCAGGTCATGCTGGCGGGTCTGAAAAAGGAACAGACCCACATGGAGGTTTCTTTTTTTTTTTTTTTTTTTTTTTGAGACGGAGTCTCGCTCTGTCGCCCAGGCTGGAGTGCAGTGGCCGGATCTCAGCTCACTGCAAGCTCCGCCTCCCGGGTCCACGCCATTCTCCTGCCTCAGCCTCCCGAGTAGCTGGGACTACAGGCGCCCGCCATCTGGCCCGGCTAATTTTTTGTATTTTTTAAGCTGGAGACGGGGTTTCACTGTGTTAGCCAGGATGGTCTCGACCTCCTGACCTTGTGATCCGCCCGCCTCGGCCTCCCAAAGTGCTGGGATTACAGGCTTGAGCCACCGCGCCCGGCCTCACATGGAGGTTTCTGATGTCCTCTCCAATCCCAACCTCATCGTGTCTGTGTTTCCTCATTCAGGGTCAACCAAAACCAGGCCATCTAACCTACTATTGTCCCACTTGGCTTTAATAACATCCATCAATTAGCTGACTCATTTGGCCAACCTAAAACATGCTTTCTCTACCCCACCACACTAGTACCAACCCATGGATGTCTAGGGAAAGATTTATTAAACACCTGTCTTTTACCAAATTCTAGCTGGCTGTCTCCACTTTGCCACACTCTAATTTAGAATTTTGGATGTTTTAATTTCACTCCCACCAGATAAAAATTCTGAAAAGAGCTTTAGAGAGATTCACCATTAATTTATATTTCAATAATTCAGAATTTGTGTAAGCCCAAAGAGAAGTACAATTTTGCATTATCGTGGAAAAAGGACCAAGGGGCTAATTACTGACATAAAAGGGCAGCATTTTACCCATTTAAGCCGCTTTCACACCGTTTAAAAGCAGTCATTTAAATATAAACAGTGTTTCATTATACCCTGTTGTTATCTATTTACAGAAGAATATTCAAGGATTTCTTTTTTAAAATATTGGTCATTTATTTAAATTACATTCGAGTAAAATAATAAAACCACATATCTTTAAAGATGGTTTTATGGGGGCAGGGGAGGATGTTCTTTGCATAAACTCCTGTATTCCTTTGTAATTTGAGTTAAACCAAGTTAGCACAAAGAGGGAATGTGTCTAATGGGACTATATTTTACACGTAATAAATGCTTTAAAAAGTACTTTATGAATGATTAAATAATGGCTAGGTTAAACTACTCTTTTTTCATCTTCCCAGCTTTCATCCTATACTAATTCATATACTCAAAAAGCAGCATTTTTATAGAAATGAGAAGTGCTTTCGTTTTCATTACACCACAGTTTAATGTCGTGTCCTGACCCTTGAAAACCATGAATGCAGGGACCATCTGCTTGCGTGGCATTTCTGACCCCCAACAAAAGCATGGCGAAGACGTGGCTCATCGTACCCCAACGATGTACCTTACACAAGGACCTGCGCTGGAAATTCCTCCTTGGATGTGCTTCCTAGAAAGTGCTGTCGTGAATGAGTGCGGCTGCTTCCCTTTGTCGAAAGGATAAAAACCCTGTGTGTCAGGATGCGCTCTTTTTTGCCGCTGCTGCTGGGAAACCTCAAGGCCAACTCCACGTCCAGGTGTCAGCAATCAGCTCCCCTCGAGCACCTTGGCAAGCAGACTTTGCGTCCATTCCCAATTGCCCCACTTTTCATCAAATTCCATTTTCTAAACCACCTCAGAGATTTCAGAAATAAGAAGGGCACAAACCCTAAACACCATAATAATAGCGAGAGTTTACTGTATGTGAAAATAAAACAGATAATAAGAACACGAGACATCAGAGACATACCAGATTGGATATTTTTCTTCCCAACCAACAGGGACATAAAGGCAGTATTTGTCATGAAACCAGACTGTAGCAAGCAAACATTCCAAAACGAAGATTCAGGTTTTTGTGTTAGGAACTTATTTACCTATTAGCTACCTGGAATGAATATTTCACTCAAAAGAAACAACAGTATCTAAGCACCTGGCACCGAAAGCAAGGGAGAGAAGAATAAGTTTTGGTGTCTTTTATCCGGTCACTGGTGCAAAACAGATTCCAAAAATCTAGGGCTCAGGTTTGTGGACTTTCTGCTCTAACTGGATGCTCTAGATGCTACTAATATCCCAGAGAGAGGCCAGACCCAACCCCCAAGACATCCTTTGTACAGCCTAAGATACAGAACACATGAGGTCACTCTGCAGAGTGAAGTGACTGCTGAGGCAGGGAGATGTGGTGTGAGGTAAAAGAGTACAGGCTTAGTGAAGAACGATGTGGCAATAAGCACGGACATTAAAAACGCACATACCCTCCAACCTGGAGAGCTTACTTCTGAGTTGTCATCCCAGAGAAATGTTTTCTTGCATGCAGAAAGAAGCACACAAAAGGATATTCAATGCAGCATGATTTGAAACAGTAAAAATTTTGGAATTACCCTAAATGTTCATCACAAAGAAAACAATTAAATAAACTGTGGTACATTCATACATGGAATATTTTACACGAACTGCGAAGTTGTTAGATCTCTGCATACAGATATGGGAAGATCTGTAAGGTCTATTGAGTGGGAAAAAGGAAGCCATAGAATGCATGTTCCCACTTATGTTAAATTTAAAATACACAAACTGTATTTATGTTTCAAAATGCACAGGTGACACATACACACACATACATACATGCTATGAAAAACAATTCTATGAAAAACAGTTCGGAAGGGTCACACAGAACTATCATTGTAATTTGAAGGAGGTGGGTAGGTAAAGGGGTTTGTTATTTTATCTGTATTTTTGTTTTGTTTGTTTTGTGTGTGTGTGTCTGTTTTTTTTTTTTTTTTTTTTTTTTTTTTTTTCCAGATGGAGTTTTGCTCTTGTTGCCCAGGCTGGAGTGCAGTGGCGCAATCTCGGCTCACTGCAACCTCCGCCTCCCAGGTTCAAGCGATTCTCCCCCCTCAGCCTCCCGAGTAGCTGGGATTACAGGCGCGTGCCACCACGCCTGGCTGATTTTTGTATTTTTAGTAGAGATGGGGTTTCACCATGTTGGCCAGGCTGGTCTCAAACTCCCGACCTCAGGTGATCTGTCCACCTTGGCCTCCCAAAGTGCTGGGATTACAGGTGTGAGCCACCGCACCCGGCCATCTGTATTGTTTATTATTTGAAACAATGTATTCATGTGTTACTTGTATTCATGTGTCAATTTTGAGTGATGTTTTATAGTAAGAATGCAAAATATGAAAACAAATCTAGCTGTTCTCCGACCTCACATTGTAGGGTTTCCTTCACAACAAGGCGCGGGGGACCGCAGCAGCAGGCTGGAGGCAGAAACACAGGGCTGCAGTGTTCTGCACAGGAGGTCTCCATCAATATTCGTTGAATAAAGGTGCCTCAATTTCCTTCCTTATAAACATGTGCCTTTATAGCTCTAAAAAAGTATCTGTGAGTCCATGTTATGCAGGAATCCCCGATGGAGACAGGAACAGGAGTCAGAGTCAGCCCTCAGAAGATGAGCACGGCAGGGAAAGGGAAGGAGAAAGAACATGAGCCTCTCGCCTGGCCCCTTTGAATCCTCAGGCAAAGCTAACCTAGGCCACCTCTTCCTGCCTTCCCTGGCTGGGCTCCTCCAGGGCCAGCCAAGGCCAGGCCCCCACCACACTCCCTGAGCAGTCTGCACCTGCCTCCCCGCCCTCCCTCAGGTCAGCCTGATTCCCTCCAGCCTCACCTCACGTTCACTCATTCAGTAATTTTAACAGATGTCCTGTGACTTCTAAAACTACCACTCACCTAACAGGGAGGAAGGAAAAAAATAGCAAACATAACTACTTTGAAGTTCTGGAGAACAAAGTCATTTTCCCCAGCCAGGGCAGTGTCTAGGACCCTGCTTAATTAAAGCCACCAGAGGAAGGCTTCATCCTGCAAGGTCTGTGTCAACAATGTCCACCTCCACCTTTCCCCCAGCTCACACACCCATGAGCATGAGCTCTCTCTCACTCTCTCAAACACACACACACACACACACACACGGGGGAGGGGGTGTGGAGCTGACTGATGAGTTCAGGCAGTTCCTCCTTCATCCCATCTTCAGCTGTTCTGTTTCTTCCTCCATACCACCCATTTCCAGCTTTGCCTGCCCAGCCAAACACCCTTACAGCCCACAGGAACCCCAGCTGGGAGAATACCAATCTCATTTCAATTAAAAAAGGAAGACCCCTCCACCACTCTCCTTATTTCCATCACATGAGCAGACAGGACTTGGGGACCACATCCTATAGCTGCATGGTGGGGACGCTAACATCTACTCCTGGATCAACCGCTAACCAGCCCTCCACCCCTACTGGGGCAGGGACACCCGCCGACACCCCTCCCTTCTGCACATCTGTCCACTCAGCAGTAACAGTGCACATGGTCCCTCCCTGTACACCCCACCTCCAGAATTCTAGAACCTCTTCCATTCCTTTAGGAACTTTCTTGGTGAGAAGCTGTTGGGGTCTGTTGGGGAGTGTCCCCACCACCACTGGTATTTAACAAGACCCAAGTGTCTCTACTGCTGGGCATGCTGTCCCCCTATATCGGGTACTTTTCACATTTGTCAGACAGTTAAAAAGTAAACAAACACCGATAAGGAAGGTTAAAAAAAGAAGACTACCCACCAATCTGCTATAGAGGTCTCTGTTTCTGATGCAATCATTGTTAAAATACTGAACTTAAGCTGAGATTAAGAAAGAAATGCATTGCTCTCACTTGTAAGCGGGAGCTAAATGATAAGAACTTACGAACACACAGAGGGAAACAACAGACACTGGGTCTACTTGAGTGGGAGGGGGGAGGGGGGAGGAGGGAGAGGAACAGAAAAGATAACTATTGGGTACTGGGCTTAATACCTGGGTGATGAAATAACATGTACGACAAACCTGTGTGACATGTGTTTACCCATGTAACAAACCTTCACATGTACCCCCAAACCTAAAATAAATGCTAAAAACAGAAAAAGAAATGCGGAAGGGAGAGCATCAGGATAAATAGCTAACGCATGCAGGGCTTAATACCTAGGTGATGGGTTGACAGGTGCAGCAAACCACCGTGGCACGCATTTACCTATGCAACAAACCTGTACGTCCTGCACATGTATCCCAGAACTTAAAGTAAATAAGAAAGAAAGAAAGAAAGAAAGAAAGAAAGAAAGAAAGAAAGAAAGAAAGAAAGAAAGAAAGAAAGAAAGAAAGAAAGAAAGAAGGAAAGAAAGAAAGAAAGAAAGAAAAGCATGTCCCCACATGCCCTCCTCAAAATGAGCTGAGGAAGATGTACACACAGGCAACAGGTAAGGCGGACCTACTAGAGGTCAGTCAGACTCTGGCTCAGAAACCCACAGCTGGACCCCTTTCCAGCTGTGTCTGATGGCATTTCTACCCAGTGGACTCTTGGGTTAACTGAGTTTATAAATTGCACATACATACACACTGTTTTTTCAGTTAAGCTAGTTTGAGTGAGTTGTATTCCCCCAATCTGTAACCCAAAGAGTTCTGGCTAATACTCTAATATACCCAAATATCCTCAACCTAAGGTAGTCTCACTAGTGAAGGGTCTAGATGGGGAGGTTCATTGTATAAGGTATGACTATAAAATAATGATATTCACATTGTAAAAAACAAACCAAATGAGCAAGGACCCCCACTGGAATTATTCTTAAGGAATTTTAACAGTAAAAAATCTAAATTCTTCTTTTTTTCTCTATTTTTGAGACACAGTCTCACTCTGTCACCCAGGCTAACGTACAGTAACACAATCACAGCTTAGTGCAATCTTGACCTCCCAGGCACAAGCAATCCCCCCACTTCAGCTTCCTGAGTAGCTGGGACCACATATGCATGCCACCACACCCAGCTAATTTTTTTTTTGCGGGGGTGAGACACGTAATCTCACTATGTTGCCCAGTCTGGTCTTGAACTCCTGGCCTCCAGCAATCCTCCATGCTAAGCCTCCCAAAGTGCTGGGATTACAGGTGTAAGCTACCTTACCCAGTCACAAATCTCAATTAAGAGTTGTATTTTATTTTGGAAAAGCCGTAAATAATCAAGTAATGCCTTTGTCAAAATGATGTAAGGCCTAACAAAAGAGATGTAATTATTTGTATAGCACATAGACTGTTTCACATTGTATCATTAGGAAACCAGCTTTGGGTAAAGTTTTACTACACAAGTCCAACTACTCTGGTCATTTTGAGGCTGCCTCTCCTTCTACCATTATTATTGTTATTTATTTATTTTTTTTTCAGAGATGGAGTCTTGCTCTGTCACCCAGGCTAGAGTGCGGTGGCTCAGTCATAGTCCCCTACAGTCTCAAACTCCTGAGCTTAACCAAGACTCCTGCCTCAGCCTCCCACATAGCTGGGACTACAGGCACATACCACTATGACTGGCTCAATCAATTTTTATGTGAAAGGTGATAGTCACACACCCATCCAAATAGAATCATCTGCAATGTGGCTGATGTACAACATTGAACACAGAAGCCAGGTTTATAACTTACAGATTTAAAAAGTATCAAGTACTTGTCTTTCTTCTTTCTTTAATAAAGAGTTAAATTTGCCAAGAAAGAAAGATATAATCCTGAAATTAAAGACGAACTCTGCCAGGTGTTTCCTGGGATGTCATTACTAATGGACAAAAAGTCAGCCTCTCAGGCAAACATTAATCATTAGCCAATTGTTGATAATTAACTAATGATCTACAAGAATATACCATGGAGCCCTTGTATGGTCATTCATTTATTTATTCACTCGTTTGACGTGCATTTCCTGATGTGCTTCCTGTGTGCCAGGCACAGGATTAAGTTCACAAGACTACACACCCGAATCAGACTGCAGTCTCAGTCTCTAGGAACTCATATTCTAGTTTCATTCAAAGTCACTCAACTAATCAGCCAAAAAGTCAGGCTGTCAGACCCCACAGCCCATGAGCAGACCATCACACTCCATGCCACTTCCCATAACAATTGTAAACTGGGGGAATGGGGCTGGTGTCTGTATAGGAGAGTTGGACTGGGCACAGGGGTGTTCAGAGGGAAAGCAAGTACTCAGATGTAGGCAGGCAGGAAGTGGACAAGGATCAGAGAAGGCTGAAGGGAAGAAGCAGCCTATGAGCTGTCTGAGAAGAAGAGACAGAACCTAGGCCTACAGAAATAAGAAAGTTCAGTTCCAACAGGATGACAACCAAGCAAAGATGCAGTCTTGATATTATACAGACCTAACCTCCACCGTATAGACTAAGCCCAAGGAGCCAGGTTATGAAATTGTGTTTCAGGTATTATGGTTCATACCACTAAGTGCAAAAGCCATGAGATGCTGAACTACGTGACCATGCAGATACAACGGACTTGAATTTTAAGACCAGTTAACACTACACTCAGATCTCAGCCATGGAGGAAAGAAAGCAATCAAAGTAGACTGTCCCACAGCATTCCTGGCCACTGTAAGGCATCTGGTCCCACAGGCAAGCATCCACAGCCCAGCACCGCTTCTCAGACAGGTCCCACCACTCTTGCTACTCTGAGCCCTGGAACCAGAGCACAAAATCTCCTAGACTGCTCTGCTGTGAAAGACAGCACTGTGGGTTCTTTCAACCAGAGATGCACAAGAAGGGCCACAGACCCTAAGCTTTCAGGAATAACATGTATACTTTCCCTCTCATTCCCAGCGAGGGACCTGCAAGAAATCCACAGAGGGACCTGCCACCCAAGAAAATGTGAAACATGGCTCAGAGGAAGGAATGATGGAGGTGCTTCTCCTGGGAGAGCCATTCGTTTGGTGCGCATCAGCAATACTTATTTACTGAACATCTACTGTATACCCCTACCACTGCATCAGACATGGTTGGGGATTCAGAAAGCTTCACTATTAACTGTATTCTGAAGATGCTCGAGAGGATAAAGATGTACATATAAATAACAAAAAATACAGGGTATTTTATGTGCAAAATGACACAAAAAAGGTTCAGATTGTTTGGATCAGTGTCAGGAAGGGCCTCATAGAAGAAACGTAATCTGAGATTATTTTTGAGCAGCTGTAAGGAGAGTGACAGTAAAGAAGGGGTGGTAGAGGCTGGGCGCTGTGGCTCACACCAGTAATCCTAGCACTTTGGAAGGCCAAGGTGGGCGAATCACTGGAGTCCAGGAGTTTGAGATCAGCCTGGGCAACATGGTGAAACCCAATCTCTACAAAAAATACAAAAATTAGTCGGGTGTGGTGGCATGTGCCCGCAGTCCCAGCTACTCAGGCGGTTGAGATAGGAGGATTGTTTGAGTCCCAGAGAAAGAGGTTGCAATGAGCCAAGATCGTGCCACTGCACCCCAGTGAGCCAAGATCGCACCACTGCACTCCAGCCTGGGCAACCCCTGTTTCAAAAAAATAAAAGAAAGGGCAGTATGAAAGAAGAGATGTTTCAAATAGAGAAGCCAGGGGGTGGACAAGTAGGAGAAGGAAGAATGTTTAGGAACTTTTTTGGACAAATGGATGGGGCTGTAAAGGAGAGGAGTGGAGACAAAACCCAACAAAGCTGAACCAGACCAAGCTGGACCTGGCCACACGCTGGACTTTCCCCCTTGGGCAATGGGTAGCCACTGAGGCCTCAGGATCACTTCTCTAGCAAAAGTCACTTGACAGTGGAATTTGAAGGCCTTTATAGGCAAAATGTCAACAGGCTCAAAACCCAACCTCAACGAGATGAGAAGACGAGCAGGAAAAGGGTCACAGACAGTGAAACTTTTGGTTCAGTTTAAAAAGCACCTGGTGGCCAGGCGCCATGGCTCACACCTGTCATCCCAGCACTTTGGGAGGCCAAGGCGGGCAGATCACGAGGTCAGGAGATCGAGACCATCTTCACTAACATGGTGAAACCCCGTCTCTACTAAAAATTAGCCGGCGTGGTGGTGTGCACCTGTAGTCCCAGCTACTCAGGAGGATGAGGCAGAAGAAAGGCATGAACCCCAGAGGCAGAGCTTGCAGTGAGCCGAGATTGCGCCACTGCACTCCAGCCTGGGTGACAGAGCCTCAAAAAAATAAATAAGTAAATAAATATAAATAAATAAATAAAAAGCACCTGGTACATCAGGCACTTTGCTAGATAAGCGGATAGAGAGGCATGGGCCATGGGCCTTGGCCTCCAGGCACTTAGTGCAGATGGTTTAGTGGTAAGTACAGCCATCAGTAGAGATCAAGGAAGGTCTGACTTGGCAGATGAAGATCCCCATTCAGGACATTTTTAATTTCAAGCAGTTCCACGTTCCAGAGAAGTAAGAGGTGACATTGGGAGGAAGAGTACCAGGAGCAGATTACACAGACTCAAAACTGTTCAGCCATGTTGGTTTGCTTATAAGAAACTGAATGACACGAAACAAAGCATTTTTCTTCACAGCGAAGTATGATATTGTAATCATCCCCACTCTGACACTTGATACAGGGCATTCCCCTCCTCTGTGCTAAAAAAATAAAATAAAATCAATGGTATTTGCTTTCAGTAAATGGAACTAAGAAAATACTGCTACTGACTGAACTAGGAGGGATATTACTGTGGGAACTGAGTTGCACCGTTTCCATGACTCCAGCCTCCACTAGTCCCTGCAAGTCCATAAACTAAAGCTGCATAGAAACTTGAGTGTTTATACTTAAAAAAATAGTAATAATAAAGAACAAAAACTATGCCTGGGAAAACTTCTGCCCCCCAAGGTAGTCTCCAAATCCCAAAACTAACTAAGTCACATACTATCCAGAGCAAAGACACACTGGATCAATGGGGATGGCCACATTTCTTACCCAACAGAAGTCATAATTTTACTAGGTAACCAGTAACAGGCAGAAACCCCACACATAAAGCTGGCCCTGAATCTCACTCTAACACTCAACATGCACCTTTCCCATGGAGCTATCAGGCAAAGAAAACCAGTAGCTTCCAGATACATGCAGCCTTGCAACTCATTTCAGCGTCTGCCCTTTGATTTTACCATTCACATTAAATGAAAGGTATTTACTACAGATGAAAAATAAGCTTCGTTCAGCTGCCTCTAAACCAATTCCAAAAATAGAGCAATCACTCTGGTACAAATTGGGTCAAATGTATTTTAAAAAAAAAAACCCAGCTCCCTCATGGGAGGACCAACATGGCATGGGACCTTGGTTACAGTCAGAAGGAAATCCACAAAGATCTTCCCTTCCCACAGTGGGAAAGGAAGTATTTAAAGAGTCAAGCAGAGTATAAACTCATCTGGCCATGTAACCATCGAAGTGAAAGCAAGACACAAAGTTGAATGCCATGAGTTTCAGAATATTATGTGAAGAGGTCAAAGAAATACACGTTGGCTTTTAGAAAGGCCCGCCAAATTAACACACTGCCATATCCCTCTAAAAAAAAAAAAAAAAAAAAAAAAAAAAAAAAAAAAAGTCCAATGCTCAAGAATTGTCAAGAAAGGATTCACTGGAGAGGGGGTGCAAAAGGGAGAGATTAATCCATTTCCTGTATTTTATTTCCTCACTTCTTAGCTGAGAAATCCAAATGGTCTCACAGCGCTTATATCAGTGCCCTGAATTTCCCTGGGAAAAATTCAGAATATTAATTGGCTTACACATGCAGCTACATTAATTATTCCATTGATCTGAATTAATCTGCCTTTCTGAAAGGTATTTATTTTCTAAGTTTGTTTAATCATGTTCTCTTGAGCTACAAAAAGCAACAATCTGGGTCACCATCCATGTCGTTAAATTTGGTAACAAGGCTAACACCATCTGTGGCCTAGACTGGGATGATCTATCTCCATTGATGGGAGGCTTTCCACCACTTCTGCTTTTCCTTTAAAACAACCATCTAAAGCCACATGTCTACAAACAAATCAAAAGCTACGTAAAATGTCCAAAGTTACGCAGATGATCTCTGGCATTGTCCAAATATATACTACCAGTATTTATGTGGTTATCCAACTCCCATTTATAATTGTATTTGTAGCATCAATTCCCAAAATTTTTAGAAAATTCTCTAGATATCAAACTACTAAAGCCCACATACAAATAGACATCACATTACATCTGAAATGTGCCACAACATTTTAAATGTAACATGAAATCCTGTACATAAATCGTTAAGGCTTATTCACAAGAGCATAATTTCACTATCTCCAGAAGCCAGCAGAGCTCTCCCACACAAGGGAGAGCCTAGTGTGTTTGCCTTTACAACACTCGCTCAGTTAGGAACATCCAGCCCTGCTAAAATAGAGCTTCAACATGAGAAGCCAAAAACAAACGGAACCAGCTAAGAGAAGAGAAGAAAAACAATTGAGTTTCCTGTTATCCGACATGGGCTCCCCTTCATCTCCCATTCTGCAAGGCTTCTGATTGCAAAAAATCAATCCTTGCAAGAAGGATGCTGCAGCACCAGAAAAATCCTGAAATGGCTTCTGAATCATCAAAGAAAGATTGCAGAATGTCAGAGGTAAAAACGATCCTAGCAATCTTCTTACCCAATCCTCCTAATTGCCAGGTGGCTGCACGGCAATGCAGAAAGGTATGAGAAATGATCCCAAATACAGCTAATTGACAGGTGAGTGGGACAAGATCTTAGTCCCAGTCTAGTACTCTTTAGTGCTTTTTCAAAAACTGTATCAACCTTTCCCAGAGGAAGTTCCATGGATCACTGGTTCCATGATGTTAAACTCTTTTGCAAAAAAAAAAAAAAAAAAAAATGTTTAAAGAATTCACGACTGATTACTTTCAGGGACTAGCTGAGTTAAACAAAAGGAAACCTGTTTTTTAACTGCAGAATTTCCCAAAGCTTTTACTAAGCTAATGTGCACTACAAATCTTTAAGAAGGCAGCAAAGTATATGGAAGCATCCTGATTTATTTAACCATACAATCATTTTCTCTTGGGGCATTTCATAGGATGTGGAGTAGAATCTTTAATATTATATCATGTATCCAATAATATCATGTATTGTTCTTCAAATTATGCTCTATGTAGATGTATTAGTTTTGTTATATTCCACTTCTCTAAAAACAGTTCATGTACAAAGTCTACAATAATTCTCTACTTACCAGAACAACTGACCAAAGTACCCACCACTCCCAAGAACACTAGATTTAAAAAAAAAGAAGAAAAAGAAAAAGAAAAAAGCTAACATTATCAGGAAAAGAATGGTAGGCAAAAACTTATGTGGAGAGAACAGTTATTTTAAAATCTGCTACAAATCTCTTCCATGAAATTCCATATCTATGAAAGATTCATGACTTTAAATACTTTCATTCAGTATAAATTTGAGAATACAGTTTAAAACAAACAAACAAACAAAAAAAAAAAAACAAACCACTGTTGCAAAGCTCCAAGAAACACGACATGCATGGCTGTAAACTTCAACTACCCAGAAGGCCAGCTGCTAGTTTAAGTAGAGAACCAAATGATAGCCATATACCAGGACCAGCAGGAACTCTAAGGACACTTACCAAGTTATGATTTGTTGAATTAGAATCATCTTCAGGGAATGGGATGTAAATAGCTAAGGCCACACAATTGGCAAAAATAGCCAATAATATAAATATGTCAAATGGTCTGAAAAAATGTGTTAAGGTATATACGTGTTATGGAAACGTAAACCATGTCCCTCATCACACTCCCAATCACACCACTTTTGAAGCACCTTTAAAATGAAAATGACATACACAAATCCTATTTCGGCTGACTGCTGTGACTGCTAGGTTTTCGGCAGAAGTAATCATTGGTGGTCATCTCACAGTGGAGCCTCCTATCAAATGACCTCTCCGTGTCCTTTTCTTCTGTTGCAAGGATCATGTTACACTCATTCTTCTGCTGTACACTGTATATTAAAACCTAAAAGTACATCCAATTAGGGCACTGTGTGAACCAGGTTTCTGCTTCTTACAAGTTTAAAAGCGACAAGAGCCTTACTAAGTTCCCGGCTGTGGCAGACACAGAGAAATCATGGGATAAATGTCTTCTGCAGATCCTTGCCTCCATGTGTTAGAGCCATTTTGTCAGGGGCTATTTATTCTTGGCAGGGTTCGCCTGTCTGGATTGGGCCAGGCCAAGCCACCAGGACCTTCTCCATTCTACCTGTGACTTTCTCATGGCATATTCCAATACCTCAGATGTGATCAGCAGCGAGCCAGGCTTCAGCTCCCACCTCTGCTTTCTCTGCTAGAGGAATCGATGGCTATAACTGTTTCAGATTAGAGTTGGACTGGAGCTCAGTTTATAATATGCTGTTACTGTGCTCGATTTGTAAACAAATTAAATTAAAAAGCCGTAAGAAATCAGCACCAGACACATTCAAAGTAGGCTTTAACATTTCTCAATCTCGGTGGTCTGTCTGGAAGAATCACTTTGAGATCAGCCTTCAAGAGATACTTGCCTAAACATTCTAGTGTTATTAAGAGACACTGTCAAAACTGGCAATACAAAATTTGACATCTGCCAAAATGACTGTTTTTCTTCTTTGGGTTTTCAGCCTTTCCAAATGCAAGGTTTCGTGAGCACCAGCCTCAACTGCAATGCCTGGGCGTGATTTTACCACAGTGCTTCGCCTATACACTCACCCACAAGAAGCAAGGCCACGGTTTAACTAAACACTTCAAGGTACTTAAAACTGGAAGATACAAACAGACTATTCTCCATTCATCCTGACATACTTCTGGGAAATCCAAAAATGCCACAGGAAACAAATACTCTTTACCTCTCTACAGATATCTTTTTTTTTTTTTTTTTTTTTTGAGATGGGGTCTCACTGTCACCAAAGCTGGAGTGCACTGGCACAATCTTAGCTTGCTGAAACCTCCACCTCCCAGGCTCAAGCCATCCTCCCACCTCAGCCTCCCAAGTAGCTGGAACTACAGGCATGTGCCACCATGCTGGATTTTTTTTTTTTTTTTTTTTTTTTAGTAGAGACAGGGGTTTTGCCATGTTGCCCAGGCTGGTCTCAAACTCCTGGACTCAAGTAATCCGCTCACCTCTGCCTCCCAAAGTGCTGGAATTACAGGCGTGAGCCACCATGCCCGGCCTCTGGAGAGATCTTGAGTTTCATAAAACCTTCATCTTCGAAGAGCTTTCATAACTCATCAAAAAAAGGCAATGAATAACATTACTCCCTTACTAATTTTGATGGGTTTATTTTTTTAAGCCAGTCAGCTTTAATTCACATTGTTTCTCTTAACTCATCAAATATTATAAAATCTTTTTCACCCAGGGATCCAACTTTCAGACAGACCACCGTAAGACTTCAGAATTCCCTTTCCATTTTTCCTTTTCGCAGGTCCCCACTGAAATCTAAAGTCAAGGGCCCCAATGTTGTTCTCTATAGAAACACAATAGTCTCTTCCCTCCCTCTTTCTTCCATTCTTCCTTTTCAATTTCCCAATACCTAAGTAATAGGTATTCTTCCTTTTCAATTTCCCAGTACCTAAATGATAAACTAGCACATCTGAGAAATACTAACACTGTTCAGGGAGACTAAATATAAGTTGTATTTTTTTTCTTTATGCTGGTCCAGTTTTAGTCTCTAGGTGCAAGTGGATACCATCTCACCGCCATCAGATATTCACAAGTGAAGCAGAACAGAGCAATAGAGAAATAGATGGGTCTGATCCCAACAACTCCTTCTGATAAAGAGAACATCCCTCACTCCTCCAGGGGGCAGGACACTCTGTCATGCCTATGGGTAAAAACAAACGACCCTTGCTCTCCCACTGGGACCGGGCCTGACAGAGAGGCCCTGGATGGAAAGTATTTCTATAGCCTGCTCCCTGAATTAGAAGGAAACTATCATTAAAAAAAAAAAAAAAAAAAAAATCATATATCACTTAAGGATCTATCTATTTTACAAACTGTCCCATTTGTAAACAGACTTCTCCCTGAATTGGCAGCCACATCCCCTAATTCCTGTACACACGTGTCTGGCAACTGGGAAAGGGAGACAGCAGTGTGATCCAGGAATTCACTCTGTATGCAAAAATTGCTATGTACACATCACTGTGCACAAACAGAAACAGCATTAGGCCTCCCACCTACTCCACACAAAAGTAGTGACCCCACAAAGAGGTCTCTGCTTACTCAGAGTCATGTCAAGCCAATCCGAGGAGGAGGAGATATTCCTGGCAAGGTACAGCCATTGTCATGACTCTAGCAATGCCACTGGCCCACATGCTGGCTTACCCAACTCCCTCCTCGTTCTCAGACTAGAGAACCTCAAGAGAAAATGCACACACACAACCCCAGTTATGTGAGAGACACTATAACTCACTTTAGAGAAGGGACATCTGTTGCAAAATGAAAAAGCACACGAGAACCCCTCAAATCCTACCCTAGCATTTGGCTGCTCTCTCCAGAATCTTTCTAGACAGTTACCTCATTTTAACTCCTGTCCATTAGCAGAGAAAATAGCCAACTAAAGACAGAGGGCATGCAAATAGCTGCCGAGCTGGATCCTCAAATTATAAGGGGATTTCAGCTCCACTTTCTAGCTGGCTGCCAACATGCTCCCCTTTTGTCGTGGCACCTCCATCCTTCTAGGCCTGGTGGTGGGAATTCCTATATTGACACCCCTTCCTATAGTTAGGAACTGCTCTAAGGCCCCTGTAAGTTCCAAACACACTTCTGGGGAAAGGAAATGCTTTATTTTACCCAGACCAATGAATCATCTGCCTAATTAAAAAGCCATTTGCTCAGAAAGAAGGCCTCAGTCAACCTTCTCTAAAGAGTGGCAGTAACTGGAGGATGGCCTCCAGATTTAGGGAAGGGGTTAAGCAGGCTGAAGCACAATCGTTTTCCAAGATCTGGGACATGACAGCCATTCTGGGGCATTTGGAGTTCAATTTTAAAAATACAGAGGAGACACCCAGAAATGTAACTCCAGTCCAAGGACATAGACAGAATTTTTTATAAAGACAGCAACTGCAAATTCCTCCACTGAGAGGGCTATTCTATAACTCATAAGGGCTCAGGAGGAAGAGGCACACACGAAACTCTCCCTTCACTGGCTCCCTCATGCTCATGTTCCAAATGTTTCTTTGGAACTTGTCAAAAGGAAATTCCAGGAAGTTATAGCATTGATCAGAGAAAAAAAATCAAAAGTAATCTCTCCCTAGGAAGCATGTGCTCATATCTGTAGCTACCTGAATAATTAGAATCACCAAATGTCAGACTAGAAGCAACCTTAGCATTAACTGTAGTTGCAGAAGCAAATTTCAAACATCAGAATGAGAAGATTCTACTAAAGGTCAAAAATGTATTCCCTTCAAGTAGAGTCTCATACAGTTTTTTTTTTTCTAATCTGTATACCTTGTTTGCAATAGGTTCAATGCATGCTATTGCCCAAAAACAACACTGAATTTAAAACTAACCATCTAATGTCCAATGACCAAAAGTTGGTTTCACATTTTAATTATCTACCACTGTGAAGTTTCAGGCTGTCACTCCCTCCCCCCACTACTACTACTATACACACACCCAGACAGTGGGCTAAATATACCCATACAGCCACCCCTCTGCAACCCGAGGAGACAGGAAGGTATATACAATGAAACCCCTTATATACAACTTCTGTTACTCGCATTCCAGACTGCTACAGCTTTGTGTCACTTCAGAAAGCAAATCCTTTTAAAAAAACAGATGGTAAAAGAGAAAATGAGAGACTTCCCCCAAAAAAAGGATACTTCCATTCCACTATACTAATGCAGGCTCTTCGGATGGGGTTATTGAGTGATAAACAGAAAAGGGCGCGGGCAGGTCGGCTGTTGGACGAGTTACCCTGTTTTTTGCTCTTGGCGTATTGCTGACGTTTTCTTTGGGAGAGAGATCCTACAGGTGGGGGTGCAGAGGTGCTCATAGTTTGGGCAGCCTTGGCCTGTCTAGCAGCATCGATTGCAGCTTGCCAAGACAGGACAGTTTGCTTGGAGCTATTCGGCTGAGAAGTTGGTCCTTCACCAGAAAGAGGGAGTCTGGTGCCTCTTGCATAGTTTGCCTCTGGGGAGAAGGAGAAAAACAAAGATTTTTTTTTTTAAATGAGGATCCAATGTGTAGGAGAAAAAAAAAATCAAAGGTTGTCTCCCATCAATAACAGGGAAATCATTTATTCCTATATTTCCATTTTGAATCTCTTGTCCTATTTTTCACAAGCTGGGGTTTAATCAGCTAGAGAGGCAAGAAAAGTCCACGAGCTCTCGTCTCAGTGTCAATCACACAGGATCACTGCTGCATCACACCTAGTGGGGTTAGTTCTCCTTCACATCATGTCTTCACAAAGGGTCTTTTAGTGCATTTCTTCTGACAAAACTGAGGTCATTCCCGCATTTAATCCACATCTCTGATTTGTAAAACCCATGTATGTCTAATGAGTTAACAGATACATACAACAGCTTTTCTCTAACGTAACTACCACATTCACCAAGAAAAAAAAAGGTAGTACCAATAATTCAATAGTCTTAATCATTTTCAGAGTGTTACTCCAACATCTTTCCACAGCCACAAATGCATTTTTTTTTTCAGTACGGAAAAGAAATCTTCCATAGGCACCCAGGCAATACCAAAAACCCCATAACAAATATCTAGATTATGCACTGACACTTCCTGCAAATGAAAATTCATGATGCTTGGGACTCATTTCCTCCACAGGCTTCCGAAAACAGCAAACATCTTTAGGGCTTTTTTGCATTTTAAATTGCAGCAGCATCAGCCAAGCCAGCATCCAGAGAGACAGACAAGGCAGTCAGCCTGCACCCCTGCACCTAGGATAGACTGACTGGATTATGCCAGGGGCCTCCAGGCCTAAGAGGGAATTATCTCCATGTAGGTTGGCATCCAGGTGTACACAAGGCAGAAACCCAACGAGGCTCCCTATGCGAAGCCCCCACCAGCTTTGGGTCAGGCCACCTCCCAGGCAGATCTCCCAGGCACCTGCCGCCTTCCGCCACAGTCTCCTCACTGAAGCAGAAGTCAAAGTGAGAGAGATGGCAGAAAGGTAGAGGGATGGGCGTTTGTAAAGCCAATTATTGCTAAGTAAAGAGTCAAAGCAAGCACGGGTCTGAAAGCCTGAGAAGGGGGCAAAGCGGGTGAGCAGCGGGCAATTGGAACGGGGAACGAGTCATGTCAAGCTTCTCCCTAGGGGAGCGCTCACCCGGAAAGGCTTACAGCCGACCGGGGTTGGGGGGCACTGGCGGTCTCCAAAAGGGAGGGCTGGCCAGGAGCTGTTCCATCCTTCCTCGACCCAGCCCGGCCGGCGTGGAAGCTGCACGTGGTGCCCGGGCCAGAGCTGGGGAGGGGAGCCCCACAGCGGCAGCGGCTCCCCGGGCATTGCTAGGTTACCGACGTGTGCACAGCCGGCGACGGGAGCGGGAACGCACGCTCCACCCGAGCCCCTTCCCCCGATACCGAGGCCGGGCCTCCCCCGCGAGGGGAGGGATGTGCTTCACCCACCGGCACGGAGGGCGAAACCGGGCAATCCTAGAATTTTCCGGATGCCACCAGGGACCTTCTTCCTAGTCAACGAGGGGGCGGGGGAGGAGTGGAAGGCGAGAAGAGGCTGGCAAGGGGGCTCCGGCTGAAGACTTGCGGCCCCCCTGCCATCGCTCGGGGGCGTTGAAGGAAAGTTGAGCCCGAGGACACTGTACCCGAATCACCCCGATTCGCCGCCCCTCCGGCTGCACCGCGCTCCACACACTCCACGGCCGCCCCCACCCCACAAATGCAGAATTAACTCTGACATTCAGGGCCTGGAGGGGAGTGCGGAGTGGCTGTCACGCATGTCCCCTCTCTGTGTAGACGACACCGAGCTGGCAGCACCCTCTCCAACCCCTTCAACCCACCCAGCGCCGCGGGGAAGGGGGAGGGGGCTGGAGGACTATGACAGGATCGGATTTGGCAGCGGGTGCCCGGGCTCTGGCTGCTCACCGTTCGCGTGGTCCGCTTGCTGCTGCCGTTGATGCTGCATTTTTTTCATCATCATCATCATCATCATCCACGAACATTTATTGAGCGACTACTGTGTGCAGGGCACTGTGCTGGGCGTTGGGGCAGGGGCTGAATGGGGAAGGGGATCACCAATAGGTAGGAGCCGCGGTCCCTGCCCTTATTCTTGCTTCAGCAGGGGGTGGGGAGGGACGGGGACAAATAACAGAAAATAAGGATAATTGATTTAAAAAAAAAAAACCGCTCGCCGCCCAAGCTCTCTCTTTTTCAAAAATGGAGCAAAATAAACTTTTTAAAAAAATAAAATCCGATGTATATATTATCTTAATAATATATACATGTAATTTTTTGCTGCAAAGGAGAACTGGCTTGTCCCCTCCTCTAGCGGAGAGACGCCGCGGTGATGCCGGCCCGGCCGCCGGGGCCGCTTGGCGCGCCCCCCATGCCCGCCCGTCCACCCGCCCGCCCGCCGCGGTGCCCGGTGCCCGCCGCCGCCGCCCGCGCCGCCGCTGGCTCGGGACCGCGGGCAGCCGGAGCTCACATCCGGGGACGGAGGCGCTCGCCCGCCCGCTCGCTCCGCGCCAGCCGCGCCGCGCCGCACGCCGGCTTCGCCCTGGCGACGCTGCGCGCCCGCCGCCGTCCCCCGCCCCCCGCCCGCCCCGAGCCGCCCACGGCCCGCGCCGCGCCCCGGCGGGCCGGCAGCCCGTCGCGTGGTTCCGCCCGGCACCGCCTGCGCGCTCGGGGTGGCCGCCGCGTGGGACTCGGGGTGCCGCCACCTCGGCCTGGCCTGGCTGACCTGCGGGCTCCAAAGGGTTAAGCGCGCTCCAGCCGAGGGCTGCCCGGTTAACCCCCTCCGCGCCGCACGGTGCGCTCTCCCCTCGGGACCCGGAGGAGGCGGGCGGCGCCAGTGGCTTGCGCGGCGCTGGGGTGCGGATGAACCGCTCCTCCCCGCGCATTTCTGGGCTGGGGGAAAAGCTCTGGCTCCAGCGCCCGCCCAGACTCCGAGCCGGCCTCCCTCTGAGCACACCTGGAGGAGGCCCCGCCCCCTGGGAGCACAGGTGCTAGCGGGCGGTAGCGGCTGCGGTCTCCCAGCGCACCCTCGTCACGGCTCGGTCGGGCTCCCTGGCTGCTCCGGAGCGGGACAGACGCCCCCTCCTTTCCTCGGGCCTTTTCTGGAATCGGGGGGATGGGGTAGCCCGGCTCTGTAGAGAGCACTCACTCCCCCAGGTAACTGCCTGCAGCTGGAACCGCGAATCCAGGGCGCCCCCCATCATCTCCGCTGCCCTGCGCCTGGCCTGGCGTAGCGAAGGGCAGCGGGGATGGGGGCCAATATCTCCCCCCACCCCACCCCGCCCCCATGTGTGTTTGGAGGCAGGTACAGGGAAGTCAAGGCCAAGGTCTTTCAAACCGCTCGTGTTGCTCAAGGAAATAGACGGTGCTGCTGAAACTGTTGCCTCCAGTCTGGGGAGCTGAAGGGAGTAGTTTGTTTTTTGATACCTTCGCTGGCTCGGATTTAGGGTAGGGGAGGTTTGCAAACGGCAGCTCCTGTCTAGAGGGGAAAATACTTTATCTAGTGGATGACTGATATTTTTCATTTAGCTTTGTGCTGGGTGTTAGGAGAAGGGCGTCTGCTTTGTTACTTCACAGGGTTCCATTTATTTGCTTTTGTTCCGATCTGCATGTTCCTACCGCGTTTTAGAACGTTTCAGAACAGTGACTTTAAAGCAAAAATAAAGTAAAAACTCAGCGTGAATTAAGAAAAATAAGTGTTTATGGGAAGGTGCTCCTTACCCAGAGGACACACTAGTCATCCTCAATTGTTGGGGGGCACCTGGGCAGAGAGACTGGGGACCAGAGAGAAGACTCTCCAGGGGCCTTCCTGAGGGGGTGTCTGGTCTGTGAGGTGAAAACAACCAGGCTCTTGTCCTTTTTTGTGCTTTGTTTTTGGAGACTGGCGAGGCGAGAAATCGCCCTATGGTCTAGTGACAATATAAAGCTGGCCTGGGCCACCTCTCCTATGGCTGCTTCTGATCCAAAATCTGAAGGGATAGAAGACGGTTCCCTCCAAAGAAACTGCCCATTCAAGGAGCATGTATGAAATTCACAAGTACACATGTCACTTTCAGAAGTCCTGGTCTAAAGCCTTGCCTCTTGAGGCCTTTTCTACAAAATCCCGTGAGCAAGTTTGTTTTATGATACCTTCGCTGGCTCGGATTTAGGGTGGGGGAGATTTGCAAAGAGCAGCTCCTGTCTAGAGGGAAAAATACTGTATGTAGTGGATGACTGAGCCAAACCATATTTGCTCATGGTTCAGTTCAGTGCCGCCAGCATTCATAAGGCACCAGTTAAGACTAAGGGTCTGGTCTAGATGTCAGGACAAATCTGTGGCACAGTTCCTTCCTCAAGGACAATCTAATGACAGAAGAAAAGTGTGTATACTCTTTTTTTTTTTTTTTTTTTTTTTTTTTTTGAGACAGAGTCTTGCTCACTCTGTTGTCCATGCTGGAATGCAGTGATGCAATCTCGGCTCACCGTAACCTCCGCCTCTTGAGTTCAAGAGAGATTCTCTTGCCTCAGCCTCCTGAGTAGCTGGGACTACAGGCGTGCGCCACCACCCTCGGCTAATCTTTGTATTTTTAGTAGAGACGGGGTTTCACCATGTTGGCCAGGCTGGTATTGAACTCCTGACCTCAGGTGATATGCCTGTCTCGGCCTCCCAAAGTGCTGGGATTACAGCAGTGAGCCACTGCACGCCCAGCTGTGTATACTTCTTTCATACCATGCAAACATAACAGCTATAACAAGTATGAAAAAGCACTATACAAGCATCAGACAGATTAATTGTAACTGAGGGAACTGAGATGTTTTCACAGAAGAGAGGGCGTTTGAACTGATTCTTAGAAACTGACCAGGAGAAAGAGGGATGAATAGGTGGCATACAGGGAATTTTAGGGCAGTGAAGCTATTCTTTATGATACTGCCATGATGGATATAGGACATTATGCATTTGTCAAAAACCCATTGAACTGTACACCACAAAGCATAAACCCTAATGCAAACTATAGACTTTTGTTAATAGTAGTACCACAATATTGGTTCATCAGTTATAACACTGGGGTGTACCAGTGTTATAACTGTGTATATCGTGTAGCCCACCAATGCAAGATGTTAATAGGAGAAACTGTTGGGGGAGGGAATATATGGGAATTCTGTCCTTGCTGCAAAATTTTTCTGTAAACCTAAAACTGCTCTTAAAAAAATAAAGTCTATTAAAAACAGGTGACTACTTTTACAGGGCATACATGATGTATGAGGAATGAGCTTTGGGGGTAAGAGCAAAGACACAGGGGAGACTGAAGTGCAAGATGGGTGTGTTCAAAAATGACCAGGAGCACAGTGTGGTTGAGGCGAAGACCACCTGGGCTAGAGGAGGAAGAGGCTGGAAAGGCCAACCCAGATCTGTGGAGGAAGGCTGGCTGGCTAAGAAGACGAGATTCAATTTCTTGGCAGTGAGAGCCAGTGAAGGTGTTTTAGCTCAAAAGTGATATGATTAAATTGTGGTTTGGATCTCCAGGTTTTGTGCATTAGGTCTTAACAAGTTTATGGTATTGCAGGAGGGTGTTGGGTTTTTAAATTATTTTTAGAAACAGGGTCTCACTATGTTGTCCAGATTGGAGTGCAGTGGTGTGATCATAGTTGACTGTAACGTGCAAGCCCTGGCTTCAAGCAGTTCTCCTGCCTCAGCCTCCCAGCGTGCTGGGATTATGGGCATGAGCCACTGCTCAGCCTTGAATTGGAGTTTCTGACATTCCATCCCAGTTTCTGAATGAGTCCCATCTTGGCGATGTCTCCAGCAAGCCTTTTTTTTTTTTTTTTTTTTTTTTTTTTTTGAGGGACTTGATTCAGCACAGCTCCGGATGCGTTGGCCCACTGGGTAATTTAAATATTTCTATCCCCATGATAATGCAAACTACTGAATAAATAAATAATAAGATTTTTTAAAGTCTTCCTGTGTGCCAGGTTCTAGGGTAGGCACTTTATATGTACTAACTCATTTAATTCTCATAACAAGCCTGTGAGGTACTATAAAACCCTCATTTTGGCCAGGCACAGTGTCTCACACCTATAATCCCAGCACTTTGAGAGGCCAAGGCAGGCTTGAGTCCATGAGTTTGAGACCAGCCTGGCCAATATGGTGAAACCCGTCTCTACTAAAATTACAAATATTAGCCAGGGGTAGTGGCATGCGCCTTAAGTCCCAGCTACTTGGGTGACTGAGGCAGGAGAATCGCTTGAACCTGGGAGGCGGAGCTTGCAGTGAGCGGAGATCGTACACAGCACTCCAGCTTGGGCAACAGAGCAAGACTCTTTAAAAAAAAGAAAAAAAAAGAAAACCTTATTTTACAGACAACAAAACCAAGACACTGAGGAATTAAGTAGCTTGCCCAAAACCACACACAATTACTTAGTGGCTGAGCCAACAAGACATGAGGAAAGGCTAAAACAAAAGATTTCAGCTCTGAATCAGCTACATGTGTTACAACCCAATTATGCTGCTAACACACTATTGTGGGGTCTTAATCTCCATGACCTTATTTATAAAGCACTCCCACTTGAAGGCACTGAGCTGACATGCTAGACATGGTTACCTGCATGCACTGCATTTCAAAAAACCGTGCTGATGGCCCAATCCAGAACCTCACCATCTCACACCCCAGGTCATGCACAAGATGCCCATTCTCTATTTTTCCTCCCACAAATAATCCATCTTGTTCAAAACACACCATGTCCCTTCCCTAACCAAAATATATCTGCTTCCTCCTTCCACATTCAACCTAAACTCCTCTGACTAGCATTCAACCTTATCATCTCGCACCATTCACTTTCAACTGTGGTCTGCAGTCTCCTCATTAGACTGTGAACATGCTGTGCTCATTTCTGACTCTCTGCTTTGGCTCCTGTTTATTCACTGACCTGGAATCCCTACCTTGCTGACTTGCTGACCTCTCACTAACCCCTCTCCATTGAACAAGCCTCGGTCAAGTCTCTGCCTCCTCCAGAAGCCTTCTCTGATCACTCCTGCTGCTATGGACACTGGTGTGCCCCCACCCCTACCTCCCCTTCCCTAAAGGCCTGCAGCACCTGGCTTTCCCTTTGATGACATACATTCTTGTGTCTTGTGTGATTGCTTCTTGGCTATAAATCCTGTCTCTCCAACCACAGTGTGGGTCCTTAAGCAAGGATCACCTCCTTAACCCCTTCCCCCCGCTGCTAAGTGTTATGCTCACAGCGGGCACTAAATACTCTGATTAATCTGCACAGGATCATAAAAGCCCATATAGATCACCAGAAATTGTCAGCTGATATTTACAAAAATCCGGTAAAGTTTATGGTAGCACACTTGGCCCTGAGATGGTAAAAATATAAAACAGAGGGAAAATTGGGTCCTTTGCACACCAGGAATTCTAATTAAAGAAGATAAACAGATCCCGAAGGGTATATGTAGAACATATCCTTAAACAAACTGTGAAGTTGGGTTTGAATGAGTTCCTCCATCCACAGGTCCTGGTGCTAAGAGGGGATAGCCTTGACCCACTAACCACCAGAACAGGCGGATTAAGTGGGTGGGGACATGTGTTCCAAGTAGAGGAATGGCATGCACAAAGTCAGGCTAAGAAGTCCAGAGTACATGCAGAAATTAATAAGTAGATGGTTAGGCTGGGACCTAGGGGGACTTAGGAGATAGTGGCGATAAGGAAGGTTGCAAAGGCAGCACAGAGTGGCTGGTGTCAGGACCCTAGTGTCTGGCTCAGCAGTCTAGGTGTTACCCTACACCAGCAGTTCTGAATTTTTTTTTTTTTTTTTAAATCTCAGGACCTCTCTAGACTCCTAACAAAGAGCTTTTCGTTTCTGTTTTTGTTTTTCAGAGACAGGGTCTCACTCTGTCACCCAGGGTGGAGTGTAGTGGCACAATCACAGCTCACTGCAACCTTTTTAAAAAATTTTTTGTAGAGATGGGGTCTCACTTTGTCAAATCATTCTCCTGCCTCAGCCTCCCAAAGTGCTGGGATTACGGGGATGAGCCACTGCACCCAGCGTAGAACATTTTTTTAAATCATTTATAATTCACTTGAAAATAGTTACCAGCCCATTACGTGTTCTAACATACTTTTAAAAATGAAAAGTAACTGTTTTCCAGAACAAAATGGTGAGAAGAGTGGTGTTCTCATTGTTTGAAAATCTCTTTACTCTCTAGCTGAAGACAGCTGGATTCTCCTTTGTGCTCCTGCATTCAATCAGTAGTGATAGACTGTTTGGACTGAAGTACATGAAGAGTATTCAGCCTCACACAGGTATATAGTTGGAAAAAGGAGGACTGTTTTAATCGCCTTTTCAGATAATCGTGGGTATTATTCTTTGCCATGAGGCCAAAACTTGACTTTTAAACGTTAGTCGAAATGTGTAATTTCAAACCATGTCAGTGAAACTTCTTACAATGTTACATTAAATTCTATCAGTCTATTTCACAGTTTGAATGGATCTTTTACCCATGCATGATTTGGTAACATTATGCATTGGTCATTTGGAAAATCCTGGTTCACTGAGTTACACAGGTTTTCCGAATGTTGACACATTTCATTATACCATATCAAAAAGCCACATTCATTGTTATCACCATCAATCTCATCAGAAAGTCTTTAAGTATTGGGAAACTGTCAAGCTCTCTGTGGTAGATAGAAGTTTTTTCAAAACTCTAATTTTCACTTGAAAGCTGAAATTTTGTAATTGGCACAAACACTGTCAAGATTTTCTTTAAGGTAACAGGCTTACTTCATTCATTTTCGAGAAAATAACTGCCAAATACTTAGGTCTGAATAAACATAGTTTTTCAGTGAAAATGGTGTTCCATGAAAAAGTAAGCCATTCAGCCTCCTACCTCAAACCATCACACAAGCGAGGCAGTCGTATACAGCAGAAATGTTTTATGCATTTGTCCTAATTTGTTACTCAGAATATTAAAAAGACATCTACCCAAGGATTAAGAGTTAATAAAGTTAATTATTTTTACTGCTTCATCAAGGAGATTATTAAGTAAAACTGGCTTTTTTTTTTTTTTTTTTTACTGTGAGTGCATGACAGAGAATAAGGCAGCGTCCACCTACTAGTACACTTTGGTGTCACTGCCCTGATTCATGCTAAGACACCAGCAGTTTTAAACACTGTTGATTTTGTACCATCAGTGCAATGTCAACACATTAGGGAAGACAAATAAGTCTTAATGTTACCATGAAAATAGTCTTGACCTCAAAGAAAGGGCTTTTGGTCCCCCAGGTAGGGTTACCAGATAAAATACAGGATACCCAAATGTTGCATGGGGCATACTTACACTAAAAAAAATAAAAATAAATTACAAAAAAAAAAAGCTGTTTATTTGAAGCTCAACTCAAATTTCCTTGGGCTTTCTGTATTTTTATTTGCCACAACTGGCCACCTTACATCTGGGGGATCATAGACCACACTTTGAAAACAGCTGCTTAGGCTGCTTTGGGTCATTTTTGAGCAGAGAAATGGTATCAGTTGTACTTCATGAAAATAGCTCTAACCTTAGTGGGCAAGGTAGATCAGAGGGTGAAAAGATTTGTAGAGTACAAAAGGGTCTGATGGGTCCATTAAGAAGATGTCACTTTTTGTCTTAATCAATAAAAGATTTGTTGATGAATTTCTTTAATTATTCTGAAGGGCAGCGCTCCTCTGAGATTGGGCAGGGAAAACAGGAAGCCAGGAGAGGGCAGCTCCCTGTCTAGTGAGGTCCTCTACCCCATGGTGCTAACTCACTACTCTCCCCATCCACTGCCATCCCCCACCACCATCAGGACTTCTCCATTACAACTGACATAGGCCTCACCCAGCAAAATTTAAAGTCCTTTCTTCTTGCTTCGGCCTCATTGCATAGAGTCCAGCTGGTCTTTATCCTCCATCAAGTGACTGTTCACTCGAAGAACAGGATTTACATTTCACATCAGACAAAGTAATTCCAATTGCTTTAACTGGTTCATTCCCATCCCCTTTGACCCAATTCTTAAATCTTATCCATCACTCTCTGATGCATCAAGTACTCTCCACTTCCAGAGTTGGGAAATCCTGGCAGAGTCTAGTATATGCAGTCAACACCCCATTATCCATGCTGACGGAAAGGAGGGAATAAGTCTGAAGTTTCCCATCTGTGGAATAAACTGGTTATAAAACATGATCTCTAAGAGTTCTTCACATTCTAGGATGGCATATTGGAGAGCCTAGACTTTGGAGCCACATAGAACTGGGCTCAAATCCTGGCTCTGCCAGCTACTAGCTATGTTGTTTGGGGGATGTCACTTACCCTCTTAGGGCCTCAGTTTTCTCACCTTTAAAACAGAAATAATATCACCCATCTTGTTTATGTATTGCAAACATTTAAAATACTGTTTCAGAGCTTCTGACACGTACCATCAAGTTAAATCATATAACTTATGTGAATTTAAATATACTCAGTTACAGAGAGACGGAGGGAGCCACTTAAGTGGTGCTGGCAGGAGTCCGTCCCTCCTTTGACTGGTCTTAGTTTTTACCTTTATATCCTGACTTTAGAACCTAACTCACCACCTCAATTAAAATATTAGGTTGGTACAATTACTTTTGCATCAACCTAATACAATCCACTCGAATGGCTCTCCTTTTTGTTAAGTGCATTCTGTCGTTCAAATACAGTCCCAAAACGACTGAACACAGTGGTTTTATTAATAAGTCTTTGAATTTTGCTTCATTTTAATTTATTTAGTATTTAAGATTCAGTAATCAATGCTGACAACCCCAAAGCAAGACAGAGATCATAGTGAAATAGATATTTAAACACATGCACATAAATGCAGCCCTGTGGCTCATGCTGAATGTAATTATAGGCACACACACACCCCACACAACACTGGTTTCAGTCAACACCACTACATAGCCATCTCCAGGTTAAAAGCATAAGCTAGCTACTGGAAATAAAACTGGTGTAGTCACATGCTGCAATGAAAAAATCACACAGATCTGCATCCAATCAACCACAGGAGCAAATTTATGAGGACAGGAAGTTGTTAGGGAGATCCAGAAAGTCAATAAACGTCAGAAATTTTATAGTTCAAACATAAGAGTTACCTTTTTGTTTCTTCAGAGCAGTTGTTTAAATATTTAATTCACAAAACAAAACTGATGTTTAAATGGCACCAGTATCTCTCAGACTTGGCACCTACTGTGTATGTGGACCTGTTTACCTTTCTAACTACTTAAAAAAAAATCACTAAGTCACAAACCTTAATACTGACATAAGCTTGTTAAACTTTTAAACCAGTACTTTGGTGGAGCATTAAATAGGAAATCATTAAAAATATGGACCTTTTGTAATCTCAGTTGTCTAATAAGACCCTGTGAAATAAGCACCACCCCTCTACTCCCTTTTAACACAGTAGAGAGGACTTGGCCACTTTAGTAACGTTTTCTTTCTGTTTGACAAAAATGCAATATGAAAATGCAGTGACCTCTCGCAGCTTCATGCTTATGGTTAAAAATGGATGCTAAAAATTGGAATTGGACTGTGGGTTTGAAAATTTGATAAAATAGCCAAACTTTATACTTCCTAGGTTATTGGAACAAACACACAGGGGAAAAAATACTTTTTAAAAGGTTCTAATTTGAGAAACTTGAAGAGGAAGGTTATACGATCCAAAACTACTTATTTGAAGAAGAATCATTATACAAACTTAGACAACTCACTAAGGATTATCTGTTTCGTGTCCTAATAACCAGGTTGGCACAGTATTCCATCCAGAAATATGGAACTTTCCGTTTTTCTGTTTTATCTTTTTTATGTTGCTATTTTTAATGTGTGTTTATAATACACTGAAGAATCTCAGTCAATCATGTATTGAGCAAAATAATCACCATGGCAGGGAGACACACATGGTAGTCTTTATTGTCAACATGTCTATAAAACTGAATAAATATTTGTTAGTGTTCCATTGTGATAAATACAAGGAACACGTGAGGCTGAAAGGGAACAGTGTCGAGAGCACCATAATTTTTCAAAACCTGACATGACTTTAATGGCAATTAACAAAGAATGCCAGGGTATATGGGAGAGTTTTTGCAAACACACTACATCACAGACAGACTAGACCTTTAATGATGTGACAGAGTAGCCAAAAGATAGAAGATTGGACATCTTGTCTCAGGAAGCTAAATATTTAAGTGGTATAAAAAGGTCTTGCAGGATTCTGAACTTTCTACCCATAGCTTGCCTCCCTTCCCTTCATCAGGCCTCTCCTTGGCTTCCATGCCCAGCTCCTTGGGCCTAACTGGGTTCCTTTCATCATCCATAGACCTTTCTTCTTGGAAGTTTCTTCCCTCTAGTCCCTTTACTTCCTCTTCCAAATACTTCTTCATGAATCTCCAAAGTGCCCCAATTATTATAGCTCACCAGAGACAGCTAAAGGCAAGGTCATCATCCTAAGGAAGATTTAACAAGAAGAGGCAGAATATCAAGGTTCTCTTCCTGGCCACGCTTTGTTGACATCCTAGAACTCTGCAATGGTACAATTTAGAACTAGAATAATGGCCAGGTGTGGTGGCTCACTCATGTAATCCTAGTATTTGGGGAGACCAAGGTGGGAGGATCACTTGAGGCTAGGAGTTCAAAACCAGCCTGGGCAACATAGTGAGACTCTGTCTCTACAATATATATATATATGTATATATATATATATATATATGGAGAGAGAGAGAGAGCAAGGTGCGGAGGCATGGTGGTGCATGCCTCTAATCCCAGCTACTCAGGAAGCTGAGGCGAGAGGATTGCTTGAGCCCAGGAGGTGGAGGCTGCAGTGACTATGATCATGCCACTGCACTTCAGCCTGGGAAACAGAGCAAGACTCTGTCTCCAAATCCATAATAAACCACAAGACCTGTGGTTTTCAGTGTAGTTGCCCTGACAGCAGCAGCTGCATCATCTGAGAACTTGATAGAAATCCCAATTCTGCAACTCACCTCAGACCTACTAAATCAGAAACTCTAGGGGTGGGGCCCAGCAATCTGTGTCTCAACAAACCCTCCAAGTGATTCTGATTCATTCTAAAGTTTGAAGACATTGCACTGTACAGATGAATTGCTTTTTGTAAGATTTCTTCTGGTTGTAGAATAGATTCTGGCAGCATAAGGAATGTGAATGCCCTTGTGTTTCAATAGTACTTATCATGTGAAAAGCACAATAGCTTATTCTCTTCGTTCTTTTCTTGATTCTCATAAAATTCCTACAAAGTAATGCAACTGGATCTGTTTCACAGAATCTCATAGGACTTATCATGTAAATAATACAATTTATGACAGCTTTGAGGGCTGGAAAATATTCCTCCACAAAGCTAGCCCAATGACCTGATGGAAGACTGTGTGTTATGGTTTCAAGGATACCAGAAAGATCAGATTCTACACTTTTCCACCCAGTTCACTGATGCCAGAAATTCCAACATCATAGCTTAAATCTTGAGTCCTCCATCTGAATGCAAATATCCCTGGAATATCATAACAAGCCCTTTACTTCTCGGGTTAGAGATGGAAGAAAGAGGATATGAGCACCTTGTTCTCAGGAAGTGGAATGTCTACACCTGCTTTGAGAAGACTACTCCAAAGGGGATATCTAGGGTCACTATAGACAACTTTGCTTTCTCCATAATTTTGCCAAGGGCCAGGTGTGCACACATAACCAGGTGTACATTGTAGGTGCATGAAAACCTTAAGGATTGACTGTGGAGGCTGAAGGAAGAAGAATGAGTAGACCTTAACAAAGACAGAAGTAAATGGGCAGATTCCTGCCTTTTGGGACACTAGGAAAGATAAAAACCCTCACCCCCAAGCCCCACCCTCCTAACCCTGCCCCCACCACCAAATTAACATGGAAATAGATCAGTAGATCTTCCAATTCTATTTGGTTCTCTTCTTCCTCACCTGTCTATACATCCCTTTTTTAAAAAAGTATTATATTTATATTGTACCTTATAGTTTGCAAAGCACTCTCACATACAATGTTCATTTGCTCACTACAGTCCTGAGAAAAAGATAAAATTCTTAATTTACTAAGGAGGAAACCTGGACTTGGCTACTGCCAATACATGGCAGAACTTAGATTTGAATCCTGGTTTTCCAATTCCAAGCCTGCTTCTTTCATCTATGTGCATTTTCATTTTTAATTTAATTTTTTTTTTTAGAAACAGTGTCCCACTCTGTCACCTAGGCTGTTGTGCAATGATCACGGCTCACTTCAGCCTCAACCTCCTGGACTCAAGCAATCCTCCTGCCTCAGCCTCCTGAGTAGCTGGGACAACAGGAGCATGCCACCACACTTAGCTAATTTTTTAATTTTTATTTTTGTAGAGACAGGGTCTCACTGTGTTTCCCAGGCTGGTATTGAACTCCTGGTCTCAAGAGATCCTCCCGCCTTGGCCTCTCAAAGTGCTGGGATTACAGGCATGAGCCACTGCACCTGTCCCCAGTGTGTATTTTCAATCTGGTTTGCACCCAACTGCAGGGGTGAACCATGCATTGATTCTCAACTCCCATACTCCCTTAAAGAGAAGGTTATCAGGGATCCAGAGCCCTGGCATAGAGTGTGAATCCCAGGCTCCCATCATTCAAGCAGGTTCCCAATTTGCTGCCACTGTTTACCTCCTCCCTGCTTTTAGAGCACAAGAGCTTAATGACTTCACAGATGGGCAACATTGTCAGCCATGGAAAAGACATTCTGCTACACATAATTGTACTTTGAAAATATCACTGTGGAAGTGTATGGATGAGTCACAGAGTTGGCAGGGGAACTTCACATAGGCCAGGCCCTTCTGGTAATGAGCCCCACAGGGCTCTGAAGGTGGCCCAGGCCATGGTTCTTCACTGACGCCAAGCAGAGGATTGCTATGGCCAAGCTGAAAAGACATCCCTTGCTCTGTCACTATAGGCCAGTACACTTGGTTCATGCACAGACATTTAGCCTAAAGTTATCTAAAATTCCTTCCAAGCCTACAATTCTAATTTATACACAACAAAAGCCTTTATTCTGTTATCTGGTTGTCTTGTATCATTTATATGACTCCAGCTTCCACTTTGGTGATAATAAATTACAAATCAAACTTCCAGTCCTGCCCTTTAACCTAAGCTCAGTGCCACATCATCTAATTCCTGGCAGATGTTGCCACCATCAAATTTAAGTGGAAATGTATAAAACCAAATTCACTTCTCATTATCCTCTACAAACCAGCTCCCCATAGCAACTTCTAGCACAGCCATTTTCTCAACTCTCAGGACTCAACATGACAGAGCTGTCTTCTTTGCTTTGCACATTTGGTTCGTTGCTATTAATTTCTGTTTCCTGAGTACACTCTTCATACTGCTGCCTATCTGATCCTTATTAAATGTTCTTCTGTGAATTGACATTGTCATTCTTGCTTTATAACCATGAGAACAGTAGTTCTCAGCCCTGTCTATACATTAGGGCTTCTTAAAACTTCCAGTGCCCAAGCCCCATCCCTAGAAAATTCTGATTCAGGAGGCCTGGGGGTGGGGACCAGTGGTCAGCACCACTGAGAACAAATGTCCTGAACTACAGCACTTTTCAGACTTGAAGGGGTATGAAGTCACCTTTGGATCTTGTTAAAATGTAGATGTGGATTCAGCAGGGCTGAGCTGGGCCTGAGATTCAGCATTTCTTTTTTGTTTGTTTGTTTTTATTTTTTTATTTTTGAGACAGGGTCTTGCTCTGTCCCCAGGCTGGAGTGCAGTGGTGCAATCTCAGCTTACTGCAGCCTTCACCTCCCGGATTCAAGCAATTCTCCTGTCTCAGCCTCCCGAGCAGCTGGGATTACAGGTGCATGCCACCACACCTGGCTAATTTTTGTATTTTTAGTAGAGGTGGGGTTTCATTATGTTGGCCAGTCTGGCCTTGAACTCCTGACCTCAAGTGATAAACCTGCCTCTGCTTCCCAAAGTGTGGGATTACAGGCGTGAGCCACCATGCCCGGCTGAGATTCTGCATTTCTAACATGCTCCCAGGTGATGTTGATGCTTCTAGTTCCCAGGCCACACTTTGGGTATCAGGGTCCTAGAGCATCAAGTCTAACCTCCCATTCCACCTGATTTTAAGGCCCCAGCCTCATTTCCTGCTGCTTCCTTCTCGCACCAAGCCAGCTCCTGACACGTCCAGACATGGACCCTTCCTCACCATCCTGGTTTACTTGGAATGCCTGACTCTCTTCTCTCTACCTAGTGAGAACTCTCTGCATCTTCACCCCTCCATCAGGATCCAAAGGGCCCAAACCTTTATCTACCATTTAGTCTTCCCCAACCACTCCATGGTTTATTAATCCCTTTTTCCTCTAATCTCCCAGCACTATAGAAAGTACAGTGATCCTCCCATCATATACTAAGCTCTGCAGCTGACAGCAGAAAGAAAACTGGACTGAGAGAGATATGGAAACTGGGCACATCTTGTAACTGCTGGCAAGTCATTTTCCCTTTCTTTTTTTTTTTTTTTTTTTTTTTTTTTTTTTTTGAGACGGAGTCTTGCTCTGTTGCCCAGGCTGGAGTGCAGTGGCCAGATCTCAGCTCACTGCAAGCTCCGCCTCCCGGATTTACGCCATTCTCCTGCCTCAGCCTCCTGAGTAGCTGGGACTACAGGCACCTGCCACCTCGCCCAGCTAGTTTTTTGTATTTTTTAGTAGAGACGGGGTTTCACCGGGTTAGCCAGGATGGTCTCGATCTCCTGACCTCGTGATCCGCCCGTCTCGGCCTCCCAAAGTGCTGGGATTACAGACTTGAGCCACCGCGCCCGGCCCATTTTCCCTTTCAAAAAAAAAAAAAAAAAAATAGCTCCTCAGAAACTTGGTCCAGCAGAATGATCCTAGGGACATGGGAGGCAAATTGTAATAAACAAACTGCAAACATGTCAGCAACTGAAGCTATTCCTAAGAACATTCAAGTGAAGTGAAACTTAAGAGATCACTTGGTCTCACCATCCCTCTCTCCCCAGATTTTTCTGGTAGAAGCTGAAGTCCTGATAAGAGAAAGAGCTTCCTCAGATACCCAATCAATCAATAGCAGGTTCAGGACCAAAGTCCATATTTCTGAGTTGTTTTGTTTTGTTTTGTTTTGTTTTGAGACAGAGTCTTACTCTGTCACCCAGGCTGGAGTGCAGTGGCATGAATTCAGCTCACTGCAACCTCTGAGTTGAACCTCTGAGTTCAAGCAATTCTCATGCCTCAGCCTCCCGAGTAGCTGGGATTACAGGTGCACACCACCACGCCCAGCTAATTTTTTGTACTTTTAGTAGAGACAGGGTTTTGCCATGTTGCCTAGGCTGGTCTCGAACTCCTGAGCTCAGGCAATCTGCCCACCTCAGCCTCCCAAAGTGCTAGGATTACAGGCATGAGCTATCGCACCGGGCCATATTTCTGAGTTTTTTATCCTTCCAGATGTAGCAACTTCCTAAACGTTTAAGGGAGCCACCACTGCATCAAGCAGACAATGTGCTGATGCACAGTGATTAGTTGGGCTGGATAAACCTCAGGAAACATTTAATGGCAAGATGTTATAAGAGGGCAGTCTACAAGGTAGCAGAATCTTCTTGCCTTCCACCAGATACCAGGCCCTACAATCCCATGTAAGACTCCTGATTATCCTGCTGAAGCAGAGTTCACCTTTTTACCCCTGGCATCAAGGTCCTCTGCAATCTGGCCCTAACCTAGCCTTCCAGCATCCCTCCCTACTGGAACTTTCCACTCAGACTCACTGTTTCTCAAACATACGTTATGCCTTTGCTACTTCTTAAGCTACCAGATTGCTTCTTGGGCACATGAGTCCATGTGGACACGGTTAAATCTCCTGCATGCCCTTTGATATCTTGACGTTTGGAATTGAGCTGGGCAATTGCTCAGTGTGAACAACGATTCTACACTTTAAGGAACTGGGACACGATCTTTCCAAGATAAAAGGGCTTTTCTTTCTTTTCTGGTTTCCTAATGCCACCTCAGGTGACATTCCACTGTGTGGAGCCCAGACAATTATCACGCTGTGGCCAGAGATGTTTAATTGGACTTTAAAAGATGAGAAAGCAGCAGGGAGCTGATTGTCAGCTCTCTGACAAGACTGTGCGGCATAGGTGGCCAGCAGCACAGAGGAGGGCTGGTCTGCCCAGTGTCATGACTGTCTCCACCCCTGGGGCAGCGAGGTTAGGAGAGAAGGGGAAGATGTGCCAGTGGCAGCACAGCCTTCAGCAGACTTAGTACCAGATTGTCCTATATTCCGTTTCTACCCCAAGACTGTGCTCGCTCAGGAGGCAACAAAGACTTCTTTTTTAAAATTACCCTTCTTCTTGAGACAAACTTTTCTAAGCCTTCATAGTAAAAATTTATTTTTATATTTTGATAATGCGTTTTCAACTCCATGCAACCCTTTAAGCCTCTGAGGTAGGTCAGGGAAAATATTAACACTTCCAGTTTATAAAGGAGTAAACTGAATTCATTATGCTGGGATGTGAGTTTGCTGAGGTTATGCAACTAGTAAATGGTTAAGCCAGAACTGCAGATCAGCTGTCAAAGATCACTGATGAAACAGCAGATAAAAGCTATTTCAAACAGGACGAGTAGAGTATACGACTCCAATTCCCGCTTCTTAATGCCATTCCCTGAAGAAAAAAGATCCCTTTGTTTTGACAAGTGTGTGGAGAGCAGACTATGCCCTAAAGGCTAATTAAAAAACTGAGGTTCCCACATCCACCCTCCATCCTGGGATTGGACTGGCAGAGACTACAAAGAAACACAGACATTTCCAGAGCACACGAGGCTATCTATGTGCTCCACTGCCTCTAGGCACTGAGGAGTTCCTAGGTCCATGAGAAAGCTGAGAAAGCTACTGACTGAGGATGAGAACCCGTGGGTGCTGCTATGAGCAGATGGTATGCAGTGTGGCCATGAACCCAGATCACCTGATTCATTGTCAAGACGAATAGAGCTCTGGCAGGTCAGATCTTCCACTAAATATGTGAAGTGATTCTTTCATATTCTTTTTCTTTTTTCTTTTCTTTTTTCTTTTTCTTTTCTTTTCTTTTTTTTTTTTTTCTTTTTTGAGACAGGGCCTCACTCTGTTGCCCAGGCTGGAGTGCAGCGGCACAGTCATAGCTCACTGCAACCTCAAACTCCCAGGCTGAAGTGATCCTCCTACCTCAGCCTCCCAAGTAGCTAGGACTCCAGCCACACACTACCACTCCGAGCCTTATTTGTTTTTATTTTTTGTGGAGACGGGGTCTCTTTATGTTGCCCAGGCTGGTCTTGAACTCCTGGACTCAAGTGATCCTCCTGCCTTGGCCTCCCAAAGTATTGGGATTACAAGTATGAGCCACCACACCTGGCCTCAAGTTATTTTCCTCAGGAAGACCTGAGATAGGAGAAAACCTTCAAAATTAATGTATTTTCCTTCTCTTGAACTTTAAGGCTGCCACAGCCCTCACCCTCATTAGTAAAGGCTTGAGGGTGTTTTTGGGAAACTACGGAGAGTTGTTTAAATTTTCAACCCTTTGAAAAGTTGAAAGTTATCCTTTCAACATTGCCTGTGAACAGGTTTTCATTTTTCTTTCAGTAGAATCTACACATCACTAAGAAAATATAGAGGGCATTTCCCCAAGCAATATAGAGGGCAATAAAAAGGATTCCCTATTTAATAAATGGTGTTGGGAAAACTGGCTAGCCATATGCAGAAAGCTGAAACTGAACCCTTTCCTTACACCTTATACAAAAATTAGCTCAAGATGAATTAAAGACTTAAACATAAGACCTAAAACCATAAAAACTCCAGAAGAAAACCTAGACAATACCATTCAGGACATAGGCATGGGCAAGGAGTTCATGACTAAACCAAAAGCAATGGCAACAAAAGCCAAAATTGACAAATGGGATCTAATTAAACTAAAGAGCTTCTGCACAGCAAGAGAAACTATCATCAAAGTGAACAGGTAACCTACAGAATGGGAGAAAATTTTTGCAATCTGTCCATCTGACAAAGGGCTAATATCCAGAATCTGTAAAGAACTTAAACAAATTTACAAGAAAAAAACAACCCCATCAAAAAGTGGGCAAAGGATATGAACAGACACTTCTCAAAAGAAGACATTTATGCAGCCAACAAACATATGAAAAAAAGCTCATCATCACTGGTCATTAGAGATATGCAAGTCAAAACCACAATGAGATACCATCTCACGCCAGTTAGAATGGCGGTCATTAAAAAGTCAGGAAACAACAGATGCTGGAGAGGATATGGAGAAATACTAATTTTTTTACACTTTGGTGGGAGTGTAAATTAGTTCAACCATTGTGGAAGACTGTGTGGCAATTCCTCAAGGATCTAGAACTAGAAATACCATTTGACCCAGCAATCTCATTACTGGGTATATATCCAAAGGATTATAAATTATTCTACTACAAAGACACATGTACACATATGTTTATTGTGGCACTGTTCATAATAGCAAAGACTTGGAACCAACCCAAATGCCCATCAGTGATAGACTGGCTAAAGAAAATGTAGCACATGTATACCATGGAATACTATGCAGCCATAAAAAAGGATGTCCTTTGCAGGGACATGAATGAAGCTAGAAACCATCATTCTCAGCAAGCTCACTCAAGAACAGAAAACCAAACACCGCATGTTCTCACTTATAGTGGGAGTTGAACAATGAGAACACATGGACATGGGGGGAAGGGGATCACACACCGGGGCCTGCAGTGGGGTGGGGAGATCAGGGAGAGATAGCATTAAGATAAATATCTAATGTAGATGACAGGTTGATGGGTGCAGCAAACCAACATGTCACGTGTATACCTATAACAAACCTGCACGTTCTGCACATGTACCCTAGAACTAAAAGAATCAAAAAAAAGTATTTTAATCCCAAGAGTAACCACTAAAAATATGCAAAGAGCTCTAGCTAAGAATTAAAATGAAATACTAAACCATATTAATTCCAAAAAAAGGCAAGAAAAGTGGAACCAAGAAACAAGTCATATCAGAAAAATAGAAAACAAATAAAAATGAGAGAACTAAATCCAACCATATCAATAATTATCTTAAATGTAGATTGACTAAATGCTATAATAAAAAGAAATAGATTGTTTAGACAACATAAAAGTTATGATTCAACTATATGTTATCTACAAGAGATACATTAAATACAAAGACACATATAGGTTTAAAACTTAAAAACTATAAAAGAAATATCATGCAAGCACTAATCATAAGAAATATGGAATGGCTAGATTAATATCAGTCAAAATAGATTTCAAGATAAGACAGACTACCAAAAATACAGAGCAATATTTTGTAATGACAAAAGGGTCATTTCATCAAAAGGCATAGCAATTATAAACGTGTGTTTAATAACAGAGCTTCAACATGCATAAAGCAAAAACTGAAACAGCTAAAGGGAGAAATAAATCCACAATCATAGTTAAACAGATGTTAACACCCCTCTCAGTAATTGACAAAACAACGAGATTATTAAAAATCAAAAATGGTATAGAATATCTCAACAATGCTATCAACCACCTTAACCTAATTGATGTTTATAGAACACTAGGCCAGATGCGGTGGCTCATGCCTATAATCCCAGAGTTTTGAGAGGCCAAGGTAGGAGGATCACTTGAGGCCAGCAGTTGGAGACCAGCATGGGCAACATAGCAGACCCCATCTCTAAAAATTAGCTGGGCATGGTGGCACATGCCTGTAGTCCCATCTATTTGGGAGGCTGAGCACACCACTGCACTCCAGCCTGAGTGACAGAGCAAGACTCTGTCTCTAAAACACTAGAACAAATAAAAAAAAAAATAGAACACTAAACTCAACAACCACAGAATATACATTGTTTTCTAACCACATTGAAATTAAATTAGAAATCAATAACAAAAAGATATCTATTATAGCCCCCCAAATATTTGAAAATTAAACAACACATTTTCAAATAACCTATGCATCAAAGAAATCGCTTTTCATCTGACATCTCAGTCAGGCTGCAGCGATTGCCACTGCTCTGCAAGCTTCGCAATGCTATCCAAGGATAACAAGAAGAAAGACCCCGGGAAGTTAGCCAAAAAAGACAAAAACCCAGTGAACAAATCCAGGGGCAAAGCCAAAAAGAAGTGGTCCAAAGGCAAAGTTTGGGACAAGCTCAATAACCAAGTCTTGTTTGACAATGCTACTGTAAGGAAGCTTTGTATGACAAACACTGTAAGGAAGTTTCCAGCTATAGGTTTATAACCCCAGCTGTGGTCTCTCAGAGATTGGCGATTTCAGGCTCCCTGGCCAGGGCAGCCCTTCAGGAGCTCCTTGGTAAAGGACTTATCAAACTGGTTTCAAAACACAGACCTCAAGTCATTTACACCAGAAATACCAAAAGTGGAGATGCCACAGTTGCTGGTGAAGATGCATGAACAGGTCCAACTGACTGTACATTTGGAAAAACAAAACTTTGTTAAATAAAAAAACAAATCACAGGGAAATTAGAAATATTTTTAAACTGAATGAAATAAAAACATATTATATCAAATTTTATGGGATGCAGCAATGCAGTGCCTAGAGGGAAATATTTAGTGTCTGTTGCTTATATTAGGAAAGAAGAAAGATTTAAAATCAATTATTTAAGTTTCTATGTTAAGAAGCTAAAAAAAGAGCAAATTAAACCCAAAATATGTGAAAGGAGAGAAATCATAAATATAAAGCAGAAATCAAGAAAACAGAAAACAAAGAGTATGCAAAAATAACACATCCAAACGTTGTATTTGAAAACCTTAATGGACTCAGTAAACTCCTGGTTAGGGTGATCAAGAAGAAAGGAAACATAAGCTGTTACTATTACAAATGAAAGAAAGGATAGATCCTACAAATATTAAAAGGCTAATACTGAAATAGTATGAAGTGTATTATGGCAAAAAATTAACACCTGAGATTAAAGGAAACAAATTTCTAAAAGAACAAACTTACTAAAACTGACCTAAAATCAAATTGAAATTTTTAATACCCTGTATGTTTTTTAAAAATGAATGTATTATGAGGCATTCCAAGATGGCCGAATAGGAACAGCTCCAGTCTGCAGCTCCCAGCGTGATTGACACAGAAGACGGGTGATTTCCACATTTCCCACTGAGGTACCTGGTTCATCTCATTGGGACTGGTTGGACAGTGGGTGCAGCCCACTGTCCACTGTTGGACAGAGGGCGAGCCAAAGTAGGGTGGGGCATCACCTCACCTGGGAAGCACAAGGGGTCAGGGGATTTCCCTTTCCTAGCCAAGGGAAGCTGTGATGACTACCTGGAAAAACAGGACACTCCCACCCTAATACCGTGCTGTTCCCAAGGTCTCAGCAACTGGCAGAGAAGGTGATTCTCTCCCTTGCCTGGCTCAGTGGCTCCTGCCCATGAAGCCTTGCTCACTGCTAGCCCAGCAGTCTGAGATCAAACTGTGAGGTGGCAGCCTGGCTGGAGGAAGGGTGTCTGCGATTACTGTGGCTTCAGTAGGTAAACAAAGCAGCCAGAAAGCTTGAACTGGGTGGAGCCCACCACAGCTCAACCAGGCCTACTGGCTCTAGACTCCACCTCTGTGGGCAGGGCATAGCTGAACAAAAGGCAGCAGACAACTTCTGCAGACTTAAACATCCCTGTCTAACAGCTCTGAAGAAAGCAGTGGTTCTCCCAGCACGGTGTTTGAGCTCTGAGAACAGACAGACTGCCTCCTCAAGTGGGTCCCTGACCCCTGTGTTGCCTCACTGGGAGACACCTCCCAGTAGGGGCTGACAGACACCTCATATAGGTGACTGTCCCTTTGGGATGAAGCTTTCAGAGGAAGGATCAGGCAGCAGTATTTGCTGTTCTGCAATATTTGCTGTTCTGCAGCCTCCACTGGTAATACCGAGACACACAGAGTCTGAAGTGGACCTCCAGCAAAGTCCAACAGACCTGCAGCTGAGGGACCTGACTGTTAGAAGGAAAACTAACAAACAGAAAGGAATAGCATCAACATCAACAAAAACGTCATCTACACCAAAACCCCATCTGTAGGTCGCCAGCATCAAAGACCAAAGGTAGATAAAATGACAAAGATGGGGAGAAGCCAGAGCAGAAAAGCTGAAAATTCTAAAAATCAGAGCACCTGTTCTCCTCCAAAGGATCGCAGCTCCTCGTCAGCAACGGAACAAAGCTGGTTGGAGAATGACTTTGACGAGTTGACAGAAGTAGGCTTCAGAAGGTCAGTAATAACAAACTTCTCCAAGCTAAAGAAGGATGTTCAAATCCATTGCAAAGAATCTGAAAACCTTGAAAAACAATTAGACAAATGGCTAACTAGAATAAACAGCATAGAGAAGACCTTGAATGACCTGATGAAGCTGAAAAGCATGGCACGAGAACTTCATGATGCATGCACAAGATTCAATAGCCGATTCGATCAGGTGGAAGAAAGGGTATCAGTGATTGAAGATCAAATTAATGAAATAAAGTGAAAAGACAAGGTTACAGAAAAAAACAGTAAAAAGAAACGAGCAAAGCCTCCAAGAAATATGGGACTATGTGAAAAGACCAAATCTATGTCTGACTGGTGTACCTGAAAGTGATGGGGAGAATGGAGCCAAGTTGGAAAACACTCTTCAGGATATTATCCAGGAGAACTTCCCCAATACAGCAAGGCAGGTCAACATTCATTCAGGAAATACAGAGAACACCACAAAGATACTCCTCAAGAAGAACAACTCCAAGACACATAATTGTCAGATTCACCAAGGTTGAAATGAAGGAAAAAGTGTTAAGGGCAGCCAGAGAGAAAGGTCGAGTTTCCCACAAAGGGAAGCCCATCAGACTAACAGCGGATCTCTCAGCAGAAACTCTACAAGCCAGAAGAGAGTGGGGACAAATATTCAACATTCTTAAAGAAAAGAATTTTCAGCCCAGAATTTCATATCCAGCCAAACTAAGCTTCATAAGTGAAGGAGAAATAAAATCCTTTACAGACAAGCAAATGCTGAGAGATTTTGTCACCACCAGGCCTGCCTTACAAGAGACCCTGAAGGAAGCGCTAAACATGGGAAGAAACAACCAGTACCAGCCACTGCAAAAACAGGCCAAATTGTAAAGACCATCAATGCTATGAAGAAACTGCATCAATTAATGGGCAAAAGAACCAACAAACATCATAATGACAGGATCAAATTCATATATAACAATATTAACCTTAAATGTAAATTGGCTAAATGCCCCAATTAAAAGACACAGACTGGCAAACTGGATAAAGAGTCAAGACCCATCAGTGTACTGTATTCAGGAGACCCATCTCACATGCAAAGATGCACATAGGCTCAAAATAAAGGGATGGAGGAAGATCTACCAAGTAAATGGAGAACAAAAAAAGCAGGGGTTGCAATCCTAGTCTCTGATAAAACAATCTTTAAACCAACAAAGATGAAAAGAGACAAAGAGGCCATTACATAACAGTGAAAGGATCAATTCAATAAGGAAAGCTAACTATCCTAAATATATATGCACCCAATACAGGAGCACCCAGATTCAGAAAGCAAGTCCTTAGAGACCTGCAAAGAGACTTAGACTCCCACACAATAATAATGGGAGACATTAACACCCCACTGTCAATATTAGACAGATCAACAAGACAGAAGGTTAACAAGGATATCCAGGACCTCAACTCAGCTCTGCAACAAGCAGACCTAATAGACATCTACAAAACTCTCCACCCCAAATCAACAGAATATACTTTCTTCTCAGCACCACATCGTGCTTAGTCTAAAATTGACCACATAATTGGAAGTAAAGCACTCCTCAGCAAATGTACAAGAACAGAAATCACGACAAACTGTCTCTCAGACCACAGTGAATCAAATTAGAACTCAGGATTAAGAAACTCACTCAAAACCACGCATCTATATGGAAACTGAACAACTTGTTCCTGAATGACTGCTGGGTAAATAATGAAATGAAGGCAGAAATAAAGATGTTCTTTGAAACCAATGAGAACAAAGACACGACATACCAGAATCTCTGGGACACATTTAAAGCAGTGTGTAGAGGGAAATTTATAGCACTAAATGCCCATAAGAGAAAGCAGGAAAGATCTAAAATCGACACCCTAACATCACAATTAAAAGAACTAGAGAGGCAAGAGCAAAAAAATTCAAAAGCTAGGAGAGGACAAGAAATAACTAAGATCAGAGCAGAACTGAAAGAGATAGAGACACAAAAAAAACCCTTCAAAACATCAATGAATCTAGGAGCTGGTTTTTTGAAAAGATTAACAAAATTGATACACCACAAGCAAGACTAATAAAGAAGAAAAGAGAGAAGAATCAAAGAGATGCAATAAAAAATGATGAAATGGATATCACAACCAATCACACAGAAATACAAATACCATCAGATAATGCTATAAACACCTATATGCAAAGAAACTAGAAAATCTAGAAGAAATGGATAAATTCCTGGACACATACACCCTCCCAAGACTAAAACAGGAAGAAGTTGAATCTCTGAATAGACCAATAACAGGTTCTGAAATTGAGGAAATAATTAATAGCCTACCAACCAAAGAAAGTCCAGGACCAAACGGATTCACAGCCAAATTCTACCAGAGGTATAAAGAGAAACTGGTGCCATTCCTTCTGAAACTATTCCAATCAATAGAAAAAGAGAGAATCCTCCCTAACTCATTTTATGGGGCCAGCATCATCCTGATACCAAAGCCTGGCAGAGACACAACAAAAAAAGAGAATTTCAGATCAATATCCCTGTTGAACATCGATGCAAAAATCTTCAATAAAATACTGGCAAGCCAAATCCAGTAGCACATCAAAAAGTTTATCCACCATGATCAAGTTGGCTTCATCCCTGGGATGCAAGGCTGGTTCAACATACACAAATCAATAAACGCAATTCATCATATAAACATAACCAAAGACAAAATCCACATGATTATCTCAATAGATGCAGAAAAGGCCTTTGACAAAATTCAACAGCCCTTCATGCTAAAAACTCTCAATAAACTAGGTACTGATGGAACGTATCTCAAAATAATAAGAGCTATTTATGACAAACTCACAGCCAATATCATACTCAATGGGCAAAAACTGGAAGCATTCCCTTTGAAAATCGGCACAAGACAAGGATGCCCTCTCTCACCACTCCTATTCAACACAGTGTTGGAAGTTCTGGCCAGGGCAATCAGGCAAGAGAAAGAAATAAAGGGTATTCAATTAGGAAAAGAGGAAGTCAAATTGTCTCTGAAGATGACATGATTGTATGTTTAGAAAACCCCATGGTCTCAGTCCAAAATCTCCTTAAGCTGATAAGCAACTTCAGCAAAGTCTCAGGATACAAAATCAATGTGCAAAAATCACAAGCATTCCTATACACCATTAACAGACAAACAGAGAGCCAAATCATGAGTGAACTCCCACTTACAATTGCTTCAAAGAGAGTAAAATACCTAGGAATCCAACTTACAAGGGATGTGAAGGGCCTCTTCAAGGAGAACTACAAACCACTGCTCAAATAAATAAAAGAGGACACAAACAAATGGAAGAATATTCCATGCTCATGGATAGGAAGAATCAATATCATGAAAATGGCCATACTGCCCAAAGTAATTTATAGATTCAATGCCATCCCCATCAAACTACCAATGACTTTCTTCACAGAATAGGAAAAAATTACTTTAAAGTCCATATGGAACCAAAAATGAACCTGCATTGCCAAGACAATCCTAAGCAAAAAGAACAAAGCTGGAGGCATCACGCTACCTGACTTCAAACTATACTACAAGGCTACAGTAACCAAAACAGCATGGTACTGGTACCAAAACAGATATATAGACCAATGGAACAGAACAGAGGCCTCAGAAATAACACCACACATCTACAACCATCTGATCTTTGACAAACCTGACAAAAACAAGAAATGGGGAAAGGATTCCCTATTTAATAAATGGTGCTGGGAAAATTGGCTAGCCATATGTAGAAAACTGAAACTGGATCCCTTCCTTACACCTCATACAAAAATTAATTCAAATGGATTAAAGACTTAAATGTTAGACCTAATACCATAAAAACCCTAGAAGAAAACCTAGGCAATACCATTCAGGACATAGGCATGGGCAAGGACTTCATGACTAAAACACCAAAAGCAATGGCAACAAAAGCCAAAATTGACAAATGGGATCTAATTAAACTAAAGAGCTTCTGCACGGCAAAAGAAACTACCATCGGCATGAACAGGTAACCTACAGAATGGGAGAAAATTTTTGCAATCTACCCATCTGACAAGGGGCTAATATCCAGAATCTACAAAGAACTCAAACAAATTTACAAGAAAAAAACAAACAACCCCATCAAAAAGTGGGCAAAGGATATGAACAGACATTTCTCAAAAGAAGACATCTATGCAGCCAATAGACACATGACTAAATGCTGATCATCAGAGAAATACAAATCAAAACCACAATAAGATACCATCTCACACCAGTTAGAATGGTGATCATTAAGAAGTCAGGAAACAACAGGTGCTAAGAGGGTGTGGAGAAATAGGAACATTTTTATACTGTTGGTGGGAGTGTAAATTATTTCAACCATTGTGGAAGATAGTGTGGCGATTCTTCAAGGATCTAGAATTAGAATTACCGTTTGACCCAGCAATCCCATTACTGGGTATATACCCAAAGGATTATAAATCATGCAACTATAAAGACACATGTACACATATGTTTATTGCAGCACTATTCACAATAGCAAAGGCTTGGAACCAACCCAAATGTCCATCAATGATAGACTGGATTAAGAAAATGTAGCACATATACACTATGGAATACTATGCAGCCATAAAAAAGATGAGTTCATGTCCTTTGCAGGGACATGGATGAAGCTGGAAACCATCATTCTCAGCAAACGATCACAAGGACAGAAAACCAAACACTACATGTTCTCACTCACAGTTGGGAATTGAACAATTAGATCACTTGGACACAGAGCAGGGAACGTCACACATTGGGGTCTGGTGGAGGGTGAGGGTCTGGGGGAGGGATAGCATTAGGAGAAATACCTAATGTAGATGATGAGTTGATGGGTGCAGCAAACCAACATGGCACATGTATACCTATGTATCAAACCTGCATGCTGTGCACATGTACCCTAGAATCTTAAAGTATAATAATAATAATAATAATATGTATTATAAAAACCTCCACACAGAAAAGAAAACGCAAGACCAGGTTGTTCTTCATTGGTGAATTCTATCAAACGTCCAAGAAGGAATTGATGCCAGTTTTAGACAAACCCCTTCAAAAAAACAGGAGGAAATATTTCCCAACTAATCATAAGGTCAACAAAATGCTTATACTAACAACTGACAAAAGCATGACAAGAAAAGAAAATTGTATACCCGTATTCTTCATGAATATAGCCACAAAACTTCTTACTCTGTTTTTTTAAGAGTGAGGGTCTCGCGCTGTCACCCAGGTTGTAGTGCAGTGGTCCAAACATAGTTCACTGCAGCCTTAATCTCTTGGGCCCAAGGGATCCTCCTACTTCAGTCTCCTAAGTAGCTGGGGCAACAGGCACATGCCACCATGCCCAGCTAATTTTTTTTTTTTTTTAAGACGAAATCTCGCTCTGTCGCCCAGGCTGGAGTGCAGTGGCACAATCTCAGCTCTCTGCAAGCTCCGCCTCCCGGGTTCATGCCATTCTCCTGCCTCAGCCTCCCGAGTAGCTGGAACTACAGGTGCCCATCACCACGCCAAGCTAATTTTTGTATTTTTAGTAGAGACAGGGTTTCACCGTGTTAGCCAGGATCGTCTCAATCTCCTGACCTCTTGATCCGCCCACCTTGGCCTCCCAAAGTGCTGGGATTACAGGCATGAGCCACCACACCCGGCCCCAGCTAATTTTTTGTGGAGATAGGATCTTGCTGTGTTGCCCAGCCTGGCCTTGAACTCCTGGGCTCAAGTGATCCTCTCATTTCAGCCTCACAAAGCTGTGGGATTATAGGTGTGAGCCAAGCCCCTGCATCTGGCCACAAAAAAAAATATATATATATTAGTAGTACAAAATTAGAAAATGGAATATAGCAATATATAAATGGATAATATATCATGACCAAGAATGTATACCCCAGAATGCAAAATGAATGTAACTCAAAAAGTCAATGTAATTCAGTATTTTTTAACAGACTAAATGAGAAAAACATGATGCAGAAAAAGAATTTGACAAAATTCAATACACGTTCATAATCACAACTCTCAGAAAACCAGCAATGCAAGAGAAGTCATTATGGAAATGCAGATTAACAGCATAAAGACACACCACACCCACTAGAATGGTTAAATTTAAGACTGTCAACATCAAATGTTGGCAAAGATGTAGATTACCAGAACTTCCATAAAATACGGCAGGAATGTAAAATGGTACAATCACTTTGGAAAAGCTTTGGCAGTTTCTTATGAAGATATCCATGTACCTACTCTTTAACCCAGCAATTCTACTTCTACATATTTACTCAAGAGAAATGAAAATGTATTTCCACAAAAAGCCCTGTAGATGAATATTCATAGTGGCTTTATTCATAATAGCCTGAAACAAGAAATAACCCAAATGTCCATCAATAGGAGAATGAATAAACAAATTTTGACCGAGTACAGTGGCTCACGCCTGTAATCCTAGCACTTTGGGAGGCCAAGGTGGGTGGACTGCTTGAACTCAGGAGTTGGAAACCAGCCTGGGCAACATGGTGAAACCCTGTCTCTACCAAAAATAAAAAATAAATAAAATTAGCCAGGCGTGGTGGTGCACACCCACCCATAGTCCCAGCTACTCAACAGGCTGAGACGGGAGGATCACTTGAGCCCGGGAGGTTGAGGCTGCAATGAGCCATGATTGTGGCACTGTACTCCAGCCTGGGCAACAGAGTAAGACCCTGTCTCAAAAAAAAAAAAAATTGGGGTATACTCACACAATGGAATACATATTACTCATCAATGAAAATTCTCACTTTCAGTACACAGACTTCCCCTTCATTTCTCAGTTTTTACCTTCATGCCTCATCGTTTCCATTCTTGAACTACAGTCCTCTGATTGGGGGATGGTTTCCACTTCTTCAGAGACTACACCCTTCGACTCTTTCATGGGTGGCAGGGGAAGCAGTTAAAAAGGAGCAAACCTGATGCACGCAACGACATAGATGAGCCTCACAGACACCATGTTGAGTCATAAGGCACAAAACAGTACATTTATATGATTTCATGTATATGAATATGTTGACAAACAACTAAGTTATGGTGAAAAAACACATAATAGAGGATGCCTCTGGAGGGGATAAGAAGGAATGTGAGGAAACTTTCTGGAGTGATGGAAATGTTCTATATCTTGCTAGGAGTGTGAATTACCTGGGTATAACTCATTTCCCAAAACTCACTGGATTTTATGCTTCATATTTATACATCTTTATATGTATACATTTTATCTTTAAAAAAGGAAAGAAGAACAAAAGCAGGAGAAGGAGGAAGAACAGGAAAAAAGAAAGGAAGCTGTGGTGAGAGTACAGGACTGAGATTGAGACTTGTTTGAAAGTCTGTATAAAGACCAATGGCACCTCCCAGCTTCCCATCCCCATCCCACCCAGCACAATTAACGGCTCCCACTGCTACCCATGGAAGAGTCAAAAGGTGTAGTCTCTGAAGAAATGGCAACAACACCACAATTAGAGGACTTAGTTCAAGAATGGAACTGATGAAGTGTGAAAGTAAAAACTGAGAAATTAAGGGAAAGTCTGTGTGCTGAAAGTGAGACTCCCTAAGTAGTTTCAGAGTAACAGCAACCAGACATATTTGTACCCTTAAGGCCGGAGTCTGAAGCATTACTTTTTGAAGAAGCTGAGTTACCCAAGTAAAGACCCATAGATCCTGATATTTCAGGTTCTCCAGTGAAAAGGGTCATCCTGTTTTTCTACTGAGAAGCCCATCGTTAAGAAGCCACACACAACAACTGAGTTTCCCATTAGTTTCGCAGTGCTTCATCCTTAAGTATAAACAGATATTTGAAGAAAACACTCTAGAGGAACAAGAGAGAAGAAATGAAACAGACACCCTGCTGGAAAAAGAAATCTCATTAAGAATTAGAGAAAGGTAATGAGATACTGCACTAATGAAACATGAGTGGCAGGATATAGTAAAAATAAAAAGGAGTTATCATAGAATGGTCACTCATCAAAATAAAAAATAGTATAGGTGAAATTAAAATTTTGGTTGAAAAAATTTTGGTATGAGAATTGAACTTGAGAAATTTCCCAGAAACTAGAATAAAAAAACCAGAAAATGAACAATAAGAGAGGAAAGACAAGAAACTCAGTCAGTAGATCCAACATCTGAGAAATAGGATTCTAAAAAGAGATGACAGGAAACAGTAAGAAGAGAATTACTGAAGAAATAATACAGGAAAACTCGCAGGTGTGGAATAGAGTGAGTCTCCAGATTGGAATGCCCACTCTAACTGCAAGGTCAATGTGCAGTGCGGTCATGCAGGGTGTGCCTGACACAAAGGTCCCAGCCAACACAGGGGAAGTGGGGACTGAAATGCACCCAGGCTCTGCTTACCATGCCCTGTGCCTTGCAGCACTAGCCAAGAGGAAGCGGAATGTATTTCTAACTGGTCTACCCAGAGGGAACATCCTTCTCTAATTGATCTCCCCAAGAAAATTCCTTTTGTAACTTGGCCCCAGAAGAGAATGACTTTTTCTAATTCACATAAAGATGTCTTTTATGTGACCTATTAATTTCCAGAACAATGAATGAAAAAAAATGTTTATAGCAGCACAATTTGCCATTGGAAAAATGTGGAACCAACCCAAATGCCCATCAGTCAATGAGTGGGTAAAGAAATTGGGGTATATGTGTATGTGTGTTTGTGTGTGTGTGTGTGTGTGTGTGTGTGTGTGTGTGTGTGTGTATGATGGAATACTACTCAGACATAAAAAGGAATGAATTAATGGCATTCGCAGCAACCTGGATGAGACTGGAAACTATTAGAAGTAACTCAGGAATGGAAAACCAAACATCATATGTTCTCACTCATTAGTGAGAGCTAGGCTTATGAGGACGCAAAGGCATATGACACAATGGACTCTGCGGACTCAACAGGAAAGGGTGGCAAGGTGGGGAGAGATAAAAGACTACAAATTGGGTGCAGTGTATAATGCTTGGGTGATGGGTGCACCAAAATCTCACAGATCACCACTAAAGAACATACTCATGTAACCAAACACCACTTGTTCCCCAATAACCTATGGAAATAAACAATTTTTTTAAATAGTGATAATAACATTTCAAAAGAAAAAAAGATTCAGATCCAAGGCATGAACACCAAGGGTAAGGAGAAAATACTAAAGACTTCCAGGGGAAAAGAATCGGTTTACAAAGAAAGGATCAAGAATCAAATGACATTTGACTTGTCATCAGCATATTAGAAGGCAGAATGCAAAGGAGCAGCACCTTCAAAATTCAGAGAGAATGCCTGCAACCTAGAATTCTGCACACAGACAAAAGAGGGTAAAAAAAAATATGTCTTAGGGTATGCCCGGTCTCTAAAGCTTACTTCCCGTGCATCCTTTCTCAAGAAAGACATTAATGGAGGCACATTTCACCAAAACATGAGTAAGCCAAAAAAGAAGACATAAGATCCAGGAATCAAGGATTTAACCCAAGAGAAGAGATGAAGGAGATTCTCATAATGATAGTGAAGAGAACTCCTAGGACAATGGCTATATAGCCGACCTAGAAAGCAGCTATTCTAGATCAGAGGAGAGCAGCAGAACCCAGCAGGAACATCTGCAGGGAAAGAAATAAGTGTTACTTACAGATTATCTGGCAGGTTTGACCATGTGGAAAACTACAGAGCTATTTGGTGGATACAAAAAAAACACAGCCAGAGATTTTAAGACAACAAAGCAAATGGCAAACTAAGACACATGTCTCCAGGAAAAACAGAAAGTTATACAAGAAAGGTAATGCATCCGTAGTACACTACTTGGCTCAGGAGTAGACCATACTTCTTTGGTCATAATGAAAACATCAATTGTTGCAGTTTAAATAAATGGCCTCAAGTTCTTTGACACCCCTCTCATCAAATGGCAAGATCTATGTTCCCTTTCCTTGAATCTGAGCAAGTCTTTGGTAAATAGTGGAGTATGGGAGAGGAGATGCTATGTTACTTCTGAGGCAGTATCTGCAGAGGCGATTCTGCTTCTGCCTTGCTCACTGGAACACTCACATGTTATGAGGTCTCCATGTTATGAGAAAGCCCGATCTAGCCCACAAGGAGTGACCACATGGAAAAGCCCTGAGATTACATGAAGAGAGATGGAGAGATGGCCTGGCCAGCTCCATCCACTGCCTGACTGCAAGTACATGACACCACCAACCAGTCAAGGCCTTTCTCAGTGCCTGCCCATAGGGAATGTGAGAAAGAATAAAAGGATGGTAGGTGTTTTAAGACACAAGTTTTGTAATGATTTGTTCAGCAGCAATAAATAACTGGAACACTGATAAGAGTTAACCAAATATAACTATATAACTACACATAGTTATATATGTAAATATATATATAATAACTATATAACTATATTGGGACTATATAACTATATTGGGATATAATTATATTGGGACTGTAGGAAGAGGAGAGGGGAGTGAAAGGTAGTTAAAATTTTTTATTTGCCAGTCTTTTTTTTTTTTTTTTTTTTTTTTTTTTGAGACGGAGTCTCACTCTGTCGCCCAGGCTGGAGTGCAGTGGCGGGATCTCAGCTCACTGCAAGCTCCACCTCCCGGGTTCCCGCTATTCTCCTGCCTCAGCCTCCCAAGTAGCTGGGACTACAGGCACCCGCCACCTCGCCCGGCTAGTTTTTTTGTATTTTTAGTAGAGACGGGGTTTCACCATGTTAGCCAGGATGGTCTCCATCTCCTGACCTCGTGATCCGCCCGTCTCGGCCTCCCAAAGTGCTGGGATTACAGGCTTGAGCCACCGCGCCCGGCCTTATTTGCCAGTCTTTAAAGTCAGTAGATAATGTGTAAAATCAGTGAACCAGGAGATAATTATATATACATACATATAAGACAGTACAAAGAAGAGGGGGAACAGGTAAGAGTTAAGAGTGGTTACTTGGCTAGGCGCAGTGGCTCACACCTGTAATCTCAGCACTTTGGGAGGCCGAGGCTGGAGAATCACTTGTGCCGATGAGTTCAAGACCAACCTCAGCAACATAGTGAGACCCCCATCTCTAAAAATAAAAAGAAGTAGTTACTGTTCTGGGGAACAGGCTAGAATGTGTGGTTGGCAGGGACTACTGTTTTCATAAGCTCTGACCATTACTTAACTTTTTAATTGATGTTCATTTGATTTTGTTAAAAATAAAGATTTCTTTTAAGAATGACAGAACGCATGCAGAAAACTTTTTTTCCCAACCTTCGACAGAGAAAAACATGGCTTACAAAGCTTTTCATAAACACCACACATTTCTTGTGCCTACCTGGTGTAAATCACTGTGATGTGCTATCACCATGAGATAAGAGACATTCATATACATGGTCCTAGACCTTGAGACACTTGTAATCTTGTAGGGGAAAAAGAATACAGAAATTCAAAAGAAAAATGGCAAACATTACCCTGCTTTAATCAGGTAAGTGGTATGGATAGCCAGTGCAATAGGCATTGAAAAACTGATAGTGAGCTCTAAAGACAAGAGAGACCAGAGAAGGCATTGCAGAGGAGGACAGAGGCCCTTATCGTGGGACTAAAGATAGGACTTAGTGTCCACATCTTACTTATTAACACAGTCATATTCTTTGGAACCTCAAGTATCTCAGCTCCACTCTGTGACTCTGCCCACTCTCCAATATTCTCATATATCCTTTCCTGTGTTATAGTGGGCCAGTCAGTCCCACAGCCCCATCACTGGCAATATTAATGACACGTTCCTGGAAGACCAGCCACAATAACAACAAAGATCATTTACATGTATACAGCCCTTCACAGATCACATTTCATCCTCATAACTGTGTTGTAGGCAACAAATCATTTACTCGTTGTACAGATAAGGAATCAGGAGTCTAAGATAGGTTAAGTAAATCCCCTAAGAGCCCATGGCAGGTAAATGGCAAATTGGGATAAAAATATGTACCTTGTGCTTCCAGGGTTGGTAGAAAAACTCAACCCATCCAAAACATAAATTGGAATAATTCTATGGTGCTCTCAGACTCTGTGGTCAAGCCAGAGCCATAGGGTTAGAGATGGAAAGTAAGGGGGAAAAGTAACTCCTAAATTTTCCCTTCATCAACGGTGTGTGAACTGAAGTACAGGAGTTAGGATATAACTAGCACACTTTGGAAGAACCACAGTGTCCACTATTCATTGGCTCCGATGAAAAGCAAACAGGGTTCTTGATGGAAGCAGCAATTAGAAAATAGACTAACAGGCCAGGCACAGTGACACACGCCTATAATCCCAGCATTTTGGGAGGCCAAGGCGAGAGGACTGCTTGAGGCCAGGAGTTTGAAACCAGCCTGGCAACCTAGTGAAACCCCATCTCTACAAAAAATACAAAAATTAGCTGGGTTTGGTAGCTCACAACTGTAGTCCCGGCTACTTAGGAGGCTGAGGTGAGAGGATAGCTCCAACCCAGAAAGGTGAGCCATGATTATGCCACTGCACTCCAGTCTGGGTGGCAGAGTGAGACCCTGTCTCAAAAACCAATCAATCGATCAATACACTAATGGGGGTTGGGGGGGGGAAGAAAACTGCAGAAAGTAGAAGCCAAGTAGTATGCTCAACTCTGATAACATCAGAGACAGAATATCTAGGAATGAGCAAGAGGTTCCTCACAGATCCTGGAGGAAAAACAGAACTCAAGTTCAATCCCAGCTGGAGACAGGGAATTAAATAAGTTCTTTAACTTAACAGGCCTCAAGGGAGAGAAGAAATAAAAAGCCAGAAACATCAACACTACTTCTAGGAGAGAAAAAGGCAAGCAGAGTTGACTCAGCAATAACTTTGAAGCCTGGGGATTAGCTTTCAAGAGGATAGGATCACCAGAAATGATTCTAATATTACCCTCAACAGCCCAAAACAGATGCAAAATCCAAACAAACAAAAGCTGAAAAAGCTTAACCAAATTCCCAAAGCAGTTGCAGCATTATATTTACCAAGATTCAAACCACATTAGTAATAGCATCAAAGAGTCATATGGCTATTCAGAGTTTACCCAGCATTTTCTCATGCATTAATTGCATTGCATTTAATTGCATGTAGTCTTCCTCCTGTTTGATGAGGAAACTGAAGCCCTCCAGAAGTAGAACACCTCATGCAAGGCCATACGGCTATCGGGTGATAGAACTAGAAATAAAATTCAGGTCTTTGGAATCTCGATCGACTTCCGTCTGAAAAAAGTTTTTTTCTAAAAATATTTTACTTGTTTTAAACTCAGAATTCAGCTTTTTAAAGCATTGGAACAGCTCCTATTTTAATTTGATGACTGTGAAAACTCATTTCTACATACATGGGCCATACAAAACAGTTGGAAGAATGAATTGGAACACATAAAGAGGAAAACTAGGTGGACATAGGATTCTCATGCATTTGAGGAAATGTAAATTTGATAAGCCAGATGAGTTCCTAAAGGACCAAGAAAGTGAGCACAGTCCTGTATTTCCTCTTGAAGTCAGAGGCACTGCCATGACTTTGGCTCTCACAACTGATATTCGCCATGAAACCCTGCAACTCAGAAGTGGCGGAGTCAGCACTGGGCAAAAAGCTTCCTTTTACCATCACCGTAGAAATTTCTCTCCACTCCACCCATCACTGTCTTCTGGCCCCCTTCCTCAGTGTACTTTTCTGTCCAAAAAGACTCCAGTGTTAGTGATTTGCAACCTAGCCCGTATATAAGGCTTTATGTTATCTTGCCGCCAGGAGTTTGCATTTTAAGGTTTTTCTTTAATGGAAGAAAAGGAATTTTCAGCATTAGCCAGTCACTCTAAGGAAAGTTTGATTCCCCCAAAAGAAACATATCCCAGCTAAAAATGCTTCTCAATGCCCCTAAAATCAAAGGCATCTCCAGTTTTCTTCAGAAGAAGAGAGAAAAAGTAACACAACTTCATAACATAAAGGAAAAAGAGGTATCTATACAGGCTCCCCCGCCCACCTGCCATCATTAAAAATAATGAACCAGACAATGGTATACAAGAAAAGAAATAAGTTTAGAAATAATACACAACAAAATATCAGAAATGATTCTGTGTTCTGATCCTTCTCACTGTTCCCCCCTCACCCTGCTAAATGCAAGCATCAAAAATAGGCAAATATAGGCCAAGGTGGGTGGATCACTTGAGGTCAGGAGTTTGAGGCCAGGTGAAACCCCATCTCTACTAAAAATACAAAACTTAGCCAGGCATGATGGCATGCACTTATAATCCCAGCTACTTGGAAGGCAGAGGCATGAGGCATGAGAATTACTTGAACCTGGGAGGAGGGGGTTGCAGTGAGCCGAGATCACACGGCTGCACTCCACCCTGGACAACAGAGTGAGACTCCATCTCAAAAAAAAAAGCAAATTTATTCTCCATTACTGATTCTCTGGCCTCCTTATAACATTATATCTGCTCACAGCATAAAGGTATACATGGCTCTAGCTCTTCAGTCTGGAACTTCACATTTTTCTTTCCATATGTAACATGATAAGGCTCTTCCTCTCGTGTATATATTGAATCTCCACTACCAGCTCAGCACTGTATCAGATGCCAAATACTATAAGAGCTTTGAGTCTTGTAAGACATACACTTTCATGAAACAAACCACAAACAATACAGAAGACTAGGCTGAACTCTCCTCCTTCTAATTTCAAATGTCTCTTTCCCCCACTCTATTGCAGCAACCTACCAACCCTCATGATGACACCATGGACCTTATCTCACACACACACAGAGAAACACAGACACCACTTCTGTTTTTTTTGTTTTTGTTTTTGTTTTCCAGTTTCAAACTCCAACTCTAGCCCCCTATCTGTTTGCTCTGTGGCTCAAGAATCCCAGCTACAGCAATTCTTTAATATCACTTTGGAACTACAATGCACTTCCTCACATCTGTCAACCTCTCTGTCTCCTCACCCCCTTATTCTCTTTGGAGTCCATGTTCCATTTTTATAACTACCTCTTTGCAAAGCCTCGCAATTCTTGCCCCTCCTTCCTTCCATTATTGTAGTGCCCTGATAAAACGTCAACCCTGTTTAGATATATTTAGGCACCTTCCTTCATCAGGTCTTCCCGAGTAACTGAAGGTTACTAAAGAAACTCCACAAACATGCAGACTGGTTTCAATTTAAATTTACGATCTCAGACCTTAAATGGGCTCCCAATACTGTGGAACTCCTACTACATTTCTGCATTAATAATGACCTTACACTCTATAAGAAGAATACTTCATACCATCTCCTGCTTTCACACCATCTCCTGTCCCTCTTCCTCACTCTCACCCTTCCTGCCTGCTAAGTTGAGAAACCAAAGGCCATTTGATGAGAGTTCTTTCATCACTCCACGACCAAATCCACTAGCTTCTCCACAGCTGAACCCATATTTTCCTAATTTTTACAGTTAGAGAGGAGGAAGTATCTATTCTACTTGACCCATCACATGAGTTTCATTGGTTACCCCCCATTCTCCATCATTGGGCTCTTCTTTGTTAGTGGATTATTCCAGCAGCATTTGAAAAAAAAAACAAAAAACAAAACAAACAAAAAAAAAAAAAACTGTAGTACTGACATTCTAAAACCAAACAAACAAACACCATCAAGAAAAAAAAAAATCCTTGAAACCACATCCCAATTTAATACTATTCTATTTCCTTGCCCCCTTTCACAGACTAACCTACAAAAACTGGTCTACAAATCCTGTTTTCACTTTCTGTCATTTACCCATCATCTCACTCCAAGGTAATTCTTTTCCCAAGCCTGCTCAAAGGTTTGCACAGAGGTAAGCCCCGTGATACTTTCCTGTCCTCATCTTAGTCAACATCCAAGCAGCAATTGATGCAGGTGATCAAAATGCTCTTCTTTCTTGACTAAGATAACATTCTCAGCTGGTTTACCATCTCTCTTTTTGCCTGTTGCATTTAAACCTCATTTATTTTCCTCCTCTTCTACCTGATCTCTGAATCTTGGTTTGTCTCAAGACTCAGTCCTGGATCTTTTTTCTTCCTCATTTATAGTTTCTAGGTGCTCTCAATCTATCTGTAGCTGAAAACTGCTAGATGATTCCCAATATCTATTCTGTCTCCTCCTACAATAAGAGAACTTCCCATTTGCAGCTGGTTGCATCATTATCTGGAAAAACAGTGTGCATCTCCCAGCCTTCTTTTCAGTTAGATGTGGCCAGGTGATTAAGCTCTGACAGCAAGAAATAAATGGAAGTAGTGTCTGAAACTTCTGGGAATTGCCTTTAGATGAAGGTGGGGACGTGGTCTTCTTTTCTTTTCTCCATTCTGCTGCATGGAAAAGCAGATACATTGAAGATATGATGGAGGAGCCAGAGCTGGAGTTGGGGTGGCCCTCCAGAACCATGAAGTGGAACTGCATAATGAGGATGGTTATGTGCCCAGACAACAAGGTGGAAGAAGCCTGATTTCCTGATGATCAAGAAGCTACCATATTAGCACCAGACTATCTACCCAGACTCTTACAGTAGAGAGGGAAAAAATTATATCTTGTTTAAACCACCGCTATTTTTGGTTTTCTGAAATATGCAATCAAATATAATCCAAAATAATATACTACCCTATTGCTTTAAATATCATTAATCTACTAGCAACTTACAAATTTATATCTATAGTCCAGACCTCCCTTCTGACTCTAACCATGTATGTCAACCGCTTACTTGATATTTCCATTTGGAGAAGGAAGCATAAGAGCTAGTGGAAATCTTTGAGCTCTGGATGCAGAATATTCTATATCTGAGAATACTGTTCAAACTCATTTATCAAGTGGCATGAAAGGATGCAAGTTTTAAGTGGGTCCAGAGTAGGAAAGGGCTTTATACCAAGTCTAAGCAATGATGTATTCAACTCTGTAACTTGTATTATCTGACCTAGCAGAATGTATGCTTCTCAAGGTATATTTGTTCAGGGGGGATATGCTATGGGGAGTTTATGTTAAACTCCTGCAAGAGAATGACAACATAAACCCCAAGGGTTCCAGAAAAAGACCATGACATCTGCATCAGATAATTATATTTCGTTTAAAAAAAAAAAAAAAAAAACATCTTCTAGTGTGCCACTGGATTGTGAAAGAGACGGAATGTCTGATCATAAGGCATCAAGTGACCATGTGGCCAAAGTTGTGCATCATGAACTGGGTTCTCTCAGACCCAGTAAGTCATAAAATAGGATGGACCCAACAGATCCATCATGAGACTGAAGTAGTACATCTAGGACAGAATATGAGTAGGGACAGAGGGCACAAAGAAGCTGCATGAAGCAGATCTCCACGTCCTCCATGGTGTCACGGACACTTCTCCCTCAATTCTCACATCTAGCCAGCTGGGTAGACCTCTGTGAACAGCTGACAGGAGAGGAAAAAAGGCAGAACGTGGCTCATGGATACAGTGACTTGATATGCAGGTATAAGCCAATAATGCACCGCTGCTGCACTTTGGGGTGACACTGAACAACAGCAGCTATGTGTTTTGCACTTGGTCCTCCACTTTATGTGGAAGAAGTGGCCTGAAGTAAGACTATGCATAGACTCATAGACACAAGTGAATGGCTTGACTGGTTGACCAGGGGCATGGAAGGAAAAAGTTTGGATGATCAAGGACAAAGAGGTTTGGGGAAGAGGCCTATGGATAGATCTATGGGAAGAAACACAAGATGTGGGCTGGGCACAATGGCTCATGCCTGTAATCCCAGCACTCTGGGAGGCCGAGGCAGGTGGATCACCTGAGGTCAGGAGTTCAAGACCAGCCTGGGCAACATGGTGAAACCCCATCTCTATTAAAAATACAAAAACTAGCCGGATGTGGTAGCCGGCACCTGCAATCCCAGATACTCAGGAGGCTGAGGCAGGAGAATTGCTTGAACCTGGGGGGTGGAGGTTGCAGTGAGCTGAGATCATGCCACTGCATTCCAGTCTGGGCAACAGAGCGAGACTCCATCAAACAAAAAAAAAAACAAGATGTGAAGAATTTTCTATCACATATTAATGTTCACCAGATAGCATCCACCACAGAAAAGGTATTTAAAAACCAAGTAACCAAGTAGACTCCATGATGTGGCCAGTTGACATCAGCCAGCCTCTGCCACTGACTACCCTAGTGCTAGCACAATAGGCTCATGAATGGAGTAGCCATGGTTCAGGGCTGGAGGATACACATGGGTCCAACGGCGTGGGCTCTCATTCACTGAGGCTGATCTTTCTACTGCCACTGGCAAAGAACTAACCTGCTAGCAACAGAGACCAAATCCAAGGGCCCAACACAGCAACATTCTTGAGGAGACCAAGCAGTAAGTTGATTACATTGAACCCCTTCGGCCTGAAAGCAGCAGCAATTCACCTGTTGGGATTTGACAGTTTACCTTTGTCTCTCATGCCTACAAGGCCTTTGCCAGCACCATTATCCAAGATGTTATCCACGGAGCGTTCAGTCAACCAGCACTGGATCATGCACAACACTGTATTAGAGAAAAGGACCCATTTACAGCAAAGGAGGCGAAGCAGGGTGGCACGCAGCCATGAGATCCACTGGTCATTTCATATTCTGCATCTCTCCAGAAGATGCTACATTGACAGAGTGATAGAACAGCCTGTTGCAGGTGCAGCTTAGATGTCACCTTAGAGATGATACTCACAGGATATACACACAATTTATACCTAAATCAACAACCATTATGTCGTATTGTGTCCCCAGTAGGTAGAATGCATAGGCCTGGAAACCAGGGGGTAAAAAAATAGGAGTGCCTTCACTTTACTATCACCCACCAGGGAAATCCTTGCTTCTTTTCCCTGAAACTTCAGACTCTGCATGTCTTGAGATCCTATGTCTCACAGGAGTAGCAGTTCTATCAGAGGATACGTGAGTCCCATTAAACTTCAAGTAAGTTACTTTGGGCTCCTTGTTTCAAAAGCCAAGCAGGCAAAGAAAGGCACTATCATATTGGCAGAGGTCATTGGTCTTGTTCACCAGCAGGAGGTGGGGCTGCACTACACGAGAGACAGGAAAGAATGTGTGTGGCACCCGGGTGACCTACTGGCACTTCTCTTGGTATTCCCCTGCCTGATTTGATGATACAAGGACTTGTACAGTAGACTTGGATCTTGAATATCTCAGGAATGACCAGGGGTTCAGTCCCCACTACATAAGGTTAACACCTAAGACAGCAGGTGTACTAGCCAAGAGTGACAGGAAATTAGAGGGAGTATAAAGGAAGGATGGTGAGTACCACTTGTAGCCTTGAGACTAACTGCAGCTGAGAAGCATCTCATCACACAAACTTTTATCTTATAGGTTTTCCCAGGAAAAAGAGAATGACCAGAATCCTTGAGGATCTCTCTGCAGATGAGGTGAACAGAAGTTCAGCACGTAGTGAGGAAGGGGTTCACTTTGAATCAGATATCAGGGTGAATTTTAAGTTAGTCTGGACTGTATTTTAACCATTCAAATTGACTGGAAAGTTATATTAATAGATCTGCCAAACATTCACTAAGAGATGAGAAATTGGGTGAACAAGGTTGAAAGCAGTCACTGGGAAAAAATAAAAGCCGTTGCAAGTTTATATCCAAATAAATCAAGAATACTCAATGCACTGTTTATTGTTACTTGTTTATCTCCTCTCCCACAGCTTCGTAATATCCAGGAGGGCAAAAACCACTGCTTGCTTCACTCACCTAGTACCTAGTACAGAGCTTGGCACGAAGCAGTTACCAAAACATAGCTGTAGCAGTTGTTGGTATGAATGGAGTGAACAGTTGTGTGCAGAGTCTGTAAGATCGGAAAGCCGAGGGAAGGCAATGAGCAGTCTAGTAGACAAAGCTTCACGGGATTAAGCTGGAATCTGAAACATGTCTAGATAGCCTTTCTTTTCCTTGTAGAGTGGGGTACGTAGGCCCTCTTTGCTTTTAGCTGTAGCTTATTGGTCCTGTGTAGCTGCACAAACAAATTGTTCAACAAGATCACTGCTTTACATGATATATGTGAAAAATGTTAAAATATATAACAGGGATGGGTGTGGTGGCTCACACCTGTAATGCCAGCACTTGGGGAGGCTGAGGTGGGAGGACCACTTGAGGCCAGAAGTTCAGGGTTGCAGTGAGCTATGATTTTGCCACTGCACTCCAGCCTGGGTGACAGAGTGAGATCCTGTCTCTGTAAAAATAAGTTAATAGAATAAAATATATAACAGCATTGGTCCCAAAAGATTTGTCAGTTGAGGAATCACTATGTATTAATATTAAACTCTTTATGTGGGCTTAGTGTTGAGTAAAGTGCCTTTCAATGATTAAATCCCCTGGTGAAGGTCCTAGACAGACTAATTCATCAATACTGAATTCAACACCACGACTCTGAGTGCTACAGTAGGGTGCGAGGATGATTTGTTTTATATTTAAAGACTAGTGGATAAGATTTAATAATGGAACTACAAAAATGCTACTGTCATCCCAGACCTCTCTCTTCAACAAACAGAAAACACTACAACTTCTGCCTCATGGATCTAAGACTATTAGGGAGATATCAGATCCACCAAAGCAAGTCATAGAATTAAAAGGCCTAAAATATGGAAGCTCTAAAGCAGGGCTGTCCAATCTTTTGGCTTCTCAGGGCCACTTTGGAAGAAGAAGAATTGTCTTGGGCCACACATAAAATACACTAACACGAATGACAGGTGATAAGCTAAAAAAAAAATCACAAAAAACCTCATACTGTTGTAAGAAAGTTTATAAATTTGTGTTGGGCCACATTCAAAGCTGACCTAGGCTGCATGCAGCCCGCAGGCCATGGGTTGGACAAGCTTGCTCTAAAGTGACTGAATCAGGCTGGGCACAGTGGCTCACGCCTATAATCCCAAAGAGGCCAACACTTGTGGATTGCTTGAGTCCAGGAGTTTGAGACCAGCCTGGCAACATGGCAAAACCCCATCTCTGCAGAAAATTAGCCAGGCATGGTGGTGCACGCCTGTAGTCCCAGCTATTCAGGAGGCTGAGGAGGGAGGATCACCTGAGCCTAGGAGGTCAAGGCTGCAGTGAGCCATAATTGAACCACTGGACTCTAGCCTGGGTGACAGAGTGACACCCTGTCTCAAAAAATAAATAAATATAAAATAAAATAAAGTGACTGATTCAGATATTTGACTCTGCTCAGTAAAATTTTCTCAACAGAAATACCTAAAGGTTTTGAAATATATAAAAACTGAGGATATTAACCTATTTTTAACTAGTCCAGCTTCTTTATTTTTAGTTCAGGTATCTGTGTTTAACACTTCTACCAAACAAATCCTCCCATTCTGTAGAAACCCAGGGAAAGTTCACCTCTCTAAATTTGCAGCCATCAACTCCAAACTTTCTTGGGCAGAGAAGGCTATTTCCTAAGCCTGTGTCCAATATACACAGCTTCAGGGTATATATACAAATGCCTAGCTGTAACAATGGAATTCAAACTATCGCAAGAGAAAAAGCCCCCATTCTGGAAAGCTAAATGCCTAGAACAAAGCTATTCCCAGGACACCTGCCCACAATTATTTCCTTCCTGTCTACCTACACCATACAGGGTATAGACTGAACTACCTTGAATCATTAGCTCAATCATAAATTCCTTAAGGCCGCATGTCTCACATAATGCCATACAGAATAAAATGCTCAGTAAATGCATATGAGAAATGAAGGGGAGAAATGCATAATTGTGTAGTCAGTATCAGTTTGTGAGTGTCTGTGAGTGTAGAACAGCAAATATAAATACTTATCCTCTCCATTTCTAATGGAAGTTGGGGGTGCGGCAGGGAGGAGAGAAAGAACGCAAAGAGTAAGAGAAAGGAAAACAGATAAGGACACATACCCTCTTTTAACTTTTGCTTGTCATCCTAACTCTTGCTTTACCCAAAGGCTAGATGTACCCTCCCAGAAGCTATACAGTTTGTGTCCCCGTGAATCGAGTAAATTAATGCAGGCTAAGCATAAAAGTTCACGGTGATGCTTATCTCCTAAGCCATGACGTTTCTCAACATCCATTTTATGTAATGAAGGGTTTAGGTACAAAAACTGCCATCTTCACTAAGGAAATCTTTTTTCCCTAAATTAAATGCTTTCAGTATTAATAACTAATATTAGAGCACAGGCCATGTGCATGCTGTAAAATGTCTTACATACTGAGGATTTTTCTATGAAATGAACACACTGGTTTTATGTGGAGTGAACACTTACGCACTTTTCCAAACTTGGTCAAGAGTAGTTCTTTTTTAAAAGCTTGGCAGACTATTGGGAAAAGCTGTTCTTTTAAAGTACATTCAAAGATTATTTTGGAAAGCTGGAAAGTGAAGGCTTATAAGTTTACCAAACAGTCTGAAGGAAAGGTAATTGGTTTCCTTGAAAAGGAGTATGACTGCTTTATTCCCTTTCATGCCTATCCATAGGAGAAAAGGGTACCTCAGAAATGAAACCAATGCTTTCTTTTAAACTAATTTATAAACCATAATTTGGTACTTCTGGTTTATATAATACTTACTTTGTGTACCTTTTAGGAATCTTTTTAAATGGTTTAAAATAAATTAAATGGCACCCTAATTTAGTTGTGCCTTTCAAAAGCTTTCTTACAATAAAAGTAATATATACTTACCTTATTTTATCATTTAATATATTTGATAGATTGTAAACACTTTCTCATGTCATTAAACAGTCAAAAAGTACCTTTTTAACTTTTCAAAAATACCTTAAAAATCTCTCTTTTAATGTCTATATTAATGTATCAACGAGTATATCATATTTTATTTTGCCATGGCTCTGCTAATTTAGACCATATGACTAGTAATGATGAACACGATTGCACATTTATTAGCGCAAGTTTCTTTTAAGACATAGTCATAGAGTGGTAATTACAGGGCCAAAAGTTATGAACTATCGGAATCATTGACTATAGATGGTACCTCTCACCTTCTCCTCCTCCAGTCCTGTTTAACACTTGAATTGTCTGGAAGCCTTTTCCTAATGTTCACCGTTAGTACAGAATTAAACTTCCTCTGATAAGACTTTCCAATTGTCATCCATGTTTTTACACTTTAAGCTTATCCCCGAAGAGAGGTTACACATCTGGATGAGTTTTTTTTATTTTTATTTTTATTTTTTGGATTTTCAGTATCAAGATGGCATTCTTTTCCTCTCAAAACTCTCTCCAAGACGAGGAAGAAAACAAAGAGAAACTCCATATAAAGTCAGAAAATAGGCCGGGCGTGGTGGCTCAAGTCTGTAATCCCAGCACTTTGGGAGGCCGAGACGGGCGGATCACGAGGTCAGGAGATCCAGACCATCCTGGCTAACACGGTGAAACCCCTGTACTAAAAAATACAAAAAACTAGCCGGGCGAGGTGGCGGGCACCTGTAGTCCCAGCTACTTGGGAGGCTGAGGCAGGAGAATGGCGTAAACCCGGGAGGCAGAGCTTGCAGTGAGCTGAGATCCGGCCACTGCACCCCAGCCCGGGAGACAGAGGGAGACTCCGTCTCAAAAAAAAAAAAAAAAAAAGATACAAATAAAGCCAGAAAATAGAGAAAGGATAAATGACTTAACAGAACAGAGAAAGGTTAAACCTGAGCACATACAAAAGAAGGTATCAGTGAAAGAAAAGCTAATTCATCCTCGAGAATTCTAGAAGAATCAGCCAGGCATGGTCGGACATGCCTGCAATCTCAGATACTTGAGAGGCTGAGGCAGGAGGATAGATTAAGCCCAGGAGTTTGAGGCTGTGGTGAGCTATGATCTCACCACTGCACTCCAGCCTGGACAACATAGCAAAACTCTGTCTCTCAAAAAAAAAAAAAAAAAAAAATTCTAGAAGAATCAAATCAGGAAATGTAAGTACCAGATGGATGCCAGTGGCAGCAGGTAAGTCCCCCAGGATCCGAACCCCTGGCATATTCAACGGATTCCCCTTCTCACAGGAACAGAAATTGAATCAGAGAAGACCAAATCAGAGGACAATAGGCCTAGGGACTAGAGGCTTGTTGAGGAAAAGAACTGAAAACTGGGAGATAAAGAGAAAATCTGTAGACTGAATATGAGAACCTCAGTCCTTTCCACTGCATAGCTATAAGATGGTGGCAGCTGGTTTCTTAGACACCTCAAGCGGGAGATTGCATGAATAGGCTGTAATATGGATATAATGTGGATGAATAGATTGGAGAATAATCTGTAAGTTTCTTTCTTGGAGAAACTGAATGGCAGATGGGCAAAGACCTATAGATGCTGATATTTGGGGATCTCCAACAAAAAAAGTCAACCATCCACCAATCCAATTATCCTGTTGTTAGGCCTATCAGAGAACAAGTCTTGCACATACACATTCATTCATTTAAAATACATTTATGGGCCAGGCACGGTGGCTCACGCCTGTAATCCCAGCATTTTGGGAGGCCGAGGCAGGCAGATCACCTGAAGTTGGTAGTACAAGACCAGCCTGGCCAACATGGCGAAACCCTGTCTCCACTAAAATACAAAAATTAGCTGAGTGTGCTGGCCTGCGCCTGTAATCCCAGCTACTTGGGAGGCTAAGGCAGGAGAATCGCTTGAACCCGGGAGGCAGAGGTTACAGTGAGCCGAGATCGTGCCACTGCACTCCAGTCTGGGCCATAGAGCAAGATTTTGTCTCAAAAAAAAAAGAAAAAAGTGATGTAATATGACTTACATTTTAGCTTCTGTTGAGAATAGTCTGTGAGGCATAGGTATGGAAGTAGGGAGATCAATTACGAGACTATTGCAATATGTAGGCAAGAGATGTTGGTGGTTGCGACCAAGATAGTACAGATGAAGGTGGTAAGAAGTGGAAGGATTCTAGATATATTTTAGATGCACAAACAGCTCTTTAGACTTTATCCTTAAACATGAATAGACAACCTAAGACCATCAGACATTTGAGAAATATTAGAAATATTTCTAATATAGTGGGATAAAATAAATGAAACAAAACAAAACAAACACTCAGAGAAAATAGATACAACCCAAGGAGCAGAAAAAAACTCATTAAAAACTCAGAGAAATGGCCGGGCACAGTGGCTCATGCCTGTAATCCCAGCACTCTGGGAGGCTGAGGCGGGCGATCACCTGAGACCAGGAGTTCGAGACCAGCTTGGCCAACATAGTGAAACCCTATCTCTACTAAAAATACAAAAATTAGCTGGGCGTTGTGCTGCACACCGATGGTCCCAGCTACTCGGGGGACTGAGGCAGGAGAATCACTTGAACCCAGGAGGTTGCAGTGAACCGAGATCGTGCCATTGCACTTCAGCCTGGGCCACGGGGTGAGACTCTGTCTCAAAAAGAAAAAAAGAAAAAAAAAGAACGCAGAAAGATGATAAAGATATTTCATCCTTGAAATAATAGCAGGATACTATATAAAAGTTTTACAGTAATAATCTAAGAAGAAAAAAAAGCTCTTCAAAATTAAAAATACATAAAAATTTTAAATCCAGGAAAATTTCCTAAAAGGTAGAAGTAGAACAAAAAAAGACCCAAAAATTGACAATAATAATAAAAAGAAACAGAAATTAGAAACATTCCAGGAAATCCAATTTCTAAATAATAGTTCCAGAATGATAAAACAAAGCAAACAGTAGGGAGAATATTATTTTTAAAATTTTAAAAAATGGATGAAAATGTTCCAAATCCAAAGGACATGATCCTCCAGACTAAAAAAGTCCACCCACCAAGTGTCCAACCCAGTGACTAAAAAACAACACACACTGGGCAAATTATTATAAATTTTCAGAATACCAGGGTTAAATGAAAGATCCTAAAAACATCCAGGCCAGGTGCAGTAGCTCATGCCTGTAATTCCAGCACTTTGGGAGGCCGAGACTAGCAGATCGCTTGAGGCCAGGAGTTCAAGACCAGGCTAGGCAACATGGCAAAACCTTGTCTCTACTAAAAAATTTTAAAAATTAGGTGGGCATGGTGATACACACCTGTAATCTCAGCTGCTCGGAGGCTGAGGCATGAGAATTGTTTGAACAGGGGAGGTAGAGGTTGCAGTGAGCCGAAAATCCAGCTTGGGTGACAGATTGAGACTCTGTCAAAAAAAAAAAAAAAAATGCTAAAAACATCCAAAGAGAAGAAACAGGTTACCTACAAAGAAGTGGAAGTCCAATTGTGTTTGACTTATCAACAACAAGACTGAAGATGGAAAACACTGGAACAGTGCCTTCAGAATTCTGATGTGATGGGAAATTACTTTTGACCTGAGAGTGAAAAATACAGGATTTTTTTTTTTAATTTGCAGTTTCTAAAGACTTACCTCCTATATATTCTTTTTCAGAAAGCTACTGTAAGATATATTTCATCAAAATAGAGGAGTAAACCAAGAAAAAAGAAGAATATGAGAACCAGGAATCAGGAATACTACACAGGAGAGAGATGAAAGGACTTTCTCAATATCTCAGGGTGCTGGCAAAGGGAAGCCCTAGGAAAACCACCATATGGGCGTCCTGGAGAATGATGGGTCCGAATCTGAAGGGAGTGGTAGGAGGCTCCAGAAGGGATGGCTCCAGGAAAGAAAAACATAAAGCTGAAAGCTAAATTTTACATAGGTTATAATAGAGGTAATAATGTCTAAAATAATGACCTGAGAGACCATAGTATATAAATAATTTTTAAAATATTTTTAAAACCTGAAATAATTTTTAAAACCTGAATTTTTAAAAAGTTGGTTGACTCTTGTATTGGGAGAGGCCATGGGACTGCTGATTTCTATCAGCCTTACTTGAATCTCTAAAATATGTGAATTTATTATTTTGCCAGAAGTAAAAATTTGTTCACAATTTAAACATTTACAACTTTTTAAGTGGTTTATCACCCAGAATTTGGCATCACAAGAAAAAAAATGCAACAGGACATATAATTAGAGGAGAAAATCCTGTCTTATTAGAAATAGAGAAAGTGCTCTGTGTTATATAATGTTAGAGGCTTTGGGAAGGCTCCCGCCCCAACTCCTCTCATCCTCAACATTAGGGATTAATTCATAGAATTATAGAGTGTTAGACAGAGTCCAACTCACCATGAAGTTATTGGAACTTAAGCTTGTACAGGCCCCTTTCAAAGACCTGGAAGGGTCTCTCCTCTCCACAATGTATTCATATAGAAATACACTTATACTCACAATTCCAGCACACACACACACACACACATACACACACACACACACACATCAAAATAGGTAATTTGCAAACATAAATTGTTTTCAACCAAAATTGTTAAGAATTTTGTCTTTCCACTCTGACTTCCCTTCCATCACACATCTAGGGTTGAGTGCCATTAGAATAGAAGTCATTTTCGGAATCTGGAGAAGAGGGAGTTGAATTGTAGATACACTTAGTTTTGCTTTAGTGGGAAATATTTATACAGCTCACAGTCACTTTTGTATAGAGTTAAGTTTTTGCTTTTACTTCTTTATTTTTTTTATTTTTATTTTTATTTATTTATTTTTTCTGAGACAGGGTCTCACTCTGTCAGCCAGGCTGGAATGCTGCAGTGCGATTACAGCTCACTGCAGCCTCAACCTCCCAGGCTCAAGCAATCCTCCTGCCTTAGCCTCTCAAGTAACTGGGACGATAGACACATACCTTCATGTCTGGTTAATTTTTTTATTTTTGTAGAGACGGGGTCTCACTACGGTGCCTAGGCTGGTCTCTAACTCCTGGGCTCAAGCAATCCTCCCACCTCAGCCTCCCAAAGTGCTGGGACTATAGGTGTGAGCCACCATGCCTGGCCCAAGTCAACTGATTTTTAAAAATACTAGGTCAAGCTTGTCCAACTGTGGCCCCATGAGCTGCATGTGGCCTAGGACAGGTTTGAATGCGGCCCAATACAAATTGGTAGACTTTCTTAAAACATTATGAGATTTGTTTCGTTGTTTTTTTTTTTTTTGGTTTGTTTTGTTTTGTTTGTTTTTTTATTTTTTTAGCTCATCAGCTATCATCAGTGTTAGTGTATTTTATGTGTAGCCCAAGACAATTCTTGTTCTTCCAGTGTGGCCCAGGGAAGCCAAAAGATTGGACACCCCTGTACTAGGTGTTTGTGATGTTTATGGTATTCATCAGTTTTTTAAGATTGTGCATTTTGTTGCAATTTCCGTTCCCATTATAGATAAATGCTCATGTTCATACCTAATGTTGTATTTATAATTTTGATTTTTTGTTTAAAGAAAGGGCTTCCAAACTGAATAAGCTTTGGAGCCCACAATAACTGGATCTGCCCTTGGCAGTGCCTCTACAGACTTAGAATATCATTTAATTCTGTAATTCTCTAGGGAAATAGTAGTACCCTCCCTCCCATGGCACATTTTATAAATTGTGGGGGGAGTTTTTGTTGTGCTCCCAATAATTTGGAGAGAATCTCCTAGCATTTAGTGGAGGTGACGAGGGATGCTGGACACTGCAATGTGGAGAAGAGTCCCACCCACATTGAAGTGATCTCACTTCCACTTCGACTTTCCAAATGCCAGTCTATCACATGGGTGATAAACATATTTGCAATTACCTGAGCCTTGAATATAGAAGCATGTGCTTTGTTTCTGTTTGTTTTTTTGGGATTTTCTTTGTACAGTTTAAATATATACTGATTTTTTTTTTAGGAGAGCAACAAAGAAGGGAAGATTATACTTTATTTTGTTTGGAACTTTACCAAGAATTGTTCACCATTTTGGAAAATCACATCACTGACAGCAATGCCACTATAGTTGTATTTGATGGCCAATAAAAATGATAAATGAAGGCTAATATTACACACTCATGGGTGTAGCATTTGTAGCTGTCACAGTCATGGTGATTCCACATACAGCTGCAAGCATCTAACTATTTTAGTATATCTTCTGGTGTAGGTGGGCCTGAGCATTTGCATACTGGAATACATACAGTTTTATATAAAATCCATTTATTTCTTTTTTATGTTACGTTAAGATAATATATTGATTTTTAAAATTATGTATATAAGTAACATATCATCTCTGAATTTCATTTCAGGATAGTAACAAGGGAGTTTCAAATAAAAGATGACCCTGAGTCGGATATAGTTGAAAACCACTGATTAAGTTTAACTGCCTGTTTCATAGACAAAGAAACTGAGGCTCTGTTTGTTCAGTTTGTCCAAGTACAAAGTCTGTCAATAACAGTGCAAGGAGCAGACCTCTGGGCCTCTCCCTTTGCCTTCAGAAGCCATACCATGGGGCCAAAAAATTTTCCAGCATCCTCAGACACTACAAAGAAACTTATCGTTATTAAAATAGGAATACCACTGCCCACAGTGGCGTGTGCCTGTAGTCCCAACTACTTGGGAGGCTAAGGCAGGAGGATCGTTTGCTCCCAGGAGTTCAAGGCTCCAGTGAGCTATGATCATACCACTACACTCCAGCCTGGGTGACAGGGTGAGACTCTGTCTCTAAGAAAAAAAAAAATTACGTCTACCACAGATAACTAAGTAAAATAAATTACGGTTCAACATCAATACTTAAGTTGTTTTTTGTTTGTTTGTTTGTTTGTTTTTTCTTGAGACAGAGTCTTGCTCTGTCACCCAGGCTGGAGCTCAGTGGCGCAATCTCGGCCCACTGCAACCTCCACCTCCTGGGTTCAAGTGATTCTCCTGCCTCAGCCTCCCGAGTAGCTGGGATTACAGATATGCACCACCACACCCGGCTAATTTTTGTATTTTTAGTAGAGACAGGGTTTCACCATGTTGCCCAGGCTGGTCTCAAACTCCTGAACTCAAGCAATCTGCCCACCTTGACCTCCCAAAGTACTAGGATTATAGACGTGAGCCACTGCGCCCAGCCTAATCCCTAGTTTGAATGGCATTATCGTATTCTTTTCAAATGGCCCGGATGTAAAGGGAAGATTCTTACCTAGATCAGACACTGGGAAGAGTGTAAAGTGGGGAAGGTCAAGTAAAAAAGGATGAGAAGAGCAGCAACAAACAAAAATGCCAAAGACAAACTTCCTCTGCGTCACTCTTCCTATGTTAACCCTGAAAGTAACCCTATGAGGGACATTTCTTTTGCCATCTGATCTGGCAGTGGCTTTGCCATGACCAAATCATTCCACCTTTGCAGAGTCTCCATGCATGTGTGACCCAGGATGCAAGCAGGGAAGGTAGTATCACGAGTTATAGGGACTGTTCTAGATTACTGTCCTTTGCCATGACATTCAAGAGGAAGCTCACGGCAATGGGCTCAATTCTAACTACCTTAGTTCAGGCTCAAAACATTAATTTCCTGGGCATACAAGATCTTGCTTGGATTGAAGTGCAAAAAAACAGCTGACTTTCCCAAGCAAGCCAGATATCCACACTAAGGAAAGAAGGTGGGATCTTTCAAACAATCCAAGAATTAACAGTGAGGATTTAAAAAAGGTCAGATCTGCCATTCAAACATGAGTAACTCAATTCTGATACATTTTCATCAATCAGGAAAATGAACCATAAAATTATCTTTGGTAGATGATATTATACATGCGTGACTCTGGCATCCTGTAGTATCCTAAAAAAACATGTCTAATGCCAAACTCATTTCCCCCTACCACTAACCACCCCAAACCATCCGACTTCCCTGTTTCCATGCACTTTGCCACGATTCTTATAAACTCAAATACTCCATATTTAGACCATTCCTCATTCTTCACTCTCAGTCAGTTGCTAAATTTCCTCATATTTTGTCTGAGTCTTGCTTGTACTCTTTCTGCTACCTGGTTTAAGCCTCTTCCTATTTTACCTGGATTACTATCGGAACCACTACCTACTATCTCTCTCTCTTTCCAGTTATATTCCTGAAGAGCAGGACCAATTACTTCATTCCACCCATGCATTTATTTGCTCATTACTTCCTTTATTCATGCATCAAATACTCATGCCATTGTGTGCCAGGCAATGGGAATACAGTGGTGAACATGTCAGAGTCCCTTCCCAAGGAGCTTACTATCTGGAGATGGATACAGACAATTCAGCAAGCAATCAGAACTCAGAGTGATAGGTGGTATGACAGGGTCGCCATGAGGAAGGAGTGGGCAGGACTAGTGTCCAATTCAGTTGGTGGGGGACAGGAAAGGCTCCTGGTAGAAATGATAGGTGAAACCTCAAGATTAAGTTAGAGTTCAATGTTTCATTTTTGAAATGTGTTATAGAATTGTGACTCAGATTATTCAGACCCCTTAGATGTCATCTAGCCATATCCCTTACCCAATACACCAAAAACTCCCTCTTCATTCCAAGTGTACATTCATTTCTTATATTAATAAGAAGTAATACTGATGGGTGCATCAAAATCTCAGAAATAACCACTGAAGAACTTATCTATGTAACCAAAAGCCACCTGTTCCCCAAAGGCCATTGAAATAAAATTTTAAAAAGAGGCTGAGTACAGTGGCTCACACCTATACTTCCAGTCCTTCGGGAGGCTGAGGCAGGTGGATCACCTGAGGTCAGGAGTTGGAGACCAGCCTTACCAATATGGTGAAACCCCATCTCTACTAAAAATACAAAAATTAGCTGGGTGTGGTAGCAGGTGCCTGTGGTCCCAGTTACTAGGGAGGTTGAGGCAGGAGAATTGCTTACACCCGGGAGGCAGAGGTTGCAGTGAGCTGAAATCATGCCACTCCACTCCAGCCTGGGCAACAGAGCAAAACTCCAACTCAAAAAAAAAAAAAAAAAAAAAAAGAAGAAGAAGAAGAAGTAATACTTATGTACATGTTTATTTAAGCCAAAGTCTAATTTTTATTTGGGAACATTTTGTTTATTTATTACTAAAGTTTCTTAAGTATGTACACCACAAACTGCACATAGTAAGCATTCAAATGGTTTGCTAAATGAATGAATAAATGCAGGATGACAATGTTTACAAATACAAATGAGTTAGAGTTCACCGTCAATACAGAGCTAGGAGGGGAGGTGAAGATCCAGAGGCAATAGAACAAGCAGTGCTCAGTAAACTGCAAGAAGCTCATAATTTCAGTTGGCGAATATATAAGGAATGAGGCCAGAATGACAAGTCAAGGGCAGATCAAGAAGAATGTGACAAACTCTGCTAAAAACCCTTCAAAGGGGGAATTTTCAATGTATTGGGTAAGGGATTTGGCTAGATTATAGCTAAGAGGTCTGAATGAATCAAATCTTCAAAGACGTACCAAGTTAAATGCAGTTTCCCCATTCTGACACTCAAGACTGTACAACACGGCTATCTACCCCCTAGTCTTTTCTCACTTGCTAGTCTTTCTCTCTCTCTCTCTCTCTCTTTCTTTCTCTCTCTCTGTCTCTCTCTTTTGAGTCAGGGTCTCACTCTGTTGCCCAGGCTGGAGTGCAGTCGTGTGATCATGGCTCACTGCAGCCTCGACACCATCCTCCAGCCTCAGCCTCCTGAGTAGCTGGAACTACAGGCACACAACACCACACCTGGCTAATTCATTTTACATTTTTTATAGAGACGGGGTTTCACCATGTTGCCCAGACTGATCTCAAACTCCTGCTCAAGCCTCCCACCCACCTTGGCCTCTCAAAGTGCTGGGATTACAGGCATGAGCCACCGCACCCAGCCTCACTTGCTAGTCTTTTACAACAACACTGGCTGTTCTATGATGTTGCTTATGCTTTGTCCTCACTCTAGGACCACTCCAAACTTGGTTTCGGTTCTTAACATTCCAACATGGCATGAGAAAAATCAACATGTGAAATCCAGGAGTGGTAAGTAGATCTATAATAGGTTGAGGAAACAGACAGAATAAACTATTCTTCAACATACAAAAAGTTAATCACGGTGAGTTCAAATAGTTGTTCCTTTAGTATACTCAAGTGTCGGTTTATAAAATTATCTTTGGTAGATGATATTATATATGCATGACTCTGGTATCCTGTAGTATCCTAAAAAAAACATGTCTAAAGCCAAACTAATTTTCCCCTACCATTAACCACCCCAAACCATGTAAAGCACTATGAACTGCTTTACAAAGTTCCTGAACTAGGGGAAGAAACATAAAGCATAAAATCCAAGGAACTGCTGCCAATCAAAGGCAAATCTAAAATAAAGATAGTCATCTTTTCTGAATGGGAAAAAAAAAGAAGAAAGTCATATTCTATTTACTAACATTCATTTTACACATCACTCTTTAGAAATGGATTTCTTGCAAAAGAAAGATGCATTTAAATTATTCACCAATAATGCCATCATTCAATCAACACTTACTGGGTGCACCCAGGTGCCAGGCAGTACAGTATACAGCAGGGACAGGGCCATAAGCAGGTGGACTTTCAGAGCTTAGTCTTTGCTGGGGAAATAGTACCACAGCAGAGAATACAATAGGCTCTAACATCAGCCTTGGCAGCCTGTAAGGGTCAAAGAAAGCCATTCCAGATTGGATGGAACGAAATAATGAAATTATAGCTGGGGGTGAGGGGAGCATCAGCAGTCCAGGCTTTAGTCCTGATTTTGCCAACAAGTTACTATATTGTATTCAGGCATGACACTCCCAACTGTAGCTCATTGCAGCCTCAACCTGCAGCCTGGGAGGTCTAGGCTGCAGTGAGCTACGATCGGGTATGTCATGCCCAAATATGATTATCGTAACTTATTGGCCTCTATATTTTTGGCCTTGATTTCTCCATCTGTAATGTGAGGTCATGGATTAGGTGATTCTAAAGTCCCTTTAATTCAATATGAATCAAAACTGAGAATAATTATTAGAGGCTTGGTTTCGAACAATTGGAAGACTAGAGAATTATGCAAGTAACTAACTGTGATCGCCGGAGTGTGGGAGGGGGTAATATTGTTCTTGAAGTGATTCTGTACTTCTGCATTAGGGAACATGAGCATGAGGATTCTCTTCAAGAAGCAGCACTGCTTATAGCCATGATGTGGTACAGCTTCCCAGTGGCTGAGTTGATGGTTTGGCGGACAGTAACAAGATAGACAATTTAGAAATGAAGAAACTGAAGCATCGCAAAGTTAAGCACTTGAGATGATACCATAGATCCACTGTAAAGTGCACAAATAATTTGCATGAGGTTGTTAATTACATTATTCTCTAATTAGTCTCCACCTATTCTCCAAACAGTGATTTCTAAAGATAAGAACGCACATGTATTCAAGACTGTGCTCATCACTTCCCACTCTGGTATTAGATCATCTATTTGTTTGGTCTGTTTATTGTCTGCCTCTCTCTCTAGAGTATAATTCCACATGGGCAAGAGCTTCGTCTCATCTTGTTGTATCTCTCCAGTGCCTTGGAACTGTGCTGATGCAAAATAGGCACTTAATAAATATTGTTGATTTGATGGAAGGGATGCTTAAAAACTACTCTGAGAGAAACAATATATTTCTCAACTCTGAAGGAAAATTTCATGGAACACCTGAAGCTAGTGAAAAATACAGAATAATTTATAAGCAAGAATCAAATTATTTAACATAGATTGGTGCTCTAAAGTTGAAGAAATCAAGTAAATTGATCAGTAAATGCTATAGCAATTGAGAAACTTCAAAAATATGGTTTGAATTAGAGACTTGCAGAGTCTTGAATTAGACTCTGAAAGGTAAAAGTTTTGGGTTTGGAATAAGAGAGATGGGAAAGCAGTGAATGAAGCCAATGAAAATGACACATGAGACCAGACAGATTTAAGAAGAGTTCCTTTTGGGGAATAAAATGGCAAGTAAAGTTGTAAGAGCAGGTGAATCACAGCTTTTGGAAGATCCTCCAAGAAAAAGGAAGGATTCAGACTTGATGTGATAGAGACAGGAAGCCCAGAAATAGCAAGATTAAAATCTTGCCTCCAAGATTAGACTGCAGCAACCCTCCTTTTCCCTGGGTCCTCAACCAAAAATGCCCAAAGCTGGTCATGCAGTAGCTGTTTAATTAGTACTTGCTGATTAATAGAATTCCAATTAAAGACCTGGCTCATCCATCAACGCTTTATTACTTACAGACAGACCCCACTGGAAAGGGGCAATGGCACAATTTTATTTCCCATCCATCTTTTGTTCTCTTTTTCCTGTCTGCTACTGTTTAGAGTCCAGAAAAAAAAATGTATTACCAACTAAGTCACTGCCTCATTAGGAAGCAGGGTCTGATCTGAAACCAATTTTTCAGAACAATGACTTGTTAAGTGCTGAGAAATGCAGTGTTTAGTCATGGAGAAAATAAAGACAGCTTTACCGTGCAATTTGGTTTTTTTCTATACTAAAAGATGAGAATTTTAACAAGTGGAGAGAACCAGTCCATTATCAAGTCCCTCCTCCTTCAAAGAGGGAAACAGAACATGCTTTTTAGTGCACAAACAGAAAAGGCTTCTTCTCCCTCACTCCCCATATTTTCTTGCTTAAAATTCAGAATGAATGTCAGCCTTGCAAGAAGGTGAGGAAGCTCAGAAAAGAGGATGTGTAGAACCCAGAACAAATCTCCTTGTGAAGGATAGATTGGGTGAGCATTGTCAGGTGACAGTGTATGGTGAACAGTCTTCCGTGGTTATCATTGATGACTGAAGGGCAATGAGGTCTGGATACTGAGAGAAGAAGTTATGAAATTTCCAGAGTAGGAAGTCACCTGCAAATATCAAAGTGACATGGACCAAAGGTGATGCTAGTTTTATTTTAAAAGTATCTCAGAATAAGTCAGTGGGAATAATGTCCAACCTATCATTTATATGGTCTCTGAAAGATAAATGGATAGAAAATGAAAACTATTTGACTCCATCCATTAAGAAGCCCACTGAAGGAAGAAGAGAGGCAGAATACTAATGCAACAATGTCATTTTGGCATAAAATAGAAGATACTCCAAGATATTCTTCCTATAGCCTAGAACGCACAGTTCAGTGTTCATTTCCTCTATAGATTAATTGCTTTCTCTCTGCTCCTGGTCACATATTTTAACTGTAACTTCAACAAATTAGTCAGTAAATTTGTACCATCTATCACCAGGACATAAGTTCAGAGAATAGAAGTAGCTCCATTCACGTTTATCTTCACTTTTGGAAGAAACATCTAAAACATAGTTTCTACTGATGGTTAGTCTACCATATCAGATTCTTATTAAAAATACCATGTAAAACAAAGCAGGCAGAGAACATCCCCTCCCTGCCACTGGGCAGGTTTTCCAGAGTCTCAAGCAGTTGCTCTTCCCTTGTCCTGAGAAGTTCCATCCTGGTCTTGTTGAAGAAGATCGTGGAAATGGAGGTTTTGAGGGGTACATGCCTAACAACTGCACATTTGTCATTCCCTCCTCTTCTCTTCCCTTCTAGCTCCCAGAGTATATGAGTGTAGATCTACTTTTAATATGGAGATACACAGATTAGCCCTTCATTATTAGATGTACTATGCTTATACTTTAAATGTATACATGTTAATTTCATCTCCCATCTACTCTAACTTGCATACTCTTTGGGGTGAGGGATTAGCTTCACTTTTGTGTCTCCCAAAATGCCTATAAAAAATGTTCAGCTATGGGCAGAGCAAGATGGCCGAATAGGAACAGCTCCAGTCTCCAGCTCCCAGCACCAGCGACACAGAAGACGGGTGATTTCTGCATTTTCAACTGAGGTACCAGGTTCATCTCACTGGGGAGTGCCGGACAATCGGTGCTGGTCAGCTGCTGCAGCCCGACCAGCGAGAGCTGAAGCAGGGCGAGGCATCGCCTCACCTGGGAAGTGCAAGGGGGAAGGGAATCCCTTTTCCTAGCCAGGGGAACTGAGACACACAACACCTGGAAAATCGGGTAACTCCCACCCCAATACTGCGCTTTACCAAGGGTATTAGCAAATGGCACACCAGGAGATTATATCCCACACCTGGCCGGGAGGGTCCCACGCCTGTGGAGCCTCCCTCATTGCTAGCACAGCAGTCTGCGATCTAACAGCAAGGCAGCAGCAAGGCTGGGGGAGGGGGAGGGGCACCCCCCATTGCCGAGGTTTAAGTAGGTAAACAAAGCCGCTGGGAAGCTGGAACTGGGTGGAGCCCACAGCAGCTCAAGGAGGCCTGCCTGTCCCTGTAGACTCCACCTCTGGAGTCCGGGGTGGCACAGCTAAACAAAAATAAAAAAACAGCAGCAGAAACCTCTGCAGACGCAAACGACCCAGTCTGACAGCTTTGAAGAGAGCAGTGGATCTCCCAGCATGGAGGTTGAGATCTGAGAACGGACAGACTGCCTGCTCAAGTGGGTCCCTGACCCCTGAGGAGCCTAACTGGGAGACATCCCCCACTAGGGGCAGACCGACACCCCACACCTCACACAGAGGGGTACACCCCTGAGACAAAGCTTCCAAAGCAAGAATCAGACAGGTACACTCGCTGTTCAGCAATATTCTATCTTCTGCAGCCTCTGCTGCTCATACCCAGGCAAACAGGGTCTGGAGTGGACCTCAAGCAATCTCCAACAGACCTACAGCTGAGGGTCCTGACTGTTAGAAGGAAAACAGGAAGGACACCCACACCAAAACCCCATCAGTACGTCACCATCATCAAAGACCAAAGGCAGACACAACCACAAAGATGGGGAAAAAGCAGGGCAGAAAAGCTGGAAATTCAAAAAATAAGAGTGCATCTCCCCCTCCAAAGGAACGCGGCTCATCGCCAGCAATGCATCAAAGCTGGACGGAGAATGACTTTCACAAGTTGAGAGAAGAAGGCTTCAGTCCATCAAACTTCTCAGAGCTAAAGGAGGAATTACATACCCAGCGCAAAGAAACTCAAAATCTTGAAAAAAAAATGGAAGAATGGATAACTAGAATAATCAATGCAGAGAAGGCCATAAACGAACTGACAGAGATAAAAACCATGACACAAGAAATACGTGACAAATGCACAAGCTTCAGTAACCAACTCGATCAACTGGAAGAAAGAGTATCAGCGATTGAGGATCAAATGAATGAAATGAAGTGAGAAGAGAAGTCTAAAGAAAAAAGAGGAAAAAGAAATGAACAAAGCCTTCAAGAAGTATGGGATTATGTGAAAAGACCAAATGTACGTCTGATTGGGGTGCCTGAAAGTGAGGGGGAAAATGGAACCAAGTTGGAAAACACTCTTCAGGATATCATCCAGGAGAACTTCCCCAACCTAGTAAGGCAGGCCAATATTCAAATTCAGGAAATACAGAGAATGCCACAAAGATACTCCTCCAGAAGAGCAACTCCAAGACACATAATTGCCAGATTCACCAAAGTTGAAATGAAGGAAAACTGTTAAGGGCAGCCAGAGAGAAAGGTCCGGTTACCCACAAAGGGACGCCCATCAGACTAACAGCAGATCTCTCAGCAGAAACTCTACAAGCCAGAAGAGAGTAGGGGCCAATATTCAACATTCTTAAAGAAAAGAATTTTCAACCCAGAGTTTCATATCCAGCCAAACTAAGTTTCATAAGTGAAGGAGAAATAAAATCTTTTACAGATAAGCAAATGCTTAGAGATTTTGTCACCACCAGGCCTGCCTTACAAGAGACCCTGAAGGAAGCACTAAACATGGAAAGGAACAACCGGTACCAGCCATTGCAAAAACATGCCAAAATGTAAAGACCATCGATGCTAGGAAGAAACTGCATCAACTAACGAGCAAAATAACCAGTTAATTTCATAATGACAGGATCAAGTTCACACATAACAATATTAACCTTAAATGTAAATGGACTAAACAGTCCAATTAAAAGACACAGACTAGCAAACTGGATAAAGAGTCAAGACGCATCAGTCAGCTGTACTCAGGAGACCCATCTCACATGCAGAGACACACGTAGGCTCAAAATAAAGGGATGGAGGAAGATCTACCAAGCAAATGGAAAACAAAAAAAAAGCAGGGGTTGCAATCCTAGTCTCTGATAAAACAGACTTTAAACCATCAAAGATCAAAAGAGACAAAGAAGGCCATTACATAATGGTAAAGGGATCAATTCAACAGGAAGAGCTAACTCTCCTAAATATATATGCACCCAATACAGGAGCACCCAGATTCATAAAGCAAGTCCTTAGAGACTTACAAAGAGACTTAGACTCCCATACAATAATAATGGGAGACTTCAACACCCCACTGTCAACATTAGACAGATGAATGAGACAGAAAGTTAACAAGGATATCCAGGACTTGAACTCATCTCTGCACAAAGTGGACCTAATAGACATCTACAGAACTCTCCACCCCAAATCAACAGAATATACATTCTTCTCAGCACCACGTCGCACTCATTCCAAAATTGACCACATAATTGGAAGTAAAGCACTCCTCAGCAAATGTACAAGAACAGAAATTATAACAAACTGTCTCTCAGACCACAGTGCAATCAAACTAGAACTCAGGACTAAGAAACTCAATCAAAATCGCTCAACTACATGGAAACTGAACAACCTGCTCCTGAATGACTACTGGGTACATAACGAAATGAAGGCAGAAATAAAGATGTTCTTTGAAACCAATGAGAACAAAGATACAACATACCAGAATCTCTGGGACACATTTAAAGCAGTGTGTAGAGGGAAATTTATAGCACTAAATGCCCACAAGAGAAAGCTGGAAAGATCTAAAATTCACACTCTAACATCACAATTAAAAGAACTAGAGAAGCAAGAGCAAACACATTCAAAAGCTAGCAGAAGGCAAGAAATAACTAAGATCAGAGCAGAACTGAAGGAGATAGAGACACAAAAAACCCTCCAAAAAATCAATGAATCCAGGAGTTGGTTTTATGAAAAGATCAACAAAATTGATAGACAGCTAGCAAGACTAGTAAAGAAGAAAAGAGAGAAGAATCAAATAGATGCAATAAAAAATGATAAAGGGGATATCACCACCGACCCCACAGAAATACAAACTACCATCAGAGAATACTATAAACACCTCTACGCAAATCAACTAGAAAATCTAGAAGAAATGGATAATTTCCTGGACACTTACACTCTTCCAAGACTAAACCAGGAAGAAGTTGAATCCCTGAATAGACCAATAGCAGGCTCTGAAATTGAGGAAATAATTAATAGCCTACCAACCAAAAAAAGTCCAGGACCAGATGGATTCACAGCTGAATTCTACCAGAGGTACAAGGAGGAGCTGGTACCATTCCTTCTGAAACTATTCCAATCAATAGAAAAAGAGGGAATCCTCCCTAACTCATTTTATGAGGCCAACATCATCCTGATACCAAAGCCTGGCAGAGACACAACAAAAAAAGAGAATTTTAGACCGATATCCCTGATGAACATCGATGCAAAAATCCTCAATAAAATACTGGCAAACCGAATCCAGCAGCACATCAAAAAGCTTATCCACCATGATCAAGTGGGCTTCATCCCTGGGATGCAAGGCTGGTTCAACATACGCAAATCAATAAACGTAATCCAGCATATAAACGGGACCAAAGACAAAAACCACATGATTATCTCAATAGATGCAGAAAAGGCCTTTGACAAAATTCAACAGCCCTTCATGCTAAAAACTCTCAATAAATTCGGTATTGATGGAACATATCTCAAAATAATAAGAGCTATTTATGACAAACCCACAGCCAATATCATACTGAATGGGCAAAAACTGGAAGCATTCCCTTTGAAAATCGGCACAAGACAAGGATGCCCTCTCTCACCACTCCTATTCAACATAGTGTTGGAAGTTCTGGCTAGGGCAATCAGGCAAGAGAAAGAAATAAAGGGTATTCAGTTAGGAAAAGAAGAAGTCAAATTGTCCCTGTTTGCAGATGGCATGATTGTATATTTAGAAAACCCCATCATCTCAGCCCAAAATCTCCTTAAGCTGATAAGCAACTTCAGCAAAGTCTCAGGATACAAAATTAATGTGCAAAAATCACAAGCATTCTTATACACCAGTAATAGACAAACAGAGAGCCAAATCATGAATGAACTTCCATTCACAATTGCTTCAAAGAGAGTAAAATACCTAGGAATCCAACTTACGAGGGATGTAAAGGACCTCAAGGAGAACTACAAACCACTGCTCAGTGAAATAAAAGAGGACACAAACAAATGGAAGAACATACCATGCTCATGGATAGGAAGAATCAATATCATGAAAATGACCATACTGCCCAAGGTAATTTATAGATTCAATGTCATCCCTATCAAGCTACCAATGAGTTTCTTCATAGAATTGGAAAAAACTGCTTTAAAGTTCATATGGAACCAAAAAAGAGCCCGCATTGCCAAGACAATCCTAAGTCAAAAGAACAAAGCTGGAGGCATCACGCTACCTGACTTCAAACTATACTACAAGGCTACAGTAACCAAAACAGCATGGTACTGGTACCAAAACAGAGATATAGACCAATGGAACAGAACAGAGTCCTCAGAAATAATACCACACATCTACAGCCATCTGATCTTTGACAAACCTGAGAAAAACAAGAAATGGGGAAAGAATTCCCTATTTAATAAATGGTACTGGGAAAATTGGCTAGCCATAAGTAGAAAGCTGAAACTGGATCCCTTCCTTACTCCTCATATGAAAATTAATTCAAGATGGATTAGAGACTTAAATGTTAGACCTAATACCATAAAAACCCTAGAAGAAAACCTAGGTAATACCATTCAGGACACAGGCATGGGCAAGGACTTCATGTCTAAAACACCAAAAGCAATGGCAACAAAAGCCAAAATTGACAAATGGGATCTAATTAAACTAAAGAGCTTCTGCACAGCAAAAGAAACTACCATCAGAGTGAACAGGCAACCTACAGAATGGGAGAAAATTTTTGCAATCTACTCATCTGACAAAGGGCTAATATCCAGAACCTACAAAGAACTCAAACAAATTTACAAGAAAAAAACAAACAACCCCATCAAAAAGTGGGCAAGGGATATGAACAGACGTTTCTCAAAAGAAGACATGCATACAGCCAACAGACACATGAAAAAATGCTCGTCATCACTGGCCATCATAGAAATGCAAATCAAAACAACAATGAGATACCATCTCACACCAGTTAGAATGGCAATCATTAAACAGTCAGGAAACAACAGGTGCTGGAGAGGATGTGGAGAAATAGAAACACTTTTACACTGTTGGTGGGATTGTAAACTAGTTCAACCATTATGGAAAACAGTATGGCGATTCCTCAAGGATCTAGAACTAGAAGTACCATATGACCCAGCCATCCCATTACTGGGTATATACCCAAAGGATTATAAATCATGCTGCTATAAAGACACATGCACCCGTATGTTCATTGCAGCACTATTCACAATAGCAAGGACTTGGAATCAACCCAAATGTCCATCAATGACAGACTGGATTAAGAAAATGTGGCACATATACACCATGGAATATTATGCAGCCATAAAAAAGGATGAGTTTGTGTCCTTTGCAGGGACATGGATGCAGCTGGAAACCATCATTCTCAGCAAACTATCACAAGGACAGAAAACCAAACATCGCATGTTCTCACTCATAGGTGGGAACTGAACAATGAGATCACTTGGACTCGGGAAGAGGAACATCACACACTGGGGCCTATTATGGGGAGGGGGGAGGCGGGAGGGATTGCATTGGGAGTTATACCTGATGTAAAGGACGAGTTGATGGGTGCTGACGAATTGATGGGTGCAGCATACCAACATGGCACAAGTATACATATGTAAAAAACCTGCACGTTATGCACATGTACCCTAGAACTTAAAGTATAATAACAATAAAAAAAAATGTTGGGGCAACACAGGAGGATTACTTGAGCCCAGAAGTTTGAGATGAGCCTGGACAATATAGTAAGACCCCATCTCTAAAAAATTAATAAGTAAAAAGGAATGTTGGGAACATGCTGTGGCAAACAGTTTGGCAGCTCCACAAACAATTAAACATACAGTGACCATATGACCCAGTGATCTAATCTTATACCCAAGAGAACTGAAAACATACATAAACATACGAAAAACTTATACACAAATGTTCAGAAAAGCATTATTTATAATAGCCAAGAAGTGGAAACAGCCCAAATGTCTGTCAACTGATGAATGGATAAACCAAATATGGTATATTCACACAATGGAATATTATTCAACCCCAAAAAGAATGAAGTACTGATACATGCTACCATGGATGAACCTTGAAAACATTATGCTCAATGAGAGAAGCCAGACAGTCGTGCGCAGTGGCTCCCACTTGTAATCCCAACACTTTGGGAGGCTGAGGTGGGCGGATCACCTGAGGTCAGAAGTTCAAGACCAGCCTGGCCAACATGGTGAAACCCCATCTCTACTAAAAATACAAAAAATTAGCCAGGTGTGGTGGTGGGCACCTGTAATCCCAGCTACTCAGGAGGCAGAGGCAGGAAAATTGCTTGAACCTGGGAGGCAGAGGTTGCAGTGAGCTGAGATCTTGCCACTGCACTCCAGCCTAGGTGACAGAGGGACAATCTGTCTCAAAAAAAAGAAAAAAGAAGAAAGAAAGAAGTCAGACATAAAAGGCCATATATTGTATGATTCCATGTACATAAAATGTCCATAATGGGCAAATCCATAGAGACTGAAAGTCAATTACTGGTCACCAGAAATGGGGGTGGAGGAACAGAGGGTCGCCGCTAATGGGTACAGGATTTCTTTTGGGGGTATGAAAATGTTCCGAAATTAGATAGCGGTGATGTTTGCACAACTTTGTGACTATACTAAAAACCACTGAGTCATACACTTAAAATATGAAAATTTTATGGTTTGTGAATTGTATCTCAATTTTTTTAACTTTGGGCACATAGAAAAATAAGTGAAAGTGAAGATTCCAAAGATAATTTAGGGGAAAAAACCCCAGAAACTATGCCTACCTGTCTTTGGTACAATCATTCCTTCCTGTCACCACATTGTGAGCTAGAGGCCTTCTCTACTCCTGGACTCTTACCTGAGAGAGGATGTGTAGCAGCCATGAAAACACACTGCTCAGGTCCCCTGCTGCAGGGGAATCACTGACTGATGGCCCCAGCTGCTACTCCTCTGGATTTGCCACCACATTTGTGCCAGGCTTCCATGGGCTGCTCTCAACCAATGGCTGGCCACAGCAGGGGTACTAATGCCAGCTTATTCTAGCAAGACACAGAGTCCTCCAACAGGCAACTTTAGCTTGAGGGCTCCCCATCCATCTGGCAACACCAAGAAGTTTAGTGATGATTCTTCTCTGCAGGCCAGAGCTCATGATTGGAAAGGCAATCAGAGTTGGGCTCCTTAATATTCATGTATATCATGGGGCCCAAAGATATAGAGGCTTGTGGCAGGGAAAGGGCCTTAACACGCAGAGTTTAGAGACGGTGAATAGAGCATATAACGTTCCTGGGGCAAAACAGATGGACAGCCATCCAGGGTGCTATGTAACATCTACAAGCAACACACACACACACACACACACAGACACACACACACACACACATACACATAAAATGGAAGAATGGAGGTTGAGGGTGATCACAAAAAACAAAACAAAACAAAACAAAAAACTTGCTTTAACTCACTCTGTTCCCAGCCCAAGGCAACTTTTAGATCTGGAACCCACTGCCTAAAGGAGGTGAGGTGGCCAAGTCCCTTAACAGCACAGCAAGTTATACTATAATGATTCTCCCAGTTCTTCTTCCAAGGATCTAGAACCATTTACTCATGTGATTATATAGAAAAAACAGAGAAATTTCCAGACTTTTTGAGAACGATTGGACACAGAATCTGAGCTAACATGGATACCTAGAAACCCAAAGCCTCATCACGGGTCTCCCATTATTACCTTATGTGAAGGCCATAAATAGAGTCTGGGTTATGGTCCAGTTCACAGGGAGCCTCAGTCCACGGGCCCACCTGGTGGTCATTTCCCCACTGCATGTATAATTGGTATGGATGTCCTTGATAAATGATGTAAGCCCCACATTGGGTCCTTGGCTTGTGGAGTAAGAGCTATCATAGTGGCGATAGCCAAGTAGGAACTCTGAAACTGAACCCCTACAAGCCAAGATAGTAAATCAAAAATGATATCACTGCCTTCTGATCAATGGTGAAAAAAAAACCCAGCAACAACCTGATATCACTTGGAGGTGGGGGGTGGAGATTAGTGCCATTATTAAAGACCTAAAGGATGCAAGGCCTATCATATTTCCACCCATTTCACCAATCTGTCCCTTGTAGCAACTGGATGGAACCACAAGCTCAATCAAGTAGCAGTCCCAACTGTAGCTGCCATGCTGGACACAGAATTAATACTGCAGCAGACTAATAAGGCCTCATGTATAGGATATGCGGCCAATGATTTGGCTAATGCATTCTTTTCCATTCTGCATTCACATGGGAGCAACGACAATAGTCATTTACACAAAAGGTGGCTAACAAGCTGGAGCCATGGTAAAATACATGTGCTGCAGGGATGGAAGATAATCCTTATCAAACTTCAGAGACCTGCCACTTCAGTGAAGCTTTTAAAGGTCCAATGGTCAGGGACATGCCAGAATATCCCTTCCAAAGTAAAAGACAAATTGCTGTATCTTGCATTCCCTACCACAAAGAAGGAAACACAGTTCCTGATAGACCTCCTTGGGTTCTAGAGGCAACACATTCCACACCTAGGAATACTCCTCCTGCCCATACCAGGTGACATGGAAGGCCAGCAACTTTGAATGGTGCCCAGACCAGGAAAAGGCTACCAGGTCCAGCAGACCTGTTGTGCCACTTGGGCCATAAAATCCAGCAGATCCTATGGCTTAGGGAATGTTAGTGGTGGGAAAAAAAGATGTACCATGGAGGCTGTGGCAAGCCCCAGTGTGAGAATCTCAATGCGGGCCCCTGGGATTCTGGAGCAAGGCCATGCCATCTGCAATGGAGAATTTTATGCCTTTAGAAAAACAGTTCCTGGTAAGTTACTGGGTCCTGATAGAGACAGAAGGCTTGACCCTCGGGTAATCAAGTGACCATACATCTGCAACTACTCATTCAGAGTTGAATTCTGTTGATTCTGCCAAGTTATAAAGTGGGACAGGCCCAGCAGTAGATCATTATAAAAGGGAAATGGTACATCTGCAATTGAGCCAGCATGAGCAGGTAGCCCAGCCTCCACATCACCGACCACAGCTGCACCAGTACCTCTCTCCCAGCTTACACCTATGGCCATATGGGGGGTGCTACACAACCAACTGTAGGAGCAGGAAAAGGGCCAAGTTTGGCCTACAAACCTGTGTGGTACATGAATTATATACCAGCTTTTTACATGTTGGGCACAAGCTGTATGTGGATACCAGCTGAATTACACAAGCGGACAGTGGTTGCATTACAGCCACATTCAGAATTGGCCTTGAAAGACAGTGAAGAGGGAATCTTTTCTCAACGGGTAGAGTTATGGGCATCACACTGGTCATCCACTTTGCACAGATGGAGATGTAGCATGAAGTGAGACTATTTAAAGATTCCCGAGCTGCAGCCAATGGCCTGGCCACCTACACAGGGGCCTGGAGGGAGACATGTGGTAGTGCTTCCCGGGACTTCCTTGCTTCATTATAACTGTAAACAGATGTGGATAACAACAATAGCTGGGGGAGGGGATGATTGCCAAGGGCTCAGATCCCTGGAGATGAAGGTTTGGGTCAAAATACCAGTAAGTTAGCACAACCTGCCAAGGTGGTGGCTGAAGATGAAGGAAATTTAGAATGGATGGTGGAGGAGGGAGAGGATGAATACCAGTTGTGACCCTGACTGGTTACCCTAACTGTAACAATGAGTCCTGTAGTTCATCCCACTAACCTCTTCTAAGTTTCCCTCAGGAAGAGAGGCTGATGGGAATTGTGGACAAGCTGTTCCCTGAACCTGTGTAGAGAAGTGCAAGGGGTGAACAGTGGACGGTGGTAGCCATGAAAATGGACAGCTCAGATCTCCTGTGGGGCATGCAATAGACTGACAGTCCAGCCAATGATTAGGCACAGTGGAGTATTAAGGTAGGCTCATTCCAGCAAGACACAGGACTCCTCCAATGTGAAACTGGTTTAAGGACACTCCATTGGCCTGGCTAAACCTCTTTTGGAGCTGTGCTGCAGTCCAAGACTCTTCTTACCCAATCCTGCTTCCTTCCCTTCCTCCCTGTACAGATGTCGGACCTGCATCATGGTCTTTGCCTTCTCCAGCTCCCTCCCCCAAGAAATCCCTTCATGTTTTATCTTATCTAGAAGTCTGTTTCTTGGTGAACTTGTTACAGCAGAGGCTGCATTTTAGTTGGGCTCTGTGAGTGGAGAATAGTTCTGTGAACAAGGTGCTTTTGGGTGCATAGAATTTTTATCATTACCCACTCTGCCCCAAATAGGTGTCTTTATTACCTCTTGCCAGGAGTTGAGGAGTGATTGAGTGGAATGTACTCACTATCATCTAAAACACTAAAAATGATGCATGAGGTAAATTTTGAAACTGCATTTTATCAATTCGCTTTATCTACTCAATTTCTACTGAATAGATATGAGAAGTGCCAAAACCTGCACAGTTCCTTACACACACTGTCAGGAGTGCTGGGATTTGGAGACCACTGAGGGGTTCCTGGTTTTGTGGGATTCGGTAGACTTGAATGCCACATTGGTGATTTGGTACCTAACTAGAAAAATAGACAGGCCCCCTTATTGCTGCAGGAGAATGCCAAGTTTCCCACCAGAGCCAACAAGTGAGCAACACCCTCTCATCCTTGCTAAACCAGCCAATGAAGCAAGCGTTGATGGGAGAGCCAGGGCTAGGCAGCATATTTTTAACACTCTCACATATCTCCTTCCTGGGACTGCTCTGTTCACATCTAGAGGGGTCTCCATATATGTGAATTAGTGATAGCAACTTAATTTGGTGTCTCCCTCAAGGGTTTAACACTTTGAGATTTCCAGTGAAATGAAATTTTTAAGAACAGGGGTTCTCCCACCAACTATGACTTGCGAACAGGCATCTACTGTGTACCGGAAACAGTATTAGGTGGGCTGAAGATTTAAAATCAGAGATCTCTGAGTATGCCCCTAGTTGAAAAAAATATAAAAATAAATAAAAAATAAAATCAGGCCTCTCGGCCGGAACCGCCATCTTCCAGTGATTCGCCAAAATGACGAACACAAAGGGAAAGAGGAGAGGCACCCGATATATGTTCTCTAGGCCTTTTAGAAAACATGGAGTTGTTCCTTTGGCCACGTATATGCGAATCTATAAGAAAGGTGATATTGTAGATATCAAGGGAATGGGTACTGTTCAAAAAGGAATGCCCCACAAGTGTTACCACGGCAAAACTGGGAGAGTCTACAACGTTACCCAGCATGCTGTTGGCATTGTAAACAAACAAGTTAAGGGCAAGATTCTTGCCAAGAGAATTAATGTGCGTATTGAGCACATTAAGCACTCTAAGAGCCGAGATAGCTTCCTGAAACGCGTGAAGGAAAATGATCAGAAAAAGAAAGAAGCCAAAGAGAAAGGTACCTGGGTTCAACTGAAGCGCCAGCCTGCTCCACCCAGAGAAGCACACTTTGTGAGAACCAATGGGAAGGAGCCTGAGCTGCTGGAACCTATTCCCTATGAATTCATGGCATAATAGGTGTTAAAAAATAAATAAATAAAAGACCTCTGGGCTGAAAAAATAAAATAAAATAAAATAAAATAAAATCAGAGATTACTTTCAAATATGTTGTCTAATGGCTAATGAGGTAATCCAAAACAACAGAAGGCAGCAGGGCAGAGATTGCCATTTCATTGTACAGAGAGGGAAAAAAGGCTCAAAGGTAAAGTGATTTGCTCAAAATCAAAGTTCAGGTCTTGCTTTCCTCACTTCCTTACTAGCTTGCCCAAGCTTAAAGAGCATATAGTCTTTTGGTTAACTAGTACTCTTGACTACCAAGACAATCCCATCTATTTCATCAACCAAGGAAGATGAGGTCAGGAGATGTCACATTCAAGATTTTTAAAAATCATGACTAGTGATTGTATTGGACGCTGTGATGCACCACCCTGACCTCCCTTCAGGAATGGAAGAGTCACTCCCAGCTACTAGAAGTGCTACTAACAGAAGGCCCTTAGCTGTCAGCCTTTACAGGAATCACCCTGGGAAGACAACAACATTGCCAAGGTCATGATCCTTTACCAGGGCAGCCTGCATCCAATGACTCATTGCCATGGGGGTTTAAAGGCTAGGTCCTCTTACCCCAACTAGGGACAAGCACCAAGGATCACCTTATCCCAGATTCTGAACTCCCCATAAGGTCAGCTGAGGCCTCCACTGAGACTGCATTACAGCTCAACTTCTTCCCTTCTCCTCCAGTTTTTGATCCCAAGAGCAATTCCTAATAAATCTCCTGCATGCTGATCTTCCATTGACTCTTAGATAATTCCAGTAGTCTAAAGAGCAGACACTACATTAGAATATTGGAAGGGGATCACCCAGCTGGTAATGAGGATCCCATCACAGGTGGTAGGTGGCCCAAGGTAGCAGGGCAATAGTTTAAACTTTTACCTGTGGTGGGACACATTGGGATGGTACCATTGGGAATGTTACCATTGGTATGGTATACTGATGGGAAGGAAGGCACTGGCTGGCATGACATATCATGCATTGGAGAAATACAGGCAAAAAAGTAACAATAAGGACAATGAAAATGGGTAGCTATTGCTAATACACAATCAACACTGTGGAAAAAGATAATGGAAAGCTAATAGTGATTAATCATCAATTAAAATCTAAGTGTGAAAGCCAGATGCCCCCTTTCATAGCATTTGAAGAGGCTCTGATCACCTGTGATGAGAGGACAGGAAAAGCCAAGGGTTAGACTGAGGACTTAAGAGCAGTTGAGTTCCAAAGATTAAACTGTCAACCAAGGTAGGTTTGCTATGCCAAGGACAGGGCCCTGCTTGGGAAAGAATGGGACCATTACCCATGGGATGAAGACCTCTGGGTTGATCCACTTTAAAATGTTGAGTCTCTACACTTCCCTGAACTTTCTGATCATGAAGAAGCAGGCCACTCCTGCTGATGAGGGGCTGGCACTCCCCTCTTGCTCAAAGATGATGCGAAAGCCTCTTCCCAGGAAAATAATATATGCCCCCATGGCTGGCCCTCATCTTCCTCCTGGTCACTAGGCCAATAATGAGCCACAACATAATCAAGCAATGCAATAGCAAACAATAAAGACTAAATGCTCCTTCAGTCCAGGCAACCTGGTAGGGAATTGAGAAAAGCAGGACCTGACTTGCAGCCTGCGAGGAAGGAAGGAGACTACAACCCAGGGCCTGGCCAGCACACAGCAGTGGGAGTGAGGAGAGGACACATGGGACTGGATTCTCAGGGTGAGCAAAGAAAGCAAACATAAGGTTGAATAACGAAGAGTTTTTAGTTTTGGGAATGCTCTCCTGGGATCCATAATATAATCTGGCAAAGATCCCAGGAGACGGTGTGAACATGTTACTAGGATGGCTCCTAGAAACACAGAAAAGGCAGTGGGCCATGCTACGTGAAGTAGAAATACAAGAAGTGTTCCTGGCAAATGATGGAGGAAAGGATCAAAAGGATAGAAGGTAGGGTGCTAGATGGATACTATAAAAGGCTGGAAAACCCATCAGAGGATACACCACTTACCAAAGTAATAACATACACCAGCTTTATGAAGAGGTTTAATGGTGGCTGTCTTCTATGGGCCAGGGCTGATGGTAGAGATGCCATTATAGGACTGGACTCATTGATAGCAACTAGGATGAGGATGACAGTACCCTCCCTCCTGCATCTTGTGGTAATGCTTAATTGTCAGAGGGCAGATGGATGTCATTATCACAGTGAGAGGCAAGGTTGGAGGGGTAGCCAGGGGGGCTGAGACACAGAGTTATGGAGACAATTAATAGAACACAGCCCAGCACTTTGGGAGGATCATTTGAGCCCAGGAATTTAAGATCACAGTGAGCTAAGATTGTACCACTGCACTCTTGTCTGGGCAACAGAGTGAGACCTTGTCTCAGGAAAAAAAAAAAAGAAGAAGAAGAAAAAGAAGAAGAAAGAAAAAAGAATACAGGATCTCTAGAAACAAAATAAGTGGGATGCCAACAAGGATATTACTCAAATTGTAAAACCAAAATAAATCAAGGATGGATACTGAGGAGGCTGAGGTCCCTAAGAAAATGTCAAGGTCATGGCCTCTTTCCAGGGCAGCCTTTATCCAATGACTCATTGACACGTGGTTTAAAGCCTAAGCCCTCTTGTTAGCTTAGCTGTGAGACATTTGGGTTGACCCACTTGAAAATGTTGACTATATTTCCCTGAACCTTCTGATTGTGCAGGAGTGGCCCACTCCTGCCAACTGGGGGCTAGTATTGCATGCTTGCTTGAAGATAATGCAGCACCTTCTGAACCTGGACCAGTTTTTAGACCCAAGTAATTGCCTAAAGGAGATGCCAGACTCCCAAATGGAAGGATCCTGGAATGCCATGGCAAATGTACATGGTAGTGTTTCCCTATGTTTCCTCCACAAATGGGCCTACCATCATTTACTTGGGTAACCATACACTAAGGAAAGGGGACCGCATAAAAGGACCCTAGTGGACACAGGGTCCAAGTCCAGCTTAATTTCCAGAGTCCTAAAACAGCACCAAGTCCCCCAGTGGATCATATGGAGTTTAGGTAAAAACTGGAGTCCTAGCCCAAGTCCTGGTCACAGAAATGTCAAGTAGGTCTGCAACCCATACAGTGATCATCTCTCTGATTTTCTGATGTGTAACTGGAAGGACACACTTAGTATTTGGTAGAACCACCACACTGGTACCTTGGCCCATAAGGTAAAAGCTTTCATAGTGGAAAGGCCAACTGAAAACCTGTGAAACTGCCCCCCACTCCTTAGCTTACAAGCAAGCCAAGATAGGAAATGCAAAGCAATATTGCATTCAGGGGAAATGGAAAAATTAGTGCATCCTGAATGAAAGGATGCAGAGATAGTGGTTTCCATCATGTCTTCATTTAATTCATCAGTCTGGCGCCTGGAGAAAATGAGACAAATTCTGGGCAATGAAAGTAGACTACTGCAAATTTAACCAAGTAGTAACCACAGTTGCAGCTGCTGTGTCAGATATGCTATCTTTGGTAGAACAGACCTAGATGGCCTCAGGTATGTGGTATGATCTGATCACTGTATTCTCTCTCTTTCAGAAAAGATTATCAGGAACAGTTTACATTCACTTAGAAGAAACAACAGTGTACATTTATAGTCTTGTCCCATAGCTATATTAACTCTCCTACTCTTCGGAGAGATCTGGTCTGGCTGAAAATCCCACAGAATGTCATACTGATTTTCTACATAGATGATGATTATGCCATCTACATGGACAGCAAGTAGCTAGCACATTAAGGGACTTGTTAAGGTAAGTATACTTTCCAGAGAGTGGGAGATAAACCCTGCAAACAGTTGGGATCTCCCACATCAATAAAATCAGTGATCTGGTGCATGCCAGGAAATCCCCTCCAAAGTTAAGGACAAATTATTGCATTCCACTAAAAAGAAGGAAACACAGTGCCCGTTAGGCCTCTTCAGATTCCAAAGGCAGCATATTTCACACTAGGAAACACTACTCTAACCCATGTACTGAGTTACATGCTTAGAGTGGGATTCAGAGCAGGAAAGGTGAGTCCTGGTGGCAATAGAAGTGGCCCTCCCACTTAGTCCATTACATCACAGCAGGCCCCGGGGTATTCACGGTATCAACAGTGAGAAAAGACATGAAGATTTTCTCGAAAGCCCCAGTGGGAAAATTACACTAGAAAACTCTAAAGTTCACCAGGCATGGTAGTTCACACCTGTAATCCCAACACTTTGAGAGGTTGAGACGGGCGGATCACTTAAGCCCAGAAGTTCCAGACTAGCTTAGGCAACATGGCAAAACTCTGTCTCTACAAAAAATACAAAAATTAGCCAGGCAAGGTGGTGCACTCCTGTAGTCCCAGCTACTTGGGAGGCTGAAGTGGGAGGATGAGGCTGCCATGAAGCCATAATTGAGCCACAGCACTCCAGCCTGGGTGAGAGAGCAAGACCTTGTCTCAAAAACCAACAACAACAACAATAACAAAAACCCCAGAGTTCTGAAGCAAGGCCATACGATCTGCAGCAGAGAAGCATACACCTTTCAAAAATCAGCACCAGGTTGTGGTAGAAATGGAGTGCCCAATAATGGGACACCACATGACCATGCATCTAGAACAACCCATTATGAACTGGGTCCTATAAGGCCCATCAGATTATAAGGTTGGCAGGCCCAAAGCAATGTGCTGAAAGATGGAAGTGGTACATCCAAGAATGAGCACAAGCAGGACCAGACGTTACAAGCAAGCTGCATGAGCAGGTATCACAGACCCCCATGTCATACAACACCATTGCATCAGTACCTGTCCCTGTGCTCTATGATTTCATATGGGGGACAGGGGAAGTATGTTATGGTGAATTGATGAATGGGCCAAGCTTGGTTTTCAGATGGGTCAATTTAAGATATGAGTGCAAATCAGAAAGGGAGTATATTTCCATCTGTCTCAGAGGTGGATTTGAAATAGTGATATGGAAAGAGAAATGACCTGAGGTTAGAATATATATCAATTTGTGGCAGTGTAAAATGGCTTGGCCAGATTGTCAGGGAACAAGAAGGAGAAAGAATGGTATATCAGGGACAAGAAATCTAAGTCTATAACTTATGGGAGTGGACACAAAGTATATAGACAGTTGTGTTGCATGTTCATGCCCACCACAGAGCATCCACCAGGAAGAGGAACTAAGTCTCAGGGTATAGTTCAGCTGACAGCCAGTTGACATCAGTCACCCCAGTGCTGGCACATGGGTACACATGAACAGAGTACTATAATGACAGCAATGTTTGTTACACCTGGGTCCAACAACACAGGGTCCCATTTACTGAGGCTGATCTAGCTGCTGCCACTGCCAGTGACAAAGATCATCTTTGAGTGCAGAATATAGCTTTATCCCTTAAGTAGACGCACTGGCCACTTGGTGGCACAAGCATAGGTGGCAGTACTTGGTGGCAAGTCACATTGGCTACCTTCCACCTAACATAGGTAACAATTCATTTAGACAAAAATGACCCCGCTTACCACCACTTCCACCTGACCCACTAGGAGAATTTCTACTTCCCATTCCCACAATTCTGGGCTCTGTCAGTTAGAGGTACTGATTCCAAAAGCGGGATGCTCACTCTAGGGGATGCAGTGAGAGTCCCACTGAACTGTAAGCTACAGTGGCCGGGGAGGTGGTGAGGTGGGGAACTTTGGACACCCAGGAGATTCACTTGGGCACCTCTTGGTATTGCCTTGTTCTATTTTGGTGGTGAATGCAGAGGTGTGGCAGCCATAGCCGGAGAAGGGCATGGTTGACAGAAGCTCAGACTCCTCAAAGATTGTGGGCATGGCTAGGTCATCCCCCTGGCAAAGATGTTGGCTGAAGGTAAGGGGAGTCTGGATGGGGAAGAGTAGGCGAAGACAATGAGTGTCACTTAAAACCCCAGAACTAGCTGCAGCAGCAAAGGCTGTGGTTCATCCCACTAACCTTCGTCTTTCTTGTTGTTTTTTGTTTGTTTGTTTGTTTGTTTGTTTTTTGAGACAGAGTCTTACTCTGTCGTCCAGGCTGGAGTGCAGTGACGCAATCTCCGCTCACTGTAACCTCTGCCTCCTGGGTTCAAGCGATTCTCCTGCCTTAGCCTCCTGAGTAGCTGGGACTACAGGTGCGTGCCTCTACACCCAGCTAATTTTTTTTATTTTTAATAGAGACAGGATTTCACCATATTGACCAAGCTGGTCTTGAACTCCTGACCTCAGGTTTTCCACCCACCTCTTCCTCCCAAAGTGCTGGGATTACAGGCATGAGCCACCGAGCCAGGGCTTTTGAATGAAATTACTCCTGAAAGATATCAGAATAACTTATCACACATCAGTTTCTTGTGGCATGATCAGTTGATATTCAATCTTGGATGGTGCTGTTACTTAGAAATGAGGGAGAATCATCACTGGGGCACTGGATACTAGATGGAACTCAGCACTTAACAGATTGGGGATAGATGAATAAAAGTGAACTTGCTGGAAATGCATTTAAATGTTACCAGCTTCCACTATTTTGCATTGGAAGACCAGCTCTGTGCCCAAAACAATGCTGTGCCAAATAAAAGTTCCCAGCAAATGATAGTAACCCCAAATTTTGCCTGATAGAAGTACACAATTTGTGATATTATTTTTAAGGAAAAACAACAAGCCCATTATAACAGAGCCACCATATTAACATAACTGATTCTATATTAAATTTAATTTCCTAAGAAGTGTGCAAGATCTTTTTGAGGCCATGTGATTGTTATCTGCTGCTCTTATTTTATTTGCTCCCAATGATCTCCTCTTCAGGGCCCCTAGCTGAATGGGCCTGGATGCTAAAAGCATTACTCAGTGTCTCTGGTCAGGGGGCCTCTCCTAATTCCTGGCATGCTCTGCCTAAGGAAGAAGACACATGCATCACACACACCTCAGTTCCAGGACTCCTAGCTTCCTTCAGCACCTATTCCCATATATGGAGAGAAAAGGGGATGCAATGTAAAGAATTCTGAACCAGAATTAGATCGGCTTTGAAGTCTCAGCCTAACATTTACAAACTGGATTCTCAGGCAAACCACTTTACCTATACTTCCCCTAAAGTACGACTACTACCTGTCTTACCCAGTCATATTCTCTGAGGACCAAGTGAGATAATATATGTGAAAGTACTTTGTAAACTGGGATGCATTCATACTCAGGTAAGTTTTATTTTAATCACCTCTGAGTGTACCTCTCCTTCCCCTCTTCATCTCACCTTTCAAGGCTTACCACCCTCTTTGAGATTTCTCTAATTACTTTATCCCTTAAAGTCCTTTTTCTCCAGCTTCCCTGTGGGTTTCTCCTACATGTCCAATATATTCCACACATTTCTGCACTTTACAAAACATCTTATTCTATTCTCTGTTTCACATATATTAGTCTTCTCTGCAATTTGAATACAGGCGCATTATAAACAAAGACCACGTTATATTCTAAAACTTCTCTTCTTTCACTGGATACATGATAGGTTCCCAATAAATAGGAACTTGACAAGCTGATTCTAAAATATATAAGAAAGGGGCCAGGCACGGTGGCTCACATCTGTAATCCCAGCACTTTAGGGGGCCGAGGCAGGCAGATCACTTGAGGTCAGGAGTTCAAGGCCAGCCTGGCCAACATGGTGAGACCCTTCTCTACTAAAAATACAAAAATTAGCCGGGTATGGTGGCATGCTCCTGTAATCCCAGCTACTTGGAAGGTTGTGGCAGGAGAATCACTGGAACCCGGGAGGCAGAGGTTGCAGTGAGCCAAGATTGCACCACTGCACTCCAGCCTGGGTGACTGAGCAAGATTCTGTCTCAAAAAATAAATTAATAAAATAAAATAAAATATATATGGAAGAGCAAAGGCTAGCCAAGATACTCCTGAAAGATAATAATAACAAGGTGAGGAGACTTGCTCACCAGATACCAAGACTTAGAAAGTTGTAGTAATTAAGGTAATGTTTATTGACACACAAAGTGACCACTGGAAGAGAATAAAGACAATCTGAAGCAGTAGCATGCATATATAGAAATATAAGGTATCTCTGCCTGGCGTGGTGGCTCAGGCCTGTAATCCCAGCACTTTGGGAGGCCAAGACGGGCAGATCACTTGAGTCTGGGAGTTTGAGACCAGCCTGGGCAACCTGGTGAAATCCTGTACCTAGAAAAAATATAAAAATTAGCCAGGTGTGGTGGTGTGTGCCTGTAATCCCAGATACTCGGGAGGCTGAGGTGGGAGGATTGCTTGAGCTCAGGAAGTCAAGGCTGAATTGAGTGATGATCATGCCAGTGCACTTCAGCCTGGGTAACAGAGTCAGACCCTGCCAGAAAAGAAAAGAAGAGAAAGAGAGGGAAAAAAAAGAAAAGAAAAAGAAAAAGAAAAAGAAATGTAAGGTATCTCAAAAATAACATTATGTAGGGGAAAGATGAACTAGAAATGGCACTGAGACAACTGGTTACCTATATGGAAAAAATTAAACTGGATTTCTATCCCAAACCATGTATAAAAATCAATTCCAGATGGACTAAAAATTTAACTGGGAAAGGCACACTTAAATATTTAGAAGAGATTATCTTTATGACTATAGAGTAGAGAAAAATTTCCTAAAAAAGATGGAATAAACACTAACATTAAAAAAAGAAAGAAAGAAGGCTGAACGCAGTGGCACATGCCGGTAGTCCCAAAGCTTTGGGAGGCCAAGGCAGGAGAATTATTTGATCCCAGAAATTCAAGATCAGCCTGGGCAACACAGTGAGGCCCCCAGCTCTACAAAAAAAAAAAAAAAAAAAAAAAAAAAAAAAAAAAAAAAAAAAAAAAAATTTAAATTAGCTAGGCACAGTGAGGCATACCTGTAGACACAGTTACTTGGGAGGCTAAGGTGGGAGGATCGCTTGAGCCCAGAAGGTCAAGGCTGCAGTGAACCATGATTGCACCACTGCACTCCAGTCTGGGTTACAAAGCAAGATCCTGTCTAAAAAAAAATTTAAAGCCTGAAAATTTTTACTACGTTAAAATAAATAACCTCTGCTCATCAAGATATCATAAAGAAAGTGAAAAGGCAAGCCATAAACGGAAAGTATTTTCAACGCATCTAAGTAACAAAGAATTTGTATCCAGGACATATAAACAATAATAAGAAAAAGACTGCTCAACGGCCTTGACAAGATCTTCAGAGGAGAGAGAGTTTTGGAATTTTGAGTCCTGCCAGTTTACAGGGGTTGTCGAGAGGGGCTTGCCACAAATACGGGCCTTCCCCAGATCTAGCCTAACAAAGCCTAAAAGTAATTCTACACAAATTAAAAGCGATCAGTCAGTAATTGAACTGCCTGCTAGAACAAAAATCATCACTCTTTGGAGGAAGAAAATAAAACTTAAGGTCTCTACAATGTATTAAATATCAACACCAATTTCCAGCATGCAATTTAAGACTATTATACATGAAAAAAAAAAAAAAAAAAAAAAAAAACCGAAAAATGCGACCTTGAGATGGCACAGGTATATATGATTTAGCAAACAACTTTAAGCAGCTATAAGTATGATCAGGACTTAAAGAAGCATATGGCATTAATAAGCAAAAGGTAGGGATGATCAGCAGTACAAAGAACATTTATTTTATTTTATTTTTTATTTTTTGAGACAGGTTCTCACTCTGTCACCCAGGCTGGAGGTAGTGCTATGATCATAGCCCACTGCAACCTCAAACTCCTAGGCTCAAGCAATCCTTCCACATCAGTCTCCCTAATAGCTGGGACTACATGCTCATGTCATCATGCCTAGCTAGTTCTTTTTTTTTTTTGAGACAGAGTCTCACTCTGTCGCCCAGGCTGGAGTGGCCGGATCTCAGCTCACTGCAAGCTCCGCCTCCTGGGTTTACGCCATTCTCCTGCCTCAGCCTCCCGAGTAGCTGGGACTACAGGCGCCCGCCACCTCGCCCGGCTAGTTTTTTTGTATTTTTTTAGTAGAGACGGGGTTTCACCGGGTTAGCCAGGATGGTCTCGATCTCCTGACCTGGTGATCCACCCATCTCAGCCTCCCAAAGTGCTGGGATTATAGGCTTGAGCCACTGCACCCAGCCTAGCTAGTTCTTTTTAATTTTTTGTAGACATGTGTCTTGCTATGTTTCCCAGGCTGCTCCCAAACTCCTAGCCTCTAGTGATCCTCCTGCCTCAGCCTCCCAAAGTGCTGGAATTACAAGCATAAGCCACCATGCTCAGCAACCCCCCAAAAAATTTTTAAACATCCAAGTGGAAATTGTAGAATTGAAAAGAACAATAACTGAAATGAAAAATTTACAGTATGGACTTGACAGAAGAAAGGGTTAGCAAATTTGAGACAGGGCAATAAAAAGTATCCAATCTTAAAAAGAGAAAGAACAAAATTCAAGAAAAATTTGAGACCTCCTGGGCAACATAATGAGACTGCATCTCAAAAAAAGAAAGAGAGAGGGAAGGAAGGAAGGACAGAAGGAAGGAAGGAGGGAAGGAAGGAAGGAAGGAAGGAAGGAAGGAAGGAAGGAAGGAAGGAAGGAAGGAAGGAAGGAGGGAAGGAGAAAGTGAACTGGGCCTCAGGAATTTATAAAAATTACCAGTCTCACATACATTAAAAGGAGTCCCAGAAGGAGGATGAAAGTGGAACAGATAGTTATACGAGGAAGGAATGGCCAAAAGTTTTCCAAATTTAAACGTGAAACTTGACTTACAGATAAATAAAGATAGGCCAAATTAAAAAAAAAACCTCACACACACTTGGGCGCACCATTGGTACATCTTTACCTGAAGACAAAGAGAAAAATTTTGAAAGCCCACAGTGAAAAAACAAAGAGAGAGAGAGATTACATACAGGAAACAATGAAATGAATAACAGCTGACTTCTCCTTACAAACAATGAGGGCTATAAGACATTGGAATGATGTATTTCGAGTGCTGAAAGAAAAAAACAAGCTGACATCCCATAATTCTGTATCTAACAAAACAGGGATGAATAAAGACATTTTCAGATAAACAAAAGCCAAGAGAATCTGGCACCAGCAGACCTGCTTTACAAGAAATGCTAAAGGATATTCTTCAGGATAAAGAAAAATAATACCAGATGGAAATCTGGAACTACAGAAAAAAAAAAAAAAAAAATGAAGAGTGCCAGAATTGGTAAATAAGAGGGTAAATTTTAAAAACTTTTTTATCTTCTAATTCCTTTCAATGACAACTGACTGCTTAAAGAAAAAAATAATATTGTAAGGTGGTGTTTATCAAGTATTTAGAAATAAAAGATGTTACTATAATAGCACAACGAATGGGGTGGCAGGTTAATGGAATTGTACCATTTTAAGGTTATTGGATGTGGAGAGTATCAGGTGGCACACCTGAAGTGTGAAGTGGTACAATATTCACTATAAATACTTTGATAGGCTAAGAATGTATAGTATTAGTCCTGGAACAACCATTAAAATAAATAATAGAAAGAATTATAACTGAAAGGGGAGAAAGAAGACAACCAAATGAACAAAGAATGGAATAGATGGGGTTGATACTCATCCAGTAGCACAACTTTGAAATACTGAGTGTGAAAAATCTGCCATATTGTTTAACATGTTTTAAAAATATTTTGAGTTTTATCCCTGGGAACAGAGATTTCACAGAAAAAGAAACATGAACAGTGACTAAATATAGCAAGTGAGTGAATGATTTTTTTTTGAGACAGGGTCTGACTCTGTTGCTCAGAATGTAGTGCAGTGATACAGTGCATCTCAGGAGATCAGTGCAGCCTTGATCTCCCCAGCTCAAGCAAGCCTCCCACCTCAGCCTCCTAGGAGTAGCTGAGACCACAGGCACATGCCACCATGCCCAGCTAATTTTTTAATTTTCTGTAGAGATGGGATCTCACTATGATGTTGCCTAGGCTGGTCTCAAGAAATCCTCTTGCCTCGGCCTCCCAAAGTGCTGAGATTACAGGCTTGAGCCACCACACCCAGCCAGTAAATGAAATTTAATACCATGATAATATGCCAATGGTTTGATATACCGTTTTAAACCCACCAGGTTAGCCAAAATTAAGAGGTCTGATAACACCAAGTGTTAGCAAAGATATGAACCAAAGAGAACTCTTTCATATATCTGGAAGAACTGGAAATTGGTACAACGAATTTTAGAAAATAATTAGATATTATCTTGTTAGGGCTGAAAATGTACATAACTTACAATCCAGCCAGAGTCCTACCAGAAAATCTGCAAACACCTAGGTATTGTGACATAGGGTAATGAGTGAAGGAAACTGATATGATGAAACACCTGAAAAATCAAGCAGGTTAATGAAGCAATGGAAACATTAGCAGCAGCAGGCAGCTACTACAACCCTTAGGCTAGGCAGGAGGCAGCCAACACTAGCCTGCTCCCTAATCCAGCTCACTGCTAGTTTTTGGAAATAAAGTTTTATTGGAACACAGATACACCCACTTACAGAGTTGAGTGCGACAGAGGCTGTATGACCTGTAAAGACTAAAGTATTTTACTCTCTGCTCCTTTACAGGAAAAGCTTGATGACCCCTAGGCTAGCAAGACAAAGGAAGCAATGTTATAGAAATGCATGGACAATAATCACCTGGCAGAAGCTAGAACCACAGAGGACCTGTCCAGAACCGAGAGCCAGGAAGACACTCAGCCACTGCTACTTCCAAAAAGACTGTTCAAGACACAGAGGGGAACAAATACCTGGCTTTTTTCACTCCAATCTCCCTTTCTGGTGCCTCCCACACACCAACCCGGCTGACATAAAACTCTGAAACACATAGCCTTTGGGGATCCACCTCCTGTAATACAAAGCAGAGCAACAGAAGGGCAAGAACTGGATCTGAGAGTAAATCAAACCAAGAACTGCCAAATACCTTAGAAAAACCTTCCCATGTCTGGACTAGGAGACATAGAAAGAATCTTCTAGCAGCATTGTTACTAACAGAAAAAAAAAAAAAAAAAAAAAAAAAAAAAAAACAGAAGCAACCAGCAAGGTGTGGTGGCTCATGCCTATAATCCCAGCACTGTGGGAGGCCAAAGGGGGAGGAATGCCCAAGTCCAGGAGTTCAAGACCAGCCTGGGCAAAATAATGAGACCCTGTCTCTATAAAAAAAATTAAAAAGTAGCCAGGCATGATGGCATGTACCTGTAGTCCCAGCTACCAGGGAGGCTAAGATGACAGGATCACCTGAGCCCAGGAGGTTGAGGCTACAGTGAACCAAGATCGCGCTACTGTACTCCAGCCTGAGTGACACAATGAGACCCTGTCTCATAAAACACACACACACACACACACACACACACACACACACACACACACACAGAAACAACCGAAGTTTCCAGCAACTGGAGAATGATTAAAAATACCGTGGAATGGCAGGGCATGGCGGCTCACACCTGTAATCCCAGCACTTTGGGAGGCCCAGGCAGGTGGATCACCTGAGGTCGGGAGTTCAAGACCAGCCTGACCAATATGGAGGAAAAAACCCCATCTCTACTAAAAATACAAAATTAGCCAGACATGGTGGCGCATGCCTGTAATCCCAGCTACCTGGGAGGCTGAGGCAGGAGAATCACATGAACCTGGGAGGTGAAGGTTGCAGTGAGCCAAGATCACGCCATTGTACTCCAGCCAGGGCAACAAGAGCAAAACTCCCTCTCAAAAAAAAAAAAAAAAAAAAGTGGAATATTCACATAATGGAGTACTGCATAACAGTGAGGATAAATGGACTATAACTCTACATAAAATAACATTTGACTGTAATATAATGCTAAGCTTAAAAAATCAAACTACCAAAAATGTACCATATTATATTTATCTGAAGTTCAAAAATGCAAAACTAAATAATACATTGTTTTGCGATCCACACTTATGTAATACATCTATAAAGAAAATTTATCTCTGAGAGGTCTGAGAAAAAAGGAAAAAAGAAAAAAAAACAAATCTATTTAAAAAGTAAGGAAATGACAAATACAAAATTCACGATAGTGTCTCAATGGAGTGGGTAGAGAGAACGCAGAGAGATGAAATTAAGGAGAAACGTAAAGGTAGCTTTGACAGTATTGGTGATGTTTTGTTTTTAAGTTGGATATTTACTTCTCTGGTATTCATTTTATTATTAACCTTTATAACTTACATATGTTTATATATTTATACATAAATATATATGTGTTATAAGGGTTAATTATATATATGTGTGTATCAAATATTTTATAATAATTATTTTATTTATTTTTCTCTTTTTTAAAAATTGAGACAGGGTCTTGCTCTGTCACTCAGGCTGGAGTGTGCAGTAGCTTGAACACGGCTCACTGCAGCCTCGAACTCCTGGACTCAAGCAATCCTCTCACCTCAGCTCCTGAGTAGCTGGGACTATAGGCACATGCCACCATGCCCAGCTAATTTTTTAAATTTTTTTGGTAGAGCTGGGGTCTCACCATGTTGCCCAGGCTGGTCCCAAACTCCTGGGCTCAAGCCATCCTCCTGCCTTGGCCTCCCAAAGTGTTAGGATTACAGGTTTGAGCCACTCCACCTGACCAATAATTATTTTAAAAGAAAAGAAAACCATGTTTCCTAACTAGACCTTATTTCTGTCTTTCCCTTAGGTATTTCAAGGTCCCTGAAAAGGAGAATTGCTCCTTTAGATTGGAAAACACAAACAGAAAACTTTATCCCAAGAAGACCCTCATTACCACAACCACCTCAGGCTGGTCCCAATCATAATTATAATATAGACAAAATCTGTTTTGAGAAAATCACTCTCCCTTAGGAGATGATACATAGAAAGGCACAGATACACTATGGAAGCAGAAGAGAAGACAGAAAGACACAAAAGATAGAAAGATACGGAAGTATTGCTAGGGAAGGCCACCATGTACTATCCTCTGCTAGAGAGACTCGAAGAGCCTGCAATCTAGCTGTGGAAATGACAAGGTACAAAACTATGTGCCATGAGAGCTTAGAGAGTGAGTTCTGTAACACAGAGGTGATGGGAGAGATCAGGACTGACTGGGAAGGTGAAGGAAGGTGTCATAAAAGGAGAGGAAATTCCTTTCTTGACTGGCGCTTCATATCCCTGAATCCGTCAGTAACTCACTAGATGATCCTGAGCAGACCAATATGTATCTATACTTCAGGTTCCACTCTGTAGAGAGAGACAAAGTCCATCCACTTTCAAGTGATGTTTGGGAGGAAATGATTGGTGACATGGAAAATTAAGAAAACCCTTTATTGATATGATTTTTTAAAAGAGATACACCAAACACCAACACCTTGTGACCTTGTTCTCTAAATTCGTGGGAATCAGCAAAGCAACCCTAGGCTTTGCTAGAGCACAGCAGCTTTTGTGCGGTGTGAGGCATCCTGCCAAGGCTCCCAGGCTGGTCCCTGCCCCTGGCATATTGATGGCCGTAAGGATGACAGGGAGAGTGTGCTTTTAGATCGGGATTCAAGGTATAACAGAGTACCTTGCACATACTGACTGATTAAATGCTTAACGAATGAATGAATGATCTCCAGCCAGCAACACAGTGTTCTGTGCATCCTTTAATACAAATTGCATGGGAGTGCAACACACCCAGATATATTAAAACCATAAGTAATATCTAATAACTTAATTGATATATTTAATAGCTCAACATAAACATATGCAAAATGTACAGCAAATGTTTATATAAAGTATCTTGGGTCAGGCACAAGTGGCTCACACCTGTAATCCCAACACTTTGGGAGGCCGACGTGAGTGGATCACTTGAGGTCAAGAGTTCGAGACCAGCATGGCCAATATGGTGAAACCCCGTCTCTACTAAAAATACAAAAAATTAGCCGAACGTGGTGGCACACACCTGTAATCCCAGCTACTTGGGAGGCTGAGGCAGGAGAATCACTTGAGCTCAGGAAGCAGAGGTTGCAGTGAGCCGAGACTGCGCCACTGCACTCCAGCCTGGGTGTCAGAGTGAGACTCGATCTCAAAAAAAGAAAAAAAAAGTGTCTTCTTCTTGAAAACAGTGTATTTAATGTTTCATGAGTAATATTAATGTTCTCTTTCTGTTTTTTTTTTTAATTAGGTGAAGGTCTAATTAATCTTTCAATGCCAAATTTCAGGGATAACTCAGCAAAAAGTTCATCAAAACAGCCTTCTTCAGTGTGATTTAAGGGATCTTGGAAACCTGGGTCATAGTGAAGGAATGCACTTCATGCACTGGGCCACTTCTCTGATGTTACCAGTTGCTTAGGATGTGACACTCTGACCCCATTGTGAAGTCAAACCTGAGCATTTCACTTTCCTGAGATGGCAGATGGCTCAAGGACTTAGATTTAACAAATGCAAGAGCACAAGGGATTGGAGTCTGATATAACATCACATGAGGATTTCCAGTAGCCCTGGGGAAACATTGAGCTCTTTCTTCTCCAGATCAGCACATCTACTTTGTCACTCCACAGCTGACAATACAATTTGTATTTGAAAAACACGGGAGGGAAAATAAGTGATGCAAATTTCTCCTCATTCATCTGTTACATAAAGTTCAGATTTCATGGCTGAGAACTGAGGTTCTATTTAAAGATCCTCAAATCTGACAATTGAGAAAGTAGCTCTCCTTTACATGACTTGTCTTAATCGCTAAGGTACCGCAAACACAGGCTGCTCAAGAGACCTGCCTGATGCACACATCCTTTACCACCAGTAGAGACCTGAAGAAGACTGTAGTCAATTATGTTTCTTCCCCCTTACCAGTCCCCACCAGTGGGCTACAGGGGCTGCACATTTCAAATACATTGTTTTCATTGTGGTAAAATATATATAACATAAAATTTACCATTTTATCATGTTAAATCACTTAGTGGCATCAATTGCAGTCACAATGTTGTATAATCATCACCACCATTTCCAAAATCTTTCATCATCTCAAACTGAAACTCTGTAACCATTAAGCAGTAACAGCCCATACTCCCTTCTCTGTGTTCGAACCACTGCTCCACTGTCTGTGGATGTGACTACTTTAGGGACTCATATAAGTGGAACCAAGGCCGGGCACAGTGGCTCATGCCTGTAATCCCAGCACTTTGGGAGGCCAAGGTGGGCAGATCACCTGAGCTCAGGAGTTCAAGATCAGCCTAGGCAACATGGTGAGACACCATCTCTACTTTTAGAGGTGTGTATGGTGGCGCACACCTGTAGTCCCAGCTACTCAGGAGGCTGAAGTGGGAGAATCACTTGAGCCCGGGAGGTCAAAGCTGCAGTGAGCCATGATTGCACCACTGCACTCCAGCCTGGATGACAGAGTGAGACCCTGCCTCAAAAAACAAACAAACAAAAAGCGGAATCACAATATATGTCCTTTTGTGTATCACTTATTTCACTTAGCATATCTTCAAGGTTCATCCACGTTGTAGCATATGTCAGCATTTCCCTCCTTTTTAAGGCTCATTGATATTCTATGGTATGTACGTAACAGATTTTATTTATCCATTCATCCATTACTAGTGACAGGTTTTCTACCTTTTGGCTATTATGAATAATGCTGTGAACATTAGTGTAAAAATATCTATTCAAGTCCCTAGTCTTAATTCTTTTGGATATATACCCAGAAGTGGAATTGCTGGATCATTTGGTAATTCTATGTTTAATTTATTGAGAAATTGCCATACTATTTTCCCTCATTAGGTTTTGATTTGCATTTCCCAAATGACTATGATGTTGAGCATGTTTTCATGAGTTTATTGGGCATTTGTATAACTTCTTTGGAGAAATGTCTATTCAAGTACTTTGCCTGTTTTTAACTGGGCTTTTTAATGTGTTGTAGGAGTTCCTTATATATTCTGGATATTAACCCCTTATCAATCAGAGATATGATTTGCAAACATTTTATTCCATTTTGTAGGTCATGTCACTCTCTTGATGGTATCCTTCATCCTTTGTCATTTTTTAGTTTGTTTGTTTGTTTGTTTTAGATATGGGCACTATATTTCTCAGGTTGGACTTGAAGCCCTGGGTTCAAGCAATCCTCCTGCCTCAGCCTCCTGACTAGTTGGGACTACAAGTGCACACCACCATGCCCAGCTTGTCCTTGGTCCTTTGAAGGACAAAAGTTTTTAAATTTAATAAAGTCCAAGTTATCTTTTTTCTTTTGTCACCTGTGCTTTTGATGTCGTATTTAAGAAACTGTTGCCTAATCTAAGGTCATGAAGATTTATCCCTATGTTTTCTTCTAAGAGCTTTATAATTTATTTCTGAAATTTAGGTCTTTGATCCATTTCGAGTTATTTTTGGTATATGGTGTTTAGTAAGGGTCCAACTTCACTTTCTTGCGTTTGGCCCATTTGGCCTAGTAAGTAAACTATCAAGTTTTACTTTATGTGTTTTGAAGCTAAGTTGTTTGTTTCATGCACATTGAGAATTGCTATGTATAGTTGGGGATAGAGGCTTTTATCATTATGTAATGTCCCTCTTTGTCCCTAGTAACTTTCTTTGCTCTGAAGGTTATGTTATCTAATACTGATATAGCCATTCTTACTTTTTGTTGTAGTTGTTATTAATCCTCTTACTTTCAACCTACGTTGTTGTGTTTGAAGTTAGTTTCTTGTACACAGAATATAGTTAGATCATTTAGAAACTATACTCTGTCAATCTCTGCCTTTTAATTGTTGTACTTGGACCACTTACATTTAAAATAATTATTGATACTTTGAGGCTTAAGTCTGTCATTTTATTACTTGTTTTCTGTTTGTTCCCTCTCTTTGTTTTCTTTCCTTCTTTCTTTCTTTCCTTTCTTTCCTTCTTGTTTTTTGAGACAGGGTTTCATTCTGTCATCCAGGTTGGAGTGCAATGGTGCAATCATAGCTCACCACAGTCTTGACCTCCTGGGCTCAAGCAATCCTCCCTCCTCCCACCTCAGCCTCCTGAGTAGCTGGGATTACAGGCGTGTGCCACTGTGCCCAGCTAACTTTCAAATTATTTGTAGAGACAGGGTCTCACTATGTTGCCCAGGCCGGTCTCAAACTTCTGGACTCAAGTGGTCCCCCTGCCTTGGCCTCCCAAAGTACAGGCATGAGCCACTGTGCCTAGCTTCCTCTGTTTCCTGTTACTCTGTTTCTTTACTCTTGCTTCTTGTGGGTCACATGAACAATTTTTAGAGTTTCATTTTTATTTATTTATAATGTTTTTAGCACATTGCTTTGTAAACCTTCTTATTGGTGGCTGTGTCATTTATCACAGTCTTCTGGTGTTATTTTCGAATCAAGTGAAATACAGAAAACTTACTTTCATTTAGGTCTCCTTCCCCTCACTGTTTTAAAATTTAAATATTTCCTCTAGATACACTGAGTGCCATATCATATGGTGTTAAACTTGCTTTATTATGTTGACATCTATTTTCACTCATTTTGTTGTTCTTCTATCCTTTCTGATGTCTGAGCCTTCTGTTATTATTTTTATTGTAGAGCTTCCTTTAGCCACTCTTTAAGGGTAGATCCGCTAGCAACAAATTATCTTAAGTTTTCCCTTGTTTGAGAATGTCTTTATTCCTGAAGGATAATCTCTTCAAATATGGAATTTGGGGTTCATGATTCTTTTCTTTCAGCACTTGAAAACCGTTGTGCCACTTCCCCGTAATCCCCATGGTTTCAGGTGAGAAAACTGCTGTCATTTAAATCAGTGTTCTCGCACACACTGGGGCCTGTCAGGGGCTGGCTGGAGGGCAAGGAGAGGGAGAGCATTAGGACAAATACCCAATGCATGAGGGGCTTAAAACCTAGATGACAGGTTGATAGGTGCAGCAAACCACCATAGCACATGTATACCTATTAACAAACCTGCACGTTCTGCACATGTATCCTAGAACTTAAAGTAAAATTTAAAAAATTAAATAAATAAATCTGTGTTTTCTGTTGGAAATGTGTCATTTCTTTTTGGCTGTTAATTTAATGTGTTTTTTATTTTTTAGTTTTTAGAAGTTTAATTATGTGTCTTGGTGTAGGTTTCTTTGTGCTTATCTTATTGGGGTTTATTCATCAAATTTTGGACATTTGTAGCCATTATTCCTCCCAAATACTCTTTCAGCACTATTCTCTTTCTCCTCTCCTTATGGAACTCTGGTGATACACATGTTTCTTCTTTTATTATTATCCCACAGATCTCTAAGGCTCTGTTTTTGTTTGTTTGCTTGTTTGTTTTGGAGATGGAGTCTTGCTCTGTCGCCCAGTCTGAAGTGCAGTGGCGCCATCTCAACTTATTACAACCTCCACCTCCCGGGTTCAAGCAATTCTCCTGCCTCAGCCTCCCAAGTAGCTAGGATTACAGGCGTCCGCCACCACGCCCAGCTAATTTTTGTACTTTAGTAGAGATGGGGTTTCACCATGTTGGCCAGACTGGTCTCGAACTCCTGACTTCAGGTGATCTTCCCACTTCGGCCTCCCAAAGTGCTGGGATTACAGGTGTGAGCCATTGCACCTGGTCCATTTTTTTTTTTTTTTTTCAGCTATTTTCTTTCTGTTGCTCAGACAGTAAATTCTATTGATCCATCTTCAAATTTACTGATTCTGTCCTCAGTTTCCAGCAAGTTTTTTATTTCAATTATTGGATTTTCAATTTCATAATTTCCATTTGTCTCTTTTTATAACTTTTATTTCTTTACTGTTATTTTCTATTTTGCACTTGTTTCAAGAGAATTTGTAATCGATTGTTGAAGCATTTTTTTGATGGCTACTTTAAAATCCTTGTCAAATAATTCCAACATCTGATTCATCTTGTCATCGGCATCAGTTGTCTTTCCTCATTCAAACTGTGGTTTTCCTGGTTCCTGGTAGAATTAATCATTTGTTTTTATCACTGGACATTATGATTATTATGCTAGAAGACTCTAGATTATATTTAAATATTCTATTTTAGCAGACTGTCACTCTGCTTAGATTTAGGCTACAAGTTCTGGCCTACTTTGTGGGCTTTGTTGTTCCAATGACAGTTGATTTTTGAGAGCCCTTGCAATGTTATTCTGGTCTGTTTTGTTCTTCTGGTGCTGATAGGGTTCCTGCTCATTCCTGCTGATGCCATCTGCAGGGGCTGAAGGTGCTTCTTTTAGCCACCTGCTAGTGCTTGGTGGTTTTCTGGCAGTAGGAGTTGTAGCAAAAGCCACTAGGCTTGGGTCTCCTTATGCCAGTGGGTAGAGAGCAGGGTGACACAAGGATTCACCGTCTCTGCCACTGTGGACAGATCGGACTGCCTGCCAATGCCCTGGTTGTGGAGCAATGTCTTGGATGGCTTGGGATTTTGCTGCCACCACCATTGCCAACAGATTGTACTGTCTACTGGCCTGTGGTGTGAAACAGGGGTTTTAGTTCCCCGCTAGGTCTCTGTTGAGCTTCCCCTCTCCTGGTTCTTTGGCCAGAGAGAGCAGGCTTTCCTTAGGTTCTTATGTCTATGCCTGTGGGTAGTTCCAGACTACAGGCCTCTGGCATCCAGGCCAGGGGCATATGCAAGACAAAAAGAAAACCCAGAAAACTCAGCATGTTGTCGCTTCCTCATGTCCTGGGGTTTCCTACTACTCTGTCATCTTTCTAGCTTTCAGAGACCTTTTATAATTGTCTGTCCCAATATTTCCAAGAGGTTTTGTTGTATTTAGAGGGGAAAAGTAGTGAAAAGTAAAAGTAAGTCTATTCCATCTTGTTTCAGAACCAGCAGCGCAAATCAATTTTAATAAATTAGTATTATCAAGATATCACCTCTCAATTATGTAAAGAACTTATAGGGCCAAGTGTGGTGACCCACACCTGTAATCCCAGCACTTTGGGAGACCCAAACAGGAAGATCGCTTGAGCCCAGGAGTTCAAGACCAGCCTGGGCAACATGCCTGGCTTAAAATTTTAATGTAACCATATATAGAAGAGTCTAGTAAATCTTTGAAATTTTCACATGATTTTGACAGGGTTTTATCACATATGTAGACAATATATAAAATGTAAAATAAAACTTAAAATTCAGTCTTATTCATTAATAAGACAATAGATATTGACAGATTGTATGTGTTTTTTAACTTTAAAGGTAGGTTCTCTTATCTGAGAGAAAGGAGACATTATGGAGAGCCTCAAAAGACAGAAAACAGGAACAAGTTAGTTTAACATATTAAAAAATTCATCTTTATGAAATAAAGTATCTGCTGTACCTTCTGCCAGTGAACCCCAGAGGTCTGACTACATAGGAGTAAAGATACACAAGGTAAAAATCAAACTGAATTCCAAATGACTGCCCTAAATTCCAAAGCTGCAAGGCTATTTCAAAGAAATGGTAGAAGTCTTCCTGCTTTCTCACAGAGACAGTATATCCAACCCCTAAGAAGTCCTGGATGGCCTGGAGCTGTCATAATGACTGCTGACCATGTTATACAAAAGATATGGCTGGGAAATGGTGGTGGAGATTGGGGGGGGGATCCTTGGGGAAGATGACAAGGAGGAAGAAATAAGGAGACCAGTAATTGATCTTCTGCAGGCTGACCCCATCTGCTAAAGTTAGTATGCCTGAGTGATGAAAAGGACTGACTCACCAGGAGAATGATAAATAGCAACAATCACAGGTATTTGCAGAGTATTGATTTCCTTGAGACTTCCACAAGTTCTTGTATGAATAATTTCATTTATAACCAAGTAGTTCCTATCGTGAGTATGAAGAATCTCCTGTATGAGTCTGTGGTATCCCTTATATTTCATAGAAGAAGAAACTGAAGAGAGAAGGGATATGGCTTCCTGATGACCACATGGGACTTACACCAAACATGTGGGCTCTGCAAGATGCTAGAACCATGGTTCCAGACTACATGGATGATCCATAGTTAAGTCACTGGGTACTTCCAATCGACATGCAAATCTAATTAAGTCTAAATAATTATGGTTAATATAATTTTTGCTAATACAATTTTATATCTGAAGGCAAATGTCAAAATAGTTTTGAAAGAAATAATATGTAATATAAAATGGTAATTTAATAATGATAAAAAATTGAGCATTTCTATATTGTTCACTAAATGCCAGACACTATTCTAAGGGCTTTACATATATTTCCTCACTTAATCCTCACAACCACCCTTCAATGAAGGTATTATTATTAACTCCATCCTTCAAAGGACAAAACTGAGGCAGAGAAGTTAATTACCAAGGTCATACCATTGATAAGGGAAGGAGCTGAGATTCAGACCTGGGCAGTCTGCTGCCAGAATCTTAACCACCATTCTACACTGCCTCTCAGTACTATTACTAATAATAATCCAAAGTGAGATTCCTGGAGTGTATCTACAAAATTGAGAATGCCAGGGCTCAGGTGTGGTGGCTCACACCTGTAATCCCAGCACTTTGGGAGGCCAAAGCAGGAGGATCACTTGAGGCCAAGAGTGTGAGACCAGCCTGGGCAACATAGCGAGACCTCATCTCTACAAAAAATATAAAAAATTAGCTGGTGTTGTGGCACATGCCTGTAGTCCTAGCTGTTTGGGAGGCTGAAGCAGAAGGATTGTTTGAGCCCAAGAGTTCGAGGTTGCAGTGAGCTGTGATCAGGCCATATTGCACTCCACCCTGGGCAACAGAGCTAGACTCTGTCAAGAAAGAAAGGGAGTAAGAGAGAGAGGGAGAGAGAGAAAGAAAGAAAGAGAGAGAGAGAGGAACAAGAGAAGTAAAACATGCAATTTTTTTTATTTTACTCGAAAGAAAATTGATTTCACATTTGAATTTGAAGAAAAATACATTCAGATTTTAGAGACTTAAAAAAATGAGGGAAGGTCAGGCACGGTGGCTCACACCTGTAATCCCAGCACTTTGGGAGGCCAAGACAGGTAGATCACGAGGTCAAGAGATCAAGACCATCCTGGCCAACATGGTGAAACCCCGTTTCTACTAAAAATACAAAAATTAGCTGGGCGTGGTGGTGCATGCCTGTAGTCCCAGCTTACTCAGAAGGCTGAGGCAGGAGAATAGTTTGAACCCGGGAGGCGGAGGTTGCAGTGAACTGAGATCCCGCCACTACACTCCAGCCTGGCGACAGAGCAAGATTCCATCTCAAAAAAAAAAAAAAAGAGGAAATTTTGGGGGCGATCAATGGTAATGTGTATCTTAATAGGAGTTTGAGTTATGTGGGTGTATGCATTGTCAAAACTCAGTGAGTATACATTTCAAATAAGTTTATTTCATTTTATGTAAGTTTTACATCAAAAGAAAACAACAGGCCAGACAGGGTGGCTCATACCTGCAATCCTAGCACTTCGGGAGGCCAAGGCAGGAGGATCGCTTGAGCTCAGGAGTTTGAGACTAGCCTGCATCTCTACAAAATATACAAAAATTAGCCAGGTGTGGTGGTGCACACCTGTGGTCCCAGCTACTTGGGAGGCTGAGGTGGGTAGATCACTTGAGCCCAGGAGGTAGATGCTGCAGTTAGCCATGATAGCTCTACTGCACTTCAGCCTAGGCAAAAGCAAAACCCTGTCTCAAAAAAGAAAAGAAAAGAAAAGAAAAACTCAATATTGAACTCTAGTTAATGGTATTAGAGTACAGAAGTAATGAGGGGGAGGTATACAAATATCTGTCATTTACTTTTAAATGCATCCAAAAATAAGATGGATTAATAGGTGGATGGAGGGATGGATAGATGGCCACATATGGGATATGAAGAAAAGCAAATACAGTAATATATTAATGATAAAAGTCTTGGTAAACATTTTTGTAATCACTACCCAGGTCAAGAAATAGAGTTTAGCCAGCCACCCGAGAAACTCTACCATGTACACCATACTAACCACAGCCTTTCCCAGCCCTCCAACAGCACATTGATCACTTTTCTTATGCTACTTTATTGTTTTATCACGCAAGTGTGCATTTCATTTGCTCCCTTTTTTTAACTTGGTATATCCCCATCAGTCTCTTTCTTTCCCTCACAATGTATGTATTGAAGGACAGAGGCTGTATTATATGCAGAGTTTCCTGCAATCTGGGCTTCGATGACTGCATACACATGGCGCAGTTCAGCATGTTCCTCTATCCTCTGTATTTCCTGAAAATTGGCAGCTAAATCCAAAGGATTGATGAGTCTTAGATTCCATTCCTTTGGCAAAATTAAGTGGTGGTGTTTCTTTCATTAAGAGGTATATCATGCCTGCTTTTCACTTTTTTTTTTTTTTTTTTTTTTTTTTTGGTGTCAGTTCAATGCCTAGGTTCACTGATCCATTTGGGATAGTTAGGATGGTGTCATTCTAATTCTATCCTACTGTTTTTATTTTTTAGCTGGAATAATTTTACAAAGAGATGCTTCCCCTCATCTACTATTTGAATACCCAGTTGTACAGTTCATAAAGAAAAGGCAAGGTAAATCGTTGGTTCTTTGTTTTTATTTACACCATTTCCACAATAATGAATTGTTTATCTGTCATCTTCAGAATGCAATCAATTCATTTTCTTTTTAAAGATTATTACGGGCCAGACAAGGTGGCTCATGTCTGTAATCCCAGCACTTTGGGAGGACAAGACGGGCAGATCACTTGAGGCCAGGAGTTCAAGACTAGCCTGGTCAATATGGTGAAACTCAGTCTCTACTAATAACACAAAAATTAGCCGAGCATTGTGGCATACGCCTGTAATTCCAGCTACTTGGGTGGCTGAGGCAGGAGAATCGCTTGGACCCGGGAGGCGGAGGTTGCAGTGAGCCAAAATGGCACCATTGCACTACAGCCTGGGCAATAGAAAAATAAAAAATAGGCCAGGTGCAGTGGCTCACACCTATAAATCCCAGTACTGTGGGAGGCCAAGGTGGGTGGATCACCTGAGGTCAGGAGTTTGAGACCAGCCTGGCCAACATAGCGAAACCCCATCTCTACTAAAAATACAAAATTAGCTGGGTGTGGTGGTTCATGCCTGTAATCCCAGCTACTCGGGAGGCTGAGACAGGAGAAGCGCTTGAACCCAGGAGGCAGAGGTTGCAATGAGCCAAGGTCGTGCCATTGCACTCCAGTCGGGGAAATGAGCAAAACTCCATCTCAAAAATAAATAAATAAGAAAAATTTAAAAAATAAAATAAAGATTATTATGAACTCATGGATTTTAAAATATTTAAACATTATCCTTATTAAGGCAGAAATTGTTTCCTTTACCTGTGAGAGGTTTCAAAATGGCCCCTGATATGCCAGGTGCAGAGCTCACACCAGTAGGCCCAGCACTTTGGGAGGCCAAAGAGTTTGAGCCCAGAGTTTGAGACCAGCCTGAGCAACATAGCGAGACCCTCTCTCTTCAAAAAAATTTTAAGAATCTTCTGCGCACAACAGTAGTAGTCTTTGATAACTTCTCTACTGTGTGGTAGGTCAAGATATTCCCATTCATCTTGTACATTTCCTATTCCAGATTTGGAATCAGCCATTTCTCCAAGCAGCCCAGGTTTGCTTTAGCGGAACATGGTATTTCAAGACCATAATCTAGGCACTATGGCTGCTTGCCCACTGTTACTAGGCACTTCCATACCAAGAATCCTGGTTCTCAAGGACCCAGAGGATGACAGGATTGAAATATCCCATCATTTGTGCTAACCTATAAGGATCATGAGGGAATTTCAGAATAACAATAACAATAATACCACCACATATTTTGACTAAATGGTTTAAAATATTTTTCTCAGGCTAACTTCATTCTCTCCCCCTTTTTAATGGTCATGCTAGATCTATCTGGACAGGCTATAAAACCTTTATATACAATAATTTCCTCTTTAAACTCTCACTTAGTCCTAGTTCTATAAGCAACCATGTATTTCATGCTCACCACTTCTTGTGTCAATGTTTCTCCAATTGTTTTGGTGGCCTTGATCTCGAGTAGATGCTTTAATAAAAGCCCGTGAGAACAAGAGGTCCAGAGTTCTTGCATGTTGATCACAGTTTGTGTCAATCTTACTGGATAGAAGGTCTTTCCCTCACACTTGATATCCTTGGGTATCTTAAGTATGTTATCCCATTTTATTTTGGCATAAATCTATTCTGTCAAAGTCTGATAATAATCTAATTTTCTTTTCTTCATAAGTCACATGCCATTTGTGCCTAAATGCTTACAGAAATTTTTTGAAAGCCAAACAGATTGCTAAAAAAGAGAAATGTTTATTTTCCTTTAAAGTCCAACAATTTCTCTAGAATATGTCCTAAAATACTTTCTAGAATAGCCCTGGGTCAATATGTTTATGTACATGGTGTGCTTTTTCAATCTGTATTTCAAAATACTTCAGGAAATATTTCAGGAAAGTATTTTTTCTTTTTCTTTCTTTTTTTTTTTTTCTTTTTGAGACAGGGTCTGGCTCTGTTACTCAGGCTGGAATGCAATGGTGCAATCTCAGCTCACTGCAGCCTCGACCTCCCAGGCTCAAGCCATCCTCCCACCTCAGCCTCCTGAGTAGCTGGGACTACAGGCACACACCACAACACCCAGGTAATTTTTTTTTAATGTTTAAATTTTTTGTAGAGACAGGGTCTCACTATGTTGCCCAAGCTGGTCTCAAACTCCTGGGCTCAAGTGATGCACTTGCCTCATGCCTCAGCCTCCCAGAGTGCCGGGATTACAGGTGTGAGCTATTGCCCCGGCCAGGCAAATTTTCTTGACTTTCAGTTCTAGTACTCATTCTGTTCCCTTTCTTTGGTCTTCTTTCGCTTCCGGGACTCTATCCATATTCCAGATCTTTCTGATCTGTATCTGTCACTTTTCGTCAATGTTTTTTGTCATTTCTTTGAACTTATACTTCTTGTTGCCTTCTCTTGTGTCTATTTGCTCTAGAGTTTCTTCTGGTTTGGTTGTCGTTTTTAAAATGATTTTTTTTTTTATTTTCATTTCTACTTATTTCTTGAATTCTGTCACCCTATTTGTAAGTTTTTCTAATTCTGATGAATAATGCTGTTTCATGTATTTTACCATTTTCTTAACGTCTTTTAGTTCTTTTCAGATAGTATGTCACTGTATTTAACTGTTCTTTTTCAATGTGTCTTTCTGGGTTGCTTTCATTGTCTATACTCCCTTAATTTTTGCATAAAAATACTGAGACCCAGTGTTACTCATCCAAGTTCACTTTTCAAAGTATGAAAAACAATGTAATTTTAAGCATAAATTTGCATTCTAATGTTTCCTTTGTTGAAAGGTGGCAGAAGCAATTCCCAAAACCAACCAGTCAACATTAGACTACGAACTTCCAAAGGTAGGCCACCTTGCTCCAGAGACTGGAAGTTTCTTTCAGGTAACTGCTTTTCCTTTTATATCTCAAAAGCAAATAAACTATCAATTTAGTCAGAAGACACTGCACCAAACAACACTGTCTCAAAAAGTCGTAATAAGTCTTATTTCGTTTCTTCTGTAGTGTCAGTTCAGCTTCTGCTTTTGAGATTCTCCCTACAGAAAAGAAACATCTCTGACTCCTTTGTGTAAATCAAAGACAGAGATCAATGACATACTGATTTAATATGAAAGAGCATTTTAAATGCAGACACCATCCAACACTATCACTGAGCATAAAACTTTGTCTTCATTGAAATATTTGATCAATTGTTTGATGTCAAGCAGTATTTTTTAAATTAGATACTTGTCCCTCCTCACATAAAAGGACTGATTACTCTCTTTTACAGAAGAATGAATTTAATAGTTTCCTACCAATAAAACAGAACTTTGCCCTCAAAATGTTTTAACCATTTGAACTTTAAAAAGCAAGTTCACAGTTCTTTAAGAGACTAACACAGAAAGCTAAAGTAATTATCCATAAAATCTGGAGATGAGATTGTAAAACTCCTCTGTAGATCCTGTCTGGAGTCACAGCTTAACCAGAAAAAAAAATTTATCACAATTTAAGCACTTTTGTGATAATTGTATATAGTTCATAGAACAAGTGAGACGTTTAAGTTTTCTCTGCTTAAAAGGTCATTTAAGCTGAGCATGATGGTGCACACCTGTAGACTTGGGAGGCTAGGGTGGAAGAATCACTTGAGCCTTAGGAGTTCAAGACTTCAGTGAGCTATGATTGCACCACTGCACTCCAGACTGGGTGACAGAGCAAGACCCTGTCTCTAAATTAATTAATTAATTAATTAAATCAAAGTCTTAATGTACCATGAAGACCACTATCCTGCCTGAAACCCTTCCATGGCCCCCTTTGTCTTACAGGATGAAAGTCAAGTTGCTTGAATGTCCCATCCCTTGGTGACCTGACACTTAGCCTCATCTCTGTCAAACATTCATTTAACAAAGATGACTTGCCCTCAGCCCAAAAAGATGAGATCAGAGGGCTGGAGATCCCTCACATGTGCCACAATCTCTCACACGTCCATGCCTTTGTACACTGTTCCCTCCATGGACCTGCCCTTCCACCACTCCTAATTGTAAATGCCCAGGCCAAAGGCAGTTCATCTGGTGGCCTCTGAGGAGGTGGCTGGGGGTGGGATACTGGCTGGAAAGAAGTACAAAGGAACTTTCTGTGTTGACGAAAATGACTATGATTTAGATCTCTATTGAGATGGTGTCAATATGGATGTATACATTTGTCAAAATTGATTGAGCTATATCACAATCTGTGCGTTTTATTTAAATTTTTTAAAATGTTAGGCAACAAGATAAAAGTCAATTCAAAAGCATCATTTTCGCTGGGTGCAGTGACTCACAACTGTAATCCCAGCAATTTGGGAGGCCAAGGTGGCGGATCACCTGAGGTCAGGAGTTCAAGACCAACCTGGCCAACATGGCAAAACCCCATGTCTAGTAAAAATACAAAAATCAGATGGGCATAGTCACAGGTGCCTATAATCCCAGTCACTCAGGAGGTTGAGGCAGGAGAAGTGCTTGAATCCAGGAAGCAGAGGTTGCAGTGAGCCAAGATCACACCACTGTCCTCCAGTCTGGGCAACAGAGCGAGACTCCATCTCAAAAAAAAAAAAAATTATTTTTCATTAGAAGCTCTCCCCACCTCTAACTCGGGCTGATTTGGATATCCCCTCTGTGCTCCCATAACACTTTATGAATACTTCTATACCAAGACTTAGAAATGTATCTTACTGTACATACATAACTATTGAATTTATTTGTCTACCTCACCAGACTATAAACTTTAGAGAGGAAATGGTTTGGATGAGTGTCCCTGCCCAAATCTCATGTCAATTTTAATTCCCAGTGTTGGAGGTGATTGGATCAGGTGGATTTTCCTCTTGGTGCTGTTCTCGTGATAGTGAGTTCTCATGAGATCTGGTCATTTAAAAGTGTGCAGCACCTCCCCTTCCTGCTTTCTCTTTCTCCTGTTCTAGCCATGTGAAGTGTTGACTTCCCCTTTGCCTTCTACCATGATTGTAAGTTTCCTGAGAGCTCCCCAAAAGCCAAGCATCATGCTTCCTATACAGCCTGCAGAACCATGAGCCAAGTAAACCTCTTTTCTTTACAAATTACCCAGTCTCAGGTATTTCCTTATAGTAGTGCAAAAGCGGACTGATACAAAGAGCAAAGACCAGGTCTTAGTTTCATTTCTCCAACACCTACCATTTTTGTGACATCTTCAGTACCATGAAAATCATGCAGTAAACATCTATTAAACTAATCAAAATGAAATTTAATGATAGGAAAAAGATGGTGGTGGTGACAAGGGGGAAGGCAGGAAGGTTTCTGAGGTTGTCACAACCCATAAAAATGGTAACACAGGCTGGGTGCAGTGGCTTATGCCCGTAATCCCAGCACTTTGGGAGGCTGAGGCAGGCAGATCACTTGAGGTCAGGAATTCAAGACCAGCCTGGCCAAAATGGTGAAACTCCATCCCTACTAAAAACACAAAAATTAGTCAGGTGTGGTGGCGGGTGCCTGTACTCCCAGCTACTCGACAGGCTGAAGCAGAAGAATAGCTTGAACCCGGGAGGCAGAAGTTGCAGTGAGCTGAAATCGTGCCACTACACTCCAGCCTGGGTGACAGATCGAGACTCTGTCTCAAAAACCAAAAAAAAAAAAAAAATGACAACACAGTAAAATGTAATTATCATCTACAACTGGAATCAGCTTACAAACTACTCCCTCCCTTTGGCTACCATCTTTCATCCCTAGACACACATATATGAGCTCTTACCATCACCTTCTTTACTGCTCCTTTTAAAGAGTTTATACCAAGATTTACGTTTGGGACTGCAGGAGAACACTCTCCCAGTGTGAAGTGAGAACTGTCTCTTTATTCTCCTCTCACTCCAATAGAGGGTTCTGAACAGAAGCATTTAGAAGCCATTCCCCGCCGGGCGCGGTGGCTCAAGCCTGTAATCCCAGCACTTTGGGAGGCCGAGACGGGCGGATCACAAGGTCAGGAGATCGAGACCATCCTCGCTAATATGGTGAAACCCCGTCTCTACTAAAAAATACAAAAAACTAGCCGGGCGAGGTGGCGGGCGCCTGTAGTCCCAGCTACTCGGGAGGCTGAGGCAGGAGAATGGCGTAAACCCGGGGGGCGGAGCTTGCAGTGAGCTGAGATCCGGCCACTGCACTCCAGCCTGGGTGACAGAGCAAGACTCCGTCTCAAAAAAAAAAAAAAAAAAAAAAAGAAGCCATTCCCACAGTGAACTTATGTCCCATAAATGATCAGCACGAAGGATGGCAAATCGATTTTCTAGGTAAGGTTTTCCTTGCTTCTTGTTTAGGAAATTCAACTCTAATCTCTTCAAAACACATGTCTAAGTGAGCTTTATCATCCCTATAATTAACTTAATTTAGATAAATATTAGTCTCCAGAAATTTTACATTATAAACTTGGCTATGGTTGAACACTCCAGGAAGGCCCTAATGTGCTACAGAAATCAATGAAATGTTAACAAGCATTGACAGCTTAGCAGGTGCTACAGAGGAGAGTAGAATCCAAAAAAGGATTGTGCTACCCAGGCATCTCTGTCCCTTCAAGGTTATCATCTTGCCACTCATCCACCTACATTAACCGACCTAGAGGCACAGCTGGAGCCTGAGTTAATTGTGAAATTCCTCCCCATAGTAAACCTTTCCCCAGAGGTGCCACTCAGCACCTCTGCCCATGAACCTCTGTCGAGAAAGAACTAAAACTCATTTATTTAGTGGTGAAACTGACTGAGACAGATTCATGTTCTCCCTCATGAGCAATTTCAAAATCCCCAAACTGAATACCAAAAAAGTGTTTTTTTTTTTTTTTTTTTTTGAGCACGTTTTCGCCCTGTCACTCAGGCTGGGGTGCAGTGGTACAATCACTGCTCACTGCAGACTTGACCTCCTGGGCTCAGGTGATCCTCCCACCTCAGCCTACCGAGTAGCTAGGACTATGAGAACATGCCAACACATCTGGTTAATTTTTTTTTTTTTTTTTTTTTTTAGAGATGAGGTTTCACCATGTTGCCCAGGCTGGTCTTGAACTCCTGGACTCAAGTGATCCTCCCACCTTCACCTTCCAAAGTGCTGGGATTACAGGCATGACCCACTGTGCCCAGTCTAGAAAACTTTTTGAAGTTTGACACAGACTCATTTGGTAGCACACCTTGGACTGAATTGACATGAGACTATTTGTAGTCTTTATTCCATTTAGTGAAAAAATTCATCACTGTCTGATTACAGAAAGCTACCCCAGACCATGTTGGCAGTATGGTATAAGATATACTAAATGCTATGTATCACCTTTCTAAAATCCAAAAACATCTTAATGCTGAAATACATTTAGCATGGAATATTTTAGATCTAGTATTGTGAGCCTGAGCCCACTAGAATGCCAGTTGGGTCAGTTTGTCATGGGTACCCACCGTGGCATCTCTGGGTCCAGGTGGAAAGGGCAAGCACCCGTGGTAGTTTCTGGGGGTCTGGCACCAGTGGCAGAGCAGGGAGTGGGGTACACCTGCCTGGTAGTGCTACTCCTGACTCAGAGCATCACCACTTCCAGGGGGTTTATATTCCAGCAGCCCCAAAACATAGAAGGCACAGCTGAGACACGGGCTTGCTGTTGAAATCCATTGTTAGGAGACGGTGAGGATAACAGGGCCCTGATGCAGAGCTCTGACCTATGCAGCTGTCCCTGGAAACAAAACCTTTTTGAATCCATGGCCATGGCTTGGTGTCATCTCAAAGGCAGCAGGCCAAGTCAGTGAACTCTGGTACCCAGTTAATTACACCAATTTGTTGATATCATACATACCTATCTGGAGGTTGAACTGAATTATGAACTTGGTATTGAAGTATAACAAACATGCAGAACAGTGCACATTGTGTAAGTGTACCACAAGACGAATTTTCACAAATCAAATCAAACACACCCCTGTAACCAGCATCCAGATCCAAAAATAGAATATCCTTAGCACTGCAGAAACCTTCCTCACGTTTCCTTACAAATTATTGTTATCTGCATCCCCTGACCAAGGGCAACCATAATCTTGACTTCTAAGAGTCTAGTTTTTGCAGCTTGATTTTTTAAATGAAATTCATTTCATTTAAATGAATTTTTTTGCCATTCGGTAGACATGATTTTAGTGAAGGCCAAATTTCCTTACTACCTTCTGAAAGTGAGACTATGAACTAGCTGGGCAGGAGGTGAGGTATAACAACCACATAAAATTCAACAAGCATATGCCCAAACCCCAACCTGGAGATGCCTCAAAATCAAACCCTGACAGAATATAAAAAAGAAACAAAGCTTGCTTGCAATAAAGAACTCAGAAGGCTGTGTGTGGTGGCTTGCACCTATAATCCGAACACTTTGGGAGGCCAAGGCAGGAGGATGACTTGAGCCCAGGATTTCGAGACAAGCCTAGGGAACATAGTGAGACCCCATCACTACAAAATAATTTTCAAAATTAGTCAGGTGTGGTGGCACATGCCTGTAGTCTCAGCTACTTGGGAGGCTGAGGCAGGAAGATCACTTAAGTCCAGGCGTTTGAGGCTGAAGTAAGCTAAGATTGTGCTACTGCACTGCAGCCTGGGCAAGAGAGCAAGACCCCATCTCTTAAAAAAAAAACAGAACACAGAAACTTAATTTAAATTAGATGATTCAAATATATGTATCACTTAAAGCTGGTAAAATACCATTTTTTATTGAGATAAAATTTTCACCATTCTAACCATTTTGAAATGTATAATTCAGTGGTAAATTCATGGAGTTATGCAACCATCACCACTGTCTAACTGCAGAACATTTCCATTACACCAAGAATAAACCCTATACCTGTTAGCACTCACTCCCAATTCCTCCCTCCATCCATCTCCCGGCAATCACTAATCTACTTTGTGTCTCTGGATTTGCCTATTCTGGATATTTCCTATAAATGTAATCATACAGTATGTGGCCCTTTCTGTCTGACTTCTCTAGCTTAGCATAATGTTTTCAGGGTTCATTCATGCTCTAGTATGCATCAGTACTTCGTTTCTTTTTATGGCTAAATAATATTCCACTATGTGCCACATTTTGTTTATCCATTCATCAGCTGGTGGCCATTTGGGCTGTTTCCTTCTTTTGACTATTGTGAGTAATGCTGCTATGAGCACTCATGAGTAATGCTGTTATGAGTAATGCTGCCATGAGCATTCACGCACAAGTTCTTGTGTGAATGTATGTTTTCGGTTGTCTTGAGTAGATACTTAGGAATGGAATTTCTGGGTTATAAGGTAACTTTAACCTTTTAAGGAACTGCCAGACTGTTTCCTAAAGTGGCTGAGGATTTTGTCTTCCCACCAGCAATGTTATGAGTGTTCTAATTTTTCGACATCCTTGTTAACACTTATTTTTTGGTGTTCCTTTTTTTTTTTAATTATAGCCATCCCAGTGGGTGTGAAGTGGTATCTCACTGTGGTTTTATTTCCCTAATGACTAATAATGTTGAGCATCCTTTTATGTTCTTATTTGTCATTTGTATATCTGCTTTGGAGAAATGTCTGTTCAGATTCCTTGCCCATTTTTAAATGCAATTGTCTCTTTATTCTTTTATGAGTTGTTTAAATATATTTTTGATACCAGATCCTGATCAGAGATAAGATTTATAAATATTTTATTTACAAATGTTTTCTCCCATTCTGTGAGTTATCTTCTCTATTTTCTTTTCTTTTTTTTTTTTGAGACAGAGTCCCCAGGCTGCAGTGCAGTGGTGGTATGATCACGACTCACTGCAGCCTCGACCTCCCGGGCTCAAGTGATCCTCCTACCTCAGCCTTCTGAGTAGCCGGGATTATAGGCACACCACCATGCCCAGCTAATTTTTAAATTTAAAAAAAATTTTTTGCAGAGATGAGGTCTAAGTTACCCACATTGGTTTCAAACTCCTGGCCTCACGTGATCCTCCCACCTCAGGATCCCAAAGTGCTGGGATTACAGGGATGAGCCACCATGCCCAGGTTTCCTGCTTTCTTGATAGTCCTTTTATGCACAGAAGTTTTTTATTTTGATAAAGTTTAATTGACCTGTTTTTTCTTTTGTTGCTTATGCCTTTGGTGTCATATTTAAGGAACTGTTGCCTATTCCAATGTCATGAAGATCTATACCTATGTTTCCTGCGAAGAGTTTTATAGTTTTGTAAAATGGCATTTTTATTAAATCATGTTTTGATTTATTTAAGATGACTACCATGCCAAAGCTCCCTTGTTACAAAGGTCACAAAACTGTAAAGAAAATACAAAAAATATATTTTAGTCTTATCTTCTATCGTATGATGGTGTAGAATGTAGTCACTGGAGTTAAATCATGGATTTGACTTCCAGGACTTCCAGGCACCATGTCTAAGTAGCTTCTTTGGAGAATCTGTGTATCCTGAGAATGAGTATTCCAAATTTTATGTGCATTCTATATATGTATCTATTACAAAGATACATATAAATATAGATATATTGTTATACCATTAAAAACTTTTTTTTTTTTTTTGAGACAGGGTCTGGCTCTGTCGCCCAGGCTGGAATGCAGTGGCGCGATCTCAGCTCACTGTAACCTCTGCCTCCCAGGCTCAAGTCATCCTTCCAACTCAGCCTCCCAAGTAGCTGGGACTATAAGCATATGCCACCACACCCAGCTAATTTTTGTAATTTTTGTAGATAATTTTTGTATTTTTTGTAGAGACAGGATTTCACCATGTTGCCCAAGCTGGTCTTGAGCTCCTGAACTCAAGCAATCCACCCACCTCAGCCTCCCAAAGTGCTGGGATTACAGGTATGAGCCACTGCGCCCAGCTGGAAATGTCCATTTTTCCATCTCTTGGGTGACACTCTGGCTAGTTGTTCACCAGCACTGAGCTTTTTGAGAACTAAGCAATTAAATTCTCCAGTATATTTCATTGAAATTTTTTCTTACTATTCCCTTGCTTACTGGGAAGGCACCACAATAGTATATTGTAAAGAGTAAGAATTAGGAAACCTGAGTTTTGGCTCTGACTCTGCCACTAACTGTGTGACCCTGGAGATTTGTCTCATTTCACTGGCCCTTCGTGTCCTCTTTGAGGGAGGAAGAAAGGAAGGAAGGGAGGGGAAAAGGAGGGAGGGAAAGGAATGCCCTTCCAATTCTGGCAGTATGGTTGTTTGGGACTACATTTAGAAATGTCTTTTCATCTCTATTTGTAGCAAGCAGAATTGTTCCAGCCAGTTTTCGGGCTATTTGTGTGTGCTAACCTTTGTGGTAGCACTTCTCTCACATTTGGCTTTTGGAAGTAATTCCTAGCCCCAATAACAATCTTCTTTTCCTTGTTTGGCATCTTTACCCAAAAGCCAAACATTGATACATCTGAAGGGAAGGCAGGCTGTGGGCCAGGCTCACAGATAGACATAAATGTTGGCTCCCCAAGTATGCTGTGGGAGATCAAAGGGGAAGATGTGCTGACTAAATGTCCCATGAGAATCCCTGTGAGCCCATAACTTGGAGGAACTATGTGGTCCCTGACCAGCCTAAGTTTTGGAAAGGAATCAGAAGGCTCCTCCCATTTCACAGGGTAACCAGCTGGCCAGCTCACATCAAGCAGAAGGCAACCAAAATAATGCTTTAAAATTTCTGCTCCTGCCATTTGCCTTGGGGGTGGGGAAAATTTAGACAGTTCATTCACTCATTCAGTGAATATATATTGACAGCCTATAATGTGCCACTATTCTAGGCACCAGCAATATAGCAGGGAATAAAATAAAGCTCCCATGAAGCTGATACTCTCATGGGAAAGACAGACAACAGACAAGCAAGTAGCTATACATACATGTGTGTATACATGTGTGCATACATGTATGCATATGTGCATGTATATATCTATGTATGTATGTGTTAGATGGTAAGCACTTTAGGAAAAGGTAAAACAGAGAAAGTGGCATAAGGAATGTGGGGGGAAGAAGTCAGGTGTGCATCGCTATTGTAAATGGGGTTGTCAGAGTAGGCTTCATAGATTAGGTGGCATATAAACACAAAACTGGAAGACGAGAGGTGAGACCTGGAGGAAGAACATTCTAGGCAGAAAGAACAGTAAGTGCAATGGTCTTGGGCTGAGAACACGTGTGTCATCTATAAGGAATAGCAAGGAGTCCAGCGTGGCTGAATCCGAGACATCAAGGCAGAGAGCAGAGGAGGTGAGTGTGACAGAGTGAGAAGAGGGTACATCATGTAGGGCTTTAGGACTTGGGCTTTTATTCTCAGCAACAAGGGGATCCATTGAAGGATTTCAAGCAGAAGAGAGACATGATCTGACTTATGTTTCAAAATGATCTCTTTGAAGGGAGTGCTCACACACAGTTAGTAGGAATGTAAATTAATTCAGCCCCTGTGGAAAGCAGTTTGGAGATTTCTCAAACAACTAACAACAGAACTACCATTTGACCTTGCAATCCCATTACTGGATATATATCCAAAGGAAAATAGATTGTTCTACCAAAAAGACACATGTTCTGCTTAGTTCTGGGGAATATTTTTTAAAAGATATGCACTTGTATGTTCACTGCCATGCTATTCACAATAGCAAAAACATGGAATCAACCCAGGTGCCCATCAACAGTGGATTGGGTAAAGAAAATGTGGTGCATATACTCTGTAGAATACTATGCAGCCATTAAAAAGAACAAAAGCATGTCCTTTCCATTAATGTGGATGCAGCTGGAGACCATTTTTCTATGCAAACCAACCCTGAAACACGAAACCAAATATTACATGTTCTCACATGTAAGTGGGAGCTAAGCCCTGGGTACATGCAGACATAAAGACAAGAACCATAGACACTGGGGACTTCAAAAGGTGGGAGGGAGGGAGAGAGGGGGACAAGGGCTGAAAAACTTCTTTTTGGGTACTATGTTGACTATATGGATGACAGGATCAGTAGAAGCCCAAACCTCAGCATCACACAATACATGCTTGTAAGAAATCTGTATATGGGCCGGGCGCGGTGGCTCAAGCCTGTAATCTCAGGACTTTGGGAGGCCAAGGCAGGTGGATCACCAGGTCCAGAGATTGACACCATCCTGGCTAAGCCAGTGAAACTCCGTCTCTACTAAAAATACAAAAAAATTAGCCGTGCATGGTGGCTGGTGCCTGTAGTCCCAGCTACTCGGGAGGCTAAGGCAGGAGGATGGCATGAACCTGGGAGGCAGAGCTTGCAGTGAGCTGAGATCGCGTGACTGCACTCCAGCCTGGGCGACAGAGCAAGACTCTATCTCAAAAAAAAAAAAAAAAAAGAAAAAAGAAAAGAAAAGAAACCTGCGTTATGTACCCCCAAATCTAAAATAAAAATTACACAGTGGCTCACACCTGTAATCCCAGCACTTTGGGAGGCCAAGGCAGGAAGATCACTTGAGGCCAGCAGTTCCAGCCCTACCTGGGCAACAAGTGAGACCTCATATCTAAAAAAAATAAAAATTAAATTAAAGTTAAATGGAATGACTACAAATGAAAAAACAAAAATAAAGTGATCTCTTGAGCTGCTCAGAATACTCTGTTACGGGATGGTAGCATGGATACCAATGAGGAGTTTATTGCAATTACCCAAACAAGAGCTAAAGGGGCTTAGACAAGGGGGTAGCTGTGACAATGGGAAGGGGTCAGATTCTGGATATATTTTGAAGGGAGGGCCAACAGGATTTGCTGATATATGCAACATAGGGGGTGGGAAAAACTGAGAAGTAAAGCATGACTACAAAACATTTAGTCTGAGCAGTAGAGGGAAGCCTATGGGATGAGCAAGTTGAAGGACAGGAAGGTGTGGTGACTCAGGAGTCCAGCTTTGGTCGTGTTGATTTTTTATTGCATATTGGACATCCAAGAGGAGATGAATAGATAGCTCTGGAATTCAGGAAAAAAGGTCCAAATTTAGGAGTTGAGGCCATATATGTGTATGGGGTTTAAGCCCCTGAGACTGGAAGAGGGCACCTGGAGAGTAAGTGTGAAGAGGAGCAGAGATGCCCCAGCCTTGGGGCATTAAGATAGCAGGAAGGGCCGGGCGCAGTGTCCCTTGCCTGTAATCCCAGCACTTGGGAGGCTGAGGTGGGTGGATCACTTGAGGCCAGGAGTTCAAGACCAACCTGGCCAATGTGGTAATACCCCATCTCTACTAAAAATACAAAAAAATTAGCCGGGTTTGGTGGCACGCACCTGCAATCCCAGCTACTCAGGAGGCTGAGGCAGGAGAATCACTTGAACCCAGGAGGTGGAGGTTGCAGTGAGCCGAGATTGCACCAATCACTCCAGCCTGGGTGACACAGCAAGACTCCGTCTCAATAAAAAACAAAGCTGACAGAGAGAATGGGAGGAGAGGACCTGAAGAGAGACAGCACAGTACAGAATCCTCGTTAGAGAACCCAGTGAATGAAAGAAAGCAAAGAGACAAAGAAGGTAGGGTCAACAGAGGGTTTTCTGAAAATGTAAATGAGAAAGTCAAGAATTAGGGAAGGCCTGAATGTGAGGAGAGAATGGTCCAGTGGAAAGGGGAGAAAACTGGGAGAGGGGGCAGTTGCTGGGGCAATGTTCTCCAGCGGTGCCAGCATGAAGCAGTTACCTGCAAATAAATCCAGCAGCACGGTTTCACAGGATGGCATGCCAGGGACACAGATTTCTTAGGAGAGGAAAACTGTCACTTGGCTTGCTCTATTTAAGGGACCAGAGAATGAATCCGGGATGCTTCCTCATCCTTGGGCAGCATCTTCCTGTAAACATTCTCCTATGATCAGGCCTTAAATCAGCTACGATTATTCTTCATTAATAACAGTCCCACCTAACAACTACACAGCACCCTCTTCCCAAGAGTCTTTCAATTTTTTAAATTATTTTTAGTTTTTCAAGAGGAAATAACAGAGAAAACAAAACAGCCCATAATCCTACTATACAGATATATAAATATATAAATAATATATAATATTAATGTATATTTCAATGTATATTATATATTACATAAATATATAAGTATATTTTTATATTTATATTTTTATATAGTATATATTTATATACATTTCATTTTTTTTTAATTTTGTGTGTGTGTTTGTGGTAGGGTCTCACTCTGTTGCCCAGGCTGGAGTGCAGTGAAACACTCTTGGCTCACTGCAACCTCCACCTCCCAGGCTCAAGCAATTCTCGTGCCTCAGCCTCCTGAGTAGCTGGAATTACAGGTTCACACCACCATGCCCAGCTAATTTTTCTTTTTTCGTAGAGACAGGGTTTCACCATGTTGGCCAGGTTGGTCTCCAACTCCTGGACTCAGGAGATCTGCTTGTCTCAGCCTCCCAAAGTGCTGAGATTACAGGCGTGAGCCACCACACCCAGCTTAAATATTTTTTCAAGACATGATCTTACTGTGTTGCCCAGGTTGGAGTGCAGTGTCACCATCACAGCTCACTGCAGCCTCAAACTCCTGGGCTCCTCCCACCTCAGCCTCCCAAGTAGCTAGGACTACAGGCAGAACCCACAGCACTGGCCCCTGTTAATATTTTTAATAGAAATAATAAAATGAAGAGTAAAGCCTCCCTCCCCCATCCTAGTCTATTCCGTAAAGATAACCACAGCTCTTTATTTTTCTAGGAAAAAAATGCATATCTCACCTATATGTTTCAGTAAAAATTCATACACAAACTCCATCATGCTATAAATTACTACTCTGCACCTTAGTCTTAATATATCTTGGCAATCTTTATCTACATATTTATTTTAATGACCACGGTGCATGTTTTAAAAAGCGCTTTGCCAGGCCGTGCAGGTGGCTCACGCCTGTAATCCTAGCACTTTGGGAGGCTGAGGCAGGCAGATTACCTGAGGTCAGGAGTTTGAAACCAGCCTGACCAACATGGTGAAATCCCGTCTCTACTAAAAATACAAAAATTAGTCGGCGTGGTGGTGAGCACCTGTAATCCCAGCTACTCGGGAGGCTGAGGCAGGAGAATCACTTGAACCCGGGAAGCAGAGGTTGCGGTGAGCCAGGATCATGCCACTGCACTCCAGCCTGGGCGACAGAGCGAAATTCCATCTCAAAAAAAAAAAAGCACTTTGCCATTTATCACATCTTAGTCTCATCGAAACACATTGAGAAAAGAATTCTTTATTTTGCAGATAACAAAATTGACCCAGAGTGACATTAAGTGACCTGTCCAAGGTCTCCCGGGAGTTGGAAGCTGAGGCAATGGTAGATGCCGGGTTCCTGTCACTCCCTGTACCACAGCGCCTCCCAGTGGCATCCAGGTGACATTTTTCACCCACAGCACTACTGGGGCCATCCAACACACCCTCTTCCTCCACATAGTCCACCAGGTCTAAGGAAAATTTTCATCTGCATTATTAAGACCATCCCATAGTCAAAGGCAATATGTCTCTTTTTTTTTTTTAAGATGGAGTCTCGCTCTGTCGCCTAGGCTCGAGTGCAGTGGTGTGATCCCAGCTCACTGCAACCTCTGCCTCCTGGGTTCAAGCAATTCTCCTGCCTCAGACTCCCCAGTAGCTGGGACTACAGGCGCGTGCCACCATTCCAGTTAATTTTTGCATTTTCAGTACAGACAGGGTTTCACCATGTTGGCCAGGATGGTCTCAAACACCTGACCTCAAGTGGTCGACCTGCATTGGCCTCCTAAAGTGTTGGGATTACAGGCATGAGCCACTGCGCCAGGCCCCAGTGTGTCTCTTTTTTATAGACTTTCTTTATTCATGAAATAATTTTTATAGCCATTGCATTGGAATTTAAAATTCTAAATAGAAAGTTAAGTTGTATATCTTATAATATCTAATATTCTAAGCCTTTCAGAGTGGAAAGAGAAGATATGGATGCCAGGGTAAGTTACTTTTGATCAATTTTTTTTTTAGTCCAATGTACAGAGTATGTTCAAATGTCTGTGGTTCTTAACTTTTTGGTGAGACACAGATCCTTTTGTTGAGAATCTGATAAAAGCTACCAATCGTCTCCAGTGACAAAAGCACAGACACCCAAAATCTTGCCTTCAATACCAAGGCGTTCATTAGAACTTCTAAGGACCATCCACAGGCCCCAGGTTAAAAAGCATTGCAATAATGATTTAGTCCCCTGATTTTGCTGTACCAAGTATATCTACATTACCAGCAGTGTCACAACATGCTTTTAATTCATTCTTACTTTTAACATATATGCCAAATTTCAGCTAAGTTGACTATTTGTGGATATATCAGTGTAAGTTCAATTAGCACAGACTATCTGAAAACCCTGAAATATTTTCTTTCAGTTATTTTTAAAAAATTAACTTTTCCATTGAAAAGGCTGATCAACAAAAAGACATTTAAATTAAGATTTGGCTTATATTATACAATGATACTTGACACTCATCTTATTTACACTGAAAACAAAACCAAACAAAAGGGAAGTCCAGACTTGGATATGGTGGAGAGTGGTGGAGGGGGATACAGGATTCATCTCATCAACTAATCACTTCTTTCAGAAATATAATCAACCTTAGGAGCAGACAAAATTTACCCTGTGGCTTTGGGGTGGGCAAAAAAACACTCCCTATAGAAAAACCTTTACTGTCTTTCAAATCCTCCATTCTAATTAGGGTATCCTTTTCCAAGGTGCCTTAAGATTCATGTTCTGGCCAGATACAGTGGCTCACGCCTATAATCCCAGCACTTTGGGAGGTCAACACAGGCGGATCACTTGAGGCCAGGAGTTCAAGACCCACCTGGCCAACATGGCAAAATCCCATCTCTACTAAAAATACAAAAATTAGCCAGGCATGGTGGTGGGTGTCTGTAATCCCAGCTACTTGGGAGGCTGAGGTGGGAGGATCACTTGAACTCAGGAGGTGGAGGTTGCAGTGAGCCGAGATGGCACCACTGCACTCCAGCCTGGACTTCAAGAGTGAGACTCTGTCTCAAAAAAAAAGCCTGTTCCTTCCTAAGAAGGCTGATTTCCTCATCAAAAGGGAGTCTGCAAATAGCATCATCATTAAGTAACAGCAAAGTACTGTATGAATGTTTTTCTTCACATAATTAAAACAGCCTTTAATTTCCCTTTTCCCCAGGTGATGATTCCATTTTCTGGTCCAAAGTCCGCTCTGAACAAGAGTTTAGTCAGCTGCCTAAAACATTAAAAGGCTATT